>NC_092411.1:242905707-243213339 GCF_040894005.1 Engystomops pustulosus
CAAATTTTAAGTATTTTTTTGTAAAATGTTTCATTTCGAATCAAAGTTGCATGAAGGCGCCTATGTCTATAAACTCTTTGATGCAATTTTGAAAATGGGGCAAGTGTCTGCTTTCAGAAAATATCGGTCCCTCTTCCCAATGGGCCTCACAGTCTAATCAGCCTACCAGTAATTTTTTGGAGTGTGGGAGGAAACCGGAGGACCCGGAGGAAACCCACGCAGACACAGAGAGAACATACAAACTCTTTGCAGATGTTGACCAGCGCTGCAAGGCTATAGGGCTAATCACAGAGCCACCATGCTGCCCATAAATCTCCCTATCAGCTATCCATCTCCTATAAAATTCTCCAAAATTACAGTTTGTTTTACCATACTAAAGGGAGCCTCTTGCTGACTGTGACTGATCATAAAATAGTTTTATTTTGGGGCCTCACTTTTAGTTTTGCCCAGGGCCCCACTTTGTCTAGAACCGGCCCTGCTTATTACATAGTGTCCTATCTGCAGGAAGAATGTTATAGAGCAGGGAGAGCTGAGCAGATTGCACATATTCTCCAATCTGCAGGTAGAATGCTACATAATGCATAGGGTCCTACCAGTCGACAGCATATTATAGAGCAGGAGGAGCCAAGAAGATTGTACATAGTGTCCTACCTGCCAGCAACATATTATAGAGCAAGAGGAGCTGAGCAGATTGTACATAGTGTCCTATATGTGGGCAGCATGTTACAGAGGAGGGGGGTTGGCAGTAGATTGCACATATTGTTCTATTTGCAGGCAACATATTATAGAGCAGTGGGAACTGAGTAGATTACACATATTGGGGCTTATTTACTAAGGGTCCCGCAGCCGCATTTCCGTCGGGTTTTCCGACGTTTTCGGGGATTGCACCGCGGGGACAGGAATTTAGAAGGGGATTGTGGCACGTGATTGGATTTTGGCGCATCGGCGCCAGCTTTCATGCGACAGAAATTGGGGGGCGGGCCGCCGGACGATCCAACTGATTCAGACTGAGCGCGGGATTTAACTTTAAAATTGTGTCGCAAGCCCAAGCACTTACATGCACCGGGAAGAAGATAATGATCTCCAGTGGACCTGAGCGGGGAAGCGACACATGCAAGATATCGGGCACGCGATGTAAGTGAATCGCGGCAGAGTGCATGAGCCTCAGACACTCCGGATCGGGGAATGCGCAGGACCGGGTAAGTAAATTTGCCCCATTATCTGTGGGCAGTATGTCATAGAGCAGGGAGAGCTGAGCAGACTGTACATAGTGTCCTACCTGCCCGCAACATATTATACAGCAGGGGGAGCTATCTGAAGGCAGTATGTTATAGAGCAGGAGCAGCTGAGCAGATTGCACATATTGTTCTATCTGAAGGCAGTATGTTATAGAGCAGGAGCAGCTGAGCAGATTGCACATATTGTTCTATCTGAAGGCAGTATGTTATAGAGCAGGAGCAGCTGAGCAGATTGCCCATATTCTCCAATCTGGAGGTAGAATATTACATAGTACATAGTGTCTTAACTGTCGACAGCATGTTATAGTGCAGGATGAGCTGAACAGATTTTTGTAGGATATTATTAACTCTAACTTTTCATTTATATAAGTATTGTCACTACTATTCCTGAGCTAAGAAATAGTCATCCAATCAGGAGGGGTTGTCTTGTTAATGTTGACAGCTATCTCTGTATACATAGTCATACATAGAGGGATGTCACTCACAGATAGGACTGATATTTTATCCTCTATGACTGTGCATACAGAAATAGATGTCAGTCGTTGAAAGGACCACCCCATGACGGATGAATGTGCACTCAGAGACAGCTATCTATCCCACATAGGACCACCACCATGACTAGATGACCATACATACAGGATGTGATACTGTGATAGCTATAACATTTGACTTGATGTCTGCATCTAACGATAAATAGAGAAAATGAGTTACAAAAAAGTTATACTTAAAAGTCAAAAGTCGAAATCATAGAAAGGATCAGCCTGACCTGGTGGTGACATGTACCCCAATCACAGATACCTACAAACATATCTCGTGTTACAGAAGTCATCACCACATACGGCATTAGCCATGTTGCTCATATATTTATGCCTGTGACTCATTGGGCCTGGATCAGGGATTGTACAAATCAGCACTTGGTGTCCTCATTATGTAATGGGACACAACTGCAGGGAATTGGATCCGGCTACTGGATGAGTTTACACTTTCAGGGTTTTATACAGTTTTGATGCACCATCAGCAGTGGATCACAAAAGGAGAGGACGTGTTTAGAGCTGCAGTTAGAAAGTTCCCCACTGTTGGAGACCTCCTAAAGAGGAGATCATTCTCCCTAGGCAGCTCCTAACATGGAGAGGACGTAAATCGCAATAACTACCTACCCTATACATCGGCAGGGTTGATATAACATTCTGCCTATGTTTATGGAGACTGCATTTATCAAGCCTTTTTCTAGGAGACCCACAACACAGACTATGGTAGAAATCAGTAGGTTTGTGCCATGTATCCTGTAAACCAGAGACAAAACCTATGAGTTCCCAACTTTCATCATTCCCACATCATATACAGTAAATGTGCCCCTTCAATCCCTCACCAAGGGCAGTTCTCCTTGTCCCTAAACTCTACTTTATGTAACCAGCTGGGGGTCCTATATACCCTGGGGATAAGAAATAAGTGGCCAAAATATAAAGAGGATAGAGCACAATATAAGGAGGAGAAGAGGGGTACAATACAAGAAGGAAGGCGCCCCATTATAAGGAAGAGGGTGCCACAATATGAGCAAGAGGAGGGGGCCCAATATAAGGCAGAGGAAGGGCCCACAATATAAGGAGGAGAGGAAGAGTACAATACAAGAAGGAAGGTGGAAGTGGAGGTGGAAGAGGAGACAACAATATGAGGAGGAAGAAGTGGTGGGAGAGGGTGTCACATTATTTGCAAGAGGAGGGGGCACAATATAAGGGGGAGAATAGAGACACAATATAAGTATGAGGAGGAGGAGGGGACACAATATGAGCAGGAGGAAGAGGGTGCCACAATATGAGCAGGAGGAAGAGGGTGCCACAATATGAGCAGATGGAGGAGTGGTCACAATATAAAGGGGAAGGGAGGGGCCACAATATATGGAGGAGAGGGTCACAACATAAGTATGAAAAAGAGGAGGGGGTACAACATAAGAAGGGGGCACATTATAAGGAGGAGGTGGGGGCCACTATATAAGGGGAAGGAATGGATCACAGTATAAGGAGGAGTATGGGGAAATAATATAAGGAGGGTGTCACATTATGAGGAGGAGATTGCAAAATAACAGCCATGAGAAACTGATCCATTAAAAAGTATTGCATGTAGTGCACCCCTGAGCCTTCTGGTGTGCATTTGCAATTAGGGATTGTTAGCATGTATGTATCAGCTCAAAAATGTTTAAGAAAGGAAATTCTGTTTAGGGTACTACATGTAGTTCGGTGCTAAACATACTTAAAATATGGATATAGTACCAGTAAACACCAAAAAAATAATAAACAGTAACCAATCCATGTAAACCGCTCCATGGAATCTGCCACCATGATCCTGGACACAGATTCGGACTTCTAGGAGTTGAGGTCGGGGCAGCGCAGGCCGGCAGATACACTCCCAACACCTCTGAGCATTCCTCACATTTATTGCTATCTCTTCTATTGTGTTTACAAATCAGCAAGTCCAAAGTGTCATCAAAATCCCCACACAGGCAACATAAATAACCTTAATATCAAAATACAAACAATACAACTTGATGATTTCTAATTTATGTTTCACAAATCAAATCTCTCAAATCCGCTGATCAGAAATGCACAAAGCTTTCCATTTTTTCCTCCCAGTTCACGGGTAAGAAAAAAGTTAATGCTTAAAAGGAAAAACTGGAAACTATAAGCTTGTTCTGTTCTGGGACACATCTTTATTTTGGGAGAAGCTTACAAACAAATTATCATAAAGCTGATTCACATCATATTTTTAGAAATTCTGTTGCAGTTGGGAAACTTTCCAACCCTGTTATTAGCGTTAGATTATCCATAATCACAAAGGAAATGGTAAAAATAACACATGAATTGCCCATTGATGGCTGTTCTTAACCACTTGAGCACCAGAACAATCTTTTTTCTGCTTTGCAGTCGGTAGTCAGTGGTGGAACAGCCATCAAGGGAATTGAGCGTCTTGCCTCAGACAGCACCACTTACAGCAAGATGGGGGACAGCATAAGGGGTGAAGTCAGTTGCTACAAAGCAGGACCTGATAATAATGTGAGACACTGCATGGAGAACGCACCTACTAAAAAACATAACTTAATAAATGTTAGATAATCTGCTGGAAGGATGGCACCATTACATAGCTCAACTCAGACAGCAGAGAGTTAGGTTCACCCCTGTGTGTAGTAATAACATTTAAATGATTGGTATCAAAAATGTTACGTTTGATTTATATACAATTCATGCAGAAAAAGGCAATTATGCAATTTATTAGAATTTTAAGTGGTAGAATTTTAAGTGGTAAACATTGATCATCATAAATAATTCAGCAAATTTGCAAATCGGTTGTTGGAGTTGTGACAATGCCCAAGGATGTGTATATTATATTTTACACACATGACACTTCCATTATTTTTGTTGTACTGCTCCTATAATTACATTTCTCATGGGGTAGACTTTATTATGAATCAAGGGAGCATTCAACTCTAAAAGCAAAAATATCTGGGCACAAATATCTGTAGAATGTACTCGAAGACTGAGTCATAGCATCTCCATAACAGCAGGTCATATGGAGTGAACAAGACAACCAGTGACTTGGTGACAGGGTCATGGCCACTTAAATGTCAATGATGTGAGTGGTAGGGAAAATGCTAGCACTACTGGTTTGGGCCCACAGGGCACTACAAGAGGAGAAACTGCTGGGGGGGGGGGGCAAAAATAAGAGGGGAAGCTGATGGGTGGCACTATAAGAGGGGCAGCTGCTGGAGGGCAAAATAAGAGGGGAAGCTGATGGGTGCCACAATAACAGGGGACAGGGGAAACTGCTGGGGGTATAAAATAAGAAGGGAAGCTGCTGGCGGACCCTATAAGAGGGAGAGCTGCTGGGCAGTGGCAAAATACGAGGAGGAGCTGTTGTAGCTTTACAATAACAGGGGCATCTACTGGGGGGTGGGCACAATAACATGGGGAGGTGCTTGGAGACACAGTAAGAGGAGGGCACAATAAGTGGGTGAGCTACTGGGGGTGCAAAATAAGAAGGGGAGCTGCTGGGGGGGGCTTTAATAACATATGATGGATAGCTGGGGGTACAATATCAGAGGGGCTACAGTGTGATAGGAAGCTGGGGGGGCACAATTTGAGTAGGAGATTGAGGGCATCACACAGAAAATTATACTATTTGTGGATGGATTAAGGGGCGGAGCAAAAGGCATAGGCATAGGGCACAAAAATATCCGCTATGCATGCCACATCTTTTGCCCCCCTTTCTCTCCTGCAAAAGAAGCTCCCACTCTATCTGCCATCAGAACCTACTCATATTGGCAGGGTTGTATGGGAGACATTTTTTCAGCGAATACACTTCATTGTAAAAATGTATATGGATATGGAATACATTTTTATAATGCAGAAACCTCTTTAAAGGGGTAGTCTGAGAGCATTAAAAAACCAAATGGTGGCACTGCTTTCAGCTTCCAGCCGGACGAGATGGCCAGCCGCGCCCACCTGTCCCGCATGATACAGCGCTGGGAATAAAGTTGTCCCTTCTACAATTTTTTTCTCACTAAACATAACTTTTTAACTTAACTCACCACTTTGATGATGTATGGATTACAGCAGTACTCAAAGGTTGCCTTGAATTATAATTCTGTATATATACAGTGAAATTTCTTTGCAGAAACCGTCCTATTTGGCCTTTTAAGGGAGTAGTCTGCTCATAGGGGGGCAACTTCCATGCAGTAAAATCAGACACTGAAAAAAAACAGTATTTTAGGGAGGGGGTCTTCTCAAAGAGGTGGCCTATGTATATAGATTTGCTTTGCTATATACAGTCTATATCAATGTACAGTCAGTCCCCGGGTTACATACAAGATAGGTTCTGTAGGTTTGTTCTTAAGTTGAATTTGTATGTAAGTCGGAACTCTATATTTTATCATTGTAATCCCAGCCAGAACTTTTTTGGTCTCTGTGACAATTGGATTTAAAAAATGTTGGCTTGTCATAAGAACCAGAATTAACAATAAAGCTTCATTACAGACACCGGTGATAACTGTTACAGCTGATTATTGTAACCTGGGGCTCAAGTACAATGAATTACCAACATCCAGTGGTCCGTTTGTAACTAGGGGTCGTATGTAAGTCGAGTGTTCTTAAGTAGGGGACCGTCTGTATTTTATTATATGTGTCTTTTTATATACATTAAATATATGTATTGACTAGTTTTAATTACAGGTCAAACAGATCAACATAGAACCTTCTTAAAATGTCTTTCACCTTAAGGTCTGCAGTTATATTTAGCTTATAATTCCCATCCTTTCCTGTGTAATGGTTCTTCATATTCACAATCTGCGGCACACTTAAGGACTATAGTCTTCCCTTCTCGTTTCTTTCAGTATGGGCACTGAGCCCAGTTGGAGACCTTCCAAATAAACTCTCTCGGAATGAGGCTGCTCAGTTTCCATTTGCCAGACAGGGATTTAAGTTCAAACCAAATATGGAAGCGTCCTGCCAAACACGAGGGTGACGTACGGCTGAAGCTATTGAGCAGGGAGCTGAGCCACTGAGGACCAGCCACAGAATTGGATTTTTACCTTCTAGATTTCGGTGCTGACAGGTTTTTCTGAAGGGGAAAAAAACTAAAACATGTTGTTTAGTAAGTAGTTCAGAAATACTCATCTGAGAAGTACACAGGGACACATCATATGAAGAGCAGCTGCTTAGATTTTACTGGTAGTTTAGTTATATTAAAGAGAACCTGTCACCAGGTTTTACCACACAAAACTTCTAGCCCTATAGGTAGGGTATAAAAAGTCGCAGGAATACACTTCATTTCATATAGATGTTACATATCTAATCTCCTATATAATATCTCATGTAATAATATCTAACCCGCAGACTTTTATCCTCTCCTATTCACATATCATTGTATGCCTTTAATAAATTATTAGTCATTAGCTGGTGCTGTTTTGCAGAATCACTCCTATAGTAGGAGAGACAATCTAACCATGTGTATAGATATAGCAACAGAAACTATAATAAAGTGCATATTACCTGTGCCCACCCAACACCAGCTTCTGCCCAGACGATTGACACCCCGACGCAAGTTTCGGAACTCTTCCTTCATCTGATGAATATAACCAAAACCAACAAAACCCCTAAAGGGGAAGGGAAAGTGCAAGACTAACAATATAGTTAGTGGGATTAAAACATTATTTTATTAATGACATACACAAAAAATATATATTGAAAACATACAAAAACATGCAACAAGAAAGTGGCCCCATGGTAAGGTATCCACAATGTGCAGTATAAAAAGGATGGTGAACTACAGAGAAAGATGGCGGTCACACTCTGGACAATGTGGAGCTATCGTATATGACAAGTAGTAATTAAGCAACTGGGCAGATGACAACAGGCATATGGTGGAGAGCTGTCAATCAATACGGTATATAGACAGCTTGGGGAGATCGCTCAGCCGTACCAAAACATGAAGGGAAAGCCTCACCCCATACATCCCAGGTCTTACCTAGTGGAGAAAAGTAAAGTTGTTCCACTGCCCGGGGAGACCGGTACCCCTAGGGGGTGGAACCTATGACTCTGGCACCCATGCCATAGGTTCGCCACCACTGGCCTATAGTATAGTTTTGTGAGGGTCAGTCACATACTAACTCCCTCTTTAGTCCCTTTTAGCCCCTCTTTCTCACAATTTCTAGAAGTCACAAAATGTCTAAGTGAGATTTTATTAGGAGGCCCACTCCTAAAAACCATAGCAACAACCCAGAATTTTCTATATATGTAGAAGATTTCATAAAAATTTCTTTTGTCTTCAAATTTGATTACCATTCACCATTATTCACATTTGTCAATAACTAGGTGTTGTGTGCCTGGATTTAAAACATGTGAAACCATAACTTCTCATATAATCAAGGGAAATGTCTTTTGAAAATCAGTTTTTTTTTTGTTTTGTTAAATAAAGCTTTATTTAAATGTTATACAGTGAAAAGTACATGCAGTCCCCGGGTTACGTACAGGATAGGTTCTGTAGGTTTGTTCTTAAGTTAGATTTGAATGTATGTGAGTCGGAACTGTATATTTTATAATTGTAACCCGAGTCAAAAATGTTTCTGGTCTCTGTGACAATTGGATTTTAAAAATGTTGGGTTGTCATAAGAACCAGGATTAACACTAAAGCTTCATTATAGACACCTTCCTGTTTATTGTAGCCTGGGGCTAACATAAAGTAAGTTACCAACATCCAGAGGTCCGTTAATAACTAGGGTTCGTCTGTAAGTTGGGTGTTCTTAAGTAGGGGACTGCCTGTATTGCAAATACAAATGAGAACAGTGGCGTAACTAGAAGCTGATGGGCCCCAGTGCAAAGTCTGTGCCAGGGCCCCGACTATAATGAATGGTTTATAGTACTAATCTTCTCATGTGGGAAAGTGACACCTTATGGGCCCCCAAAGCCTCTTGGGCCCTGTTCCGACTGCACCCTCTGCACCCCCTCAAGTTACGCCCCTGATTGAGAACATTTGAAATGGAATAACATTTGGACTATCCTGTAAACGATAAAATTGCATGTACATAAACAACGCTGGTTACTTCCAGCCATAATGAGGTCTGGAGGTCACATTGCAAATCAAATATGGGTTATCAAAACGATCCTCTAAACTAGTAGGGTAGGGAACAAGGGGGCAGACAATAGACAACATAAGGAAAAGGTGATCATATACTTAGGGGAAGGTACAAAATGTAATGTCAGAGGAGGGGGGATAACCGTCGTTACCATGGTATTAACAAACTTTTTTTCCCACAAATCAGTAATTTTACTTAGCGCTACAATATTGGTGTTTTCTGACACTTGACTTTTTTTTCTATTTTTGGGTGCAAAATTTGGGCGCCGCTTGTGAATCCAACAGTTTTCTGCCGCTTCTATTTTTCACCACTCGTTTTATGGCGCAATATGTGGCGCACAAAGAGAGCAGCTAAAAGCAAGTCTAGAGAGTTATAAACCATTTAGTCCAATTCATTAATCCCTTGCACCACAAACTTACATCCCACTGAAAAATTTAGCACGGTTCCTGCACCCCACTGCACCAAAAATAATAAATGCCCCTCTGTGTCTCAGGAAGCCTATTTTTAATAGAGGATATAGAGGCAGAGATCACAGAGAGGAGAGTCATCTCCAGTATTGCAGGTATAGAGTCTGACAATAATCTATTCTATAGGCCAAATACCACATTCCCAAATTCCCTCACCCCTGGATACTCCCACCAGACATGTAGCATGGATGCCGCCGCACCCTTACAATGCCAACATATATCGGATACTTTCATTTTATGAAGTCTTACAGGGGTAAAATACCATCTGGAAAGGATCTTAAAATCTGTTTCCTGGATTAGTGCTGAGAGCTTATGAGTCCTTATCCCATTCCTAAGGGGTAAATTCTTAACTTAGCTCCTATTCCCGACTGAGTCTATAAGGGACTGTTGATTTTTTCCCCTGTTGTCCAGCAGCCGCCTGCAGATAAAGAGGAGCTGTTGAAGCAGTAAGCAGGTGTCTAATGGTGTGAGAGGGAATAAAACCACAGGCAATAAGATTTTTGTAAGTAATAAACACTTGGGTTCAATAATTTTTCTCTCTACACTGCAGATATTTATTACATTATTACTGAGCAAGGCTGTCATTGTCAGAAGTTTATAGAATTGTCCATTTAATAATATAGTTATTCTATGTAATATATCTGACATTTTGGCAGGTTTAGCAGCCAATAACAGAAGAGACCTATCTGCACATGTTCCTCAGTAAGCAGCCATGAGGCTATGGAAGTAGGAGCAATACAGCCACAAGACACATCAGAGCTGCGAAAACATCATTGATAACTTGTTCTTAAAATACGTCTCTCCGGCAATTAACAGGTTGCCACATGTCTGGTTACAGAAACCATCAGCTGTCATTATGAGGCTGCAGGAAGCAACACAGTAGTAAGGTCAAAGTTCAGAATCCTTTATAAAGCAGAATTTGCATACTAAATTCAGTTCAGTCTTTGTTGATTCATGTTTCCTTTGTTCTAACACCCTACACAGGGTTATGAAGGCAAAAGCAGCTGTAGGGAGGACCTCATATACTGGTGGTCCTAACAGAGGCAGTTCCATTATAGGAAACATTCCATTATAGGGAATAATCTATTATATGGAACATTCCATTAGAAGGGAAAATTCTATTATGTGGAACATTCCATTATAGGGAACATTTTAATAAAATGTTCCCTACTGTATCATAAACTCTTAAAATAAAAAGGAAATTTACTCAGTTGTTTTCCCTTCTACACACTCAAGTAAATTGTAATTGAGTGCATCTCTACTTTCTTGACCTCTATAACCTCTTACATTTCTTATTACATGTTACAGTATTTCTCCCAGGAAGGTGCAGTTCAGTGATATATTGCTCCTCTAGCAGTGGTATTGTGGTGTGATACAATAGGCCACATTTATTAAAAAGTTTGCACCGGTTTTCTGTCTGACTTTGCACTGTGAGAGTTATATTTCTCTCAGACGCCATCTTGTTCACTGTCAGCATTTTCATGATTCAGACTTAAGATCATCTTGTGTAATCTGTTTAGAGATAGTATTTGTCCCTGACTCCTGTTATCTGTTTTTGGTTCAGCGTCTTGTTTTGACTAGTGGCGGGGTCTTCACAGTACATTTAGTGATAAAGACCCTGTTCCCTTGAGAACAAGGTTTCTAGAAAAAATGATACTTAGAGTTAATCAACATTATTTTGGGAAAAGTAGCCTAAGGGGAGATGCTCAAAGTATATTGAAGCTAGCCTATAATATTTCAGTATTCTATAAACTTTGCACGCCCTTTGCAAAGCATTTCTCTTTTCTATAAACGTGGCTGCGTGCCTTGAAGATTCGCCTGCAGCTTTTGACCTGTGTGTGTATTTCTGTTATACTCCATCAGGGCAGCCATTTTGTTTTCCCTTATAACAATTAATTTGGAGATCACCTTACTACTGAAGAAGAGTTGTTGGACCTCTGGATAAAATCTCGAACAGCACTAAAAAAAATGTGCAAACTGCTTGAACATGTATTTATGAAGTGTCTGCGCCACTATTGTGTTGTGGCTGTACTATGCCCAATGCGCCCCAAAAGGTGCATATTCCCAGACAACCCCTTTAATTCAATGACTAGCACACTGACAACAAATACATTTCTATGGGCTCATGCAAACAGCCGTGGTGTTCACTGAACCATGTGGAGCCATCTGAGTGTAACCCACACTCTGGTGACTGACTCACATGCCATAAACAAAGGGCCATAGATCCATTGGGAGGTGTTCACGCCAGTTTTTTTGTGGGCTTTTTTGCCTTACTGCACCTGTTGCGCCTTATTTACTAAGTATTGGCGCCAAAATATTTGTCCTTTCCGTCATTATTTGGGGTGCACACAATTTGGGCACAACCTTGATAGCTATTCTGTGATAGCTATTGAAGAAGAAGCAGGATTCTCTAAAACGGGTCTAGCAAAGAGTCACAGTGTATACAACAATTGGCATAGTTATGGGTGGCCACCTATATCCATTGTGTAAACTTCCATATTATAAGTACGTATAATCATTGCAGAAGCTGCAATACATGGAGCTCCTACTAGTTGGTCTAGTTGTATCTCCTATTAGTTGGTCTAGTGGCTGCACCACAATAATGAATGTTTTGGTTCTCCGACTAAAGTTTTCATACTTTTTCCCCATGAAGCCATGCCCTCTTTTACCGAGGTCAAGTTCTCTTTTGAGACGGTAAAGCGTCTAAAAGCCTTAATATTTGTGGCGCAAGGCATTTCAAAATGTTTTGTACTCCAGAATTCTGGCGCGGACTGCTTGATACATCTCCCCTAATATTCATTAAAATTTGTTGAATTTCTTTGTAGTTCTTTTTTCATAAATGAAAGGAACTTGATATCATAAATATTTATTTTTTTATTCCATGATTGTATACATTAGCCCTTTCATGGCCAAGAGTCATTGGTGCCTGAAAGTCCATGTACATTTTTGTAGTTCTGTTCTGCTTGTCTTTTAATGGTGATATCTTTGGAACCGCTTTAAACATCACAACATTTTTTTTACTTTTTTTGCAATGTCATGTTAGACTGTAAATTAAATTATGGTAAACCAGGGGCCATATCTGTGGCACCTAGAAACACAGTTCTGCTGTCATTTTAAAGATTAAATTTCCCTTACCACCCCACCCCCTTTAATAAACTATACATACTAGACATTCAGAGTTGAAGTTACGGCCTAGAGTGGGAATCACTCTCCCAACTGTAACTTTAACATTGCACTGTATATCCCCGGTTCTGTAGCACTTCAAAAAACAACACAGTACACAGCAGTATGGCAGTCATTTTGATGAAAGTCAAGCAACAAAGTAATTTCCACAAGATTGGTCAACTATCTCAGGTGGAAAAGAGTGTTCCAACTCTCTGTAATGAAAGATGCTGGGGGACAATAGAGTTAAACAAGTTGGTTTTCATTTTACAGGCAATCCCCGGGTTATGCAGGTTTGTTCTTAAGTTGAATTTGTATGGAAGTCGGAACTGTATACTTTATCATTGTAACCACAGCCAAATTTTTTGGGGTCTCTGTGACAAATGGATTTTAAAAATGTTGGATTGTCATAAGAACCAGGATTAACAATAAAGCTTCATTACAGACACCTATAACAACTGATACAGCTGAGGATTGTAGCCTAGGACTAAATTACAGTAAATTACCAACACCCAGAGGGTCATTTGTAACTAGGGGTTGTCTATAAGTCGGGTGTTCTTAAGTAGGGGACCGGCTGTACCATGTGTTTTGTCCCCATGGGAGATATGTTGTAGGTGTCTAGGTGTTAATTGTTTTACACTCCCCATTGACAACAGATGCATACGTAGCCTTGCATGTACTGTACATATGGAATCAGGGCAGATGCACATGACAGTGAAAAATGGCCATGTGCCACCTGTTTTTTGCCCAGTCGGCACATAACTCTAATACTTTTTATTAGATCAGTTCCCACACATGTAATTATAATGGACTTTGCGATGATCCATTAAAAAGTAGAGCATGTCCTAGTCAGAATCGCTGTTCACAGATAACTCATAAATTATAATTTATGAGGATAAAGTTGGCTTTGAAATTGTTTGTGAAAAACAAAAGGTGACAAAGATGTGTAGACCCTTTATTATACACTACTGTAACCTCGGACAGCGCAGGACTGCACCTGACAATTACAGGGACAGGGTCCTCTCTAAAGGCCAGACATTAGAATAACTAGAAAGGCTAAAATTAGCAGTACTAAAAATATCACCATGTTCACCTTCTCTGTCTATAACTAATATACAAAATCATATGCGTAGGTACAAACACAGAGGGGCATTTATTAATTTTGGGGCAGGGTGGCTCTAGAACCACGTTATAACTTTCAGTGGGATATAAGTTTGTGGCGCAAGGGATTAATGAATTTGTACACGGACTGAAAGGTTTAGAGATCCCCAGACTAGCTTTTAGCAGGGCTATTTTTGCACCACAAATTGCCCCAAAAAATGTGCCTGAAAAAAAAGAAGCGCCTGAAAATTTGTGGATTCACAAGCGGCGGCAAAATTTTGAGACCAAAAATAGAACAAGTCGAAAACACCAATATCGTGGCACTGACACTTCATAAATTCAGGTGCAGGAGGCGCAGCAAGGAGCAAAAAAACACCACCAGTTTTCCGTTTGAAAGACCATAATAAATGACCCCCACAAAATTCTGGAACCTCTACAAAGTTTGATCCTATGTATCTGCTGAAAATGACTGCAGGGAAAATTGTACAGTAATTTAGCAATGAACTAATGTTAAAATGAAACCCAGGATAATCCAAAGCATTAACAGATGTAGAATTATACAGGTTCTGGCACAAATCACAATAGTGACCTCATCGTTAACATGAAGTCACTAACTATGCAGATTGAGTGAACATGAATGAGTGCAAGCTGCGAGGCCAAGCTAAGAGTTTATCCACTATAACTGTTATGCCTAGTGTCCTGAGGATTGCCAGCTCCAGAACACATCCCTCGGCTGTGTTTCTTTCCCCCTCTCTTTATACTCCTCCCCTCATACTCTTCTCCCTAGGTCTCACTGCAGCCTGTGACGTCGTTCTCAGGAAAAGGATAAAGAGAAGATCATTAGGCATCAGGGAGTTGGGCTGTTGGAGCTGCTGCTTGAAGGAGGTTATACTCATCGGATTTGGGATCTAAGACTTTTTCTTTCACGTTTCTTCTCACAAGAAGAGAAAATGCCACAGAATGTGGTCCTACCTGGACCCGCTCCTTGGGGATTCAGGTTGACTGGGGGCATAGACTTTAATCAGCCTTTAGTTATCTCTCGGGTAAGTAAATCACAAAACTAATAGTTAACAACAATATGTAAACTTTTACACTGTTGTCAATATTGGTGAGCTGTAAACTGGGACAAAACTATTGGGGTGAAGAAGAGTTTCCGGTTACACCTGTGTCGGCCTATTGTATGTTATATTTAAGGGTTCGTGTCACAGATTGTACATAGATTCACTGTAAGAAGGAAACAGTCTTTGGTTGTACAACAGGTGACTGGAAGTGTAAAACTGTTAAACTTAGCTTCTTGTGTTCATTACACCTGTTGGTAAATGATGTTTATTTAGGTGGCTATGTGCTATGTAGTATCCACTGTCTGGGAAATGTTGTGTCTAGTATCTTATGTGCAACACTGAAACTCAACATCGAAAAAGTTCTCCCTTGTAGACCTTGATTGAGTTTTCATTTTACACTATAGAACAGCAGGGAGTACTGTACTGCATCTTTCTCAGGTTCCTCTCCTTAGTCTCATCCTGGCTTCACACTTTTTGGTCCCAAGTATGGCTGCTCCATCATCATAGCATCTCATTGTACGCAGCACGGCTAAATACTAATGACTCCTTTCCTTACCAGGTTCACATGCAGCATAACTTCTGCTGCAAATACATTTAGTCAGCTTACTTTTCTCAGGTTCCCTTCTGTCCTTTAAGTGTTGACTTGCTCTCCTGGACTCCTTTCAATTTGGGAACCTGTCTCCCTTGGAGGGGTAAATGAAAAAAGTGACACAAATCTTTTACAAAAATGATGGTCAGCGGACAAAATCAGAAGTTAAAGGACATCTACCATCAGGATTATGGATTATAAACCAAGTACACTTACAAGCTAGTGTGTGCCCCCTTTGTCAGTATCCACTCTTCTTTAAGCTTTTTATGCCTTCATTTTATGAAAAAAGGCTTCAAAATGAGCCTGAGGGGCTCCACGCTCCATAGAACTTAATGGAGCCTGGAGCCCCTCAGGCTCATTTGCATATTATAAAGCATATTTTCTTAAAAATCTAGGACACAGTAAATTAAAAGAAGAGCAGATCCCGATAAAGGGGGCACACACCAGCATGTAAGTGTATTTGATTTATAATCCATATTCCAGATGGTAGATTTCCTTTAAGGGCCACTAAACACAGAATATTACATAGTTGCAAATCAGGTACAGATACTTTATAGGGTGAGGTTCTGCTAAAAAGGCAGTCTTTGGTTAGATGCACACAACCCTAAAAAATGGCTGAACAAACAGAACATGGCTGCACTTAAAGGAAATCTAACATCAAAATCCATCATGATAAACCAGGGACACTTAGTCATAGATCCAGGCACTGAGACTAAGGTAATCTTCTAATATTTTTTATCCATGGCCTCCATCCTTCTAAAATTACCTAAATTGCACTTCCCCCTCCCACTGTGTTCTGAAACTTCCGGTGCCACAGTGAGATTACATCAGGCAGAGGGAGGGGGAAGTGCTGAGGAGGCAGGGGGCAAGGTGAGACAGTGTAACTGCCTGTGAAACTTCTGCACGGAGAATCTCTGGGAACCACCCCAGTAGCCTTTCAGGCTCATTATCATACTTTTAAAAGTTGATTTTTGAAGGTAGGAAGCCATAGATAACATAGATAAACATAGATAAAAAGATTACCACAGACATGATGTCTGGATTACCAAGTGTCCCTGGTTTATCATGATAGATTTTGATGGTAGATTTCCTTTAATGCAGTACTTTTCAGTGAACATGACCTATAATTGTGCCTGATCCATTAGATCATGTCGTAGTCAGAATCTATTTCGAAGATCACTCAAATACTTAAGTTTATGAGGATCCGTAAAAAAACGGATGGCAGACTGAAACAAATCAGCCATGAAAAAAGGAAGAAAGCGTCAGTAATTCACAGATGAGAATGGGCACATTCGTGTGCAGGAAGCCTCACTGGGAGTTTTACACAATATACTGTACATACAAACATTTAAACAATTTTGACCAGGACTATGTGACCATCATATTCTCACTTGGATTGTATTTAGAATACTATATATGCAGTTATTCTTTTAGGCTCCATGCACATGAACGGATATCTGGCTGCTCAATTTGCGGTGTGATATCCATCCCCATAGACGCCCGGAGCAGGTGTAGGATACATTGTGCGCATGAGGCCTTAAAGAGTATTTCAAGCCCTGGGATTTATCACTCAACATAATAGTTGATAACACTTGGATTATTAGGGGTCCGTCTTAAGTCTCCTTTTTCCTCATTAGGACAACCACAGCTCCAAGAGTTGAACAGACCAGTAACCGAGCATGATTGATGAGGGTCCAATGCCCAGCACCCCACAGATCAGCTGTACTCAGCAGCAGATAAAATATAGACCATGAAGCAGACAGCTACATTCTCTGTGTAGTGGTCAGATTCATTACTGCAGATAAGCTCATATTTATTTGAATGGAGCAAAGTGCAGTGACTCGGATCAGCCACTACACACAGAACGGAGCAGTATGATTACAAGTTCCATTCTTTTACCGGCTGCTAGGAACTGATGCTCTGTGGGAATTGTAATGGTTGGACCACAACAAATTGTTATGATACATATTTTAAGTTTAAAAAATACTTTTATTTCTGAATTTTAGATGCTTTTTTGTGTAAAAATAATATTCTGTTTAGCTTTTATTATTGATATATTGGCTTAAGGGGAATCTTATTCTTTAGCATATGGGAAAACGTTTAGCGAAACTTAATATTTGTTTCTTAAAATCTCTGACTATTCTGGCTTCTGGAGTTAAGCAGGTGGTCCTCATTGGTGATTGACAGCCCACTGGACCTTAACCGGGATTATAAAAATATACAAAACTATGCATCAGTCTGCTAGGCTGTATTCAAATCAAAGTCAAATACAACTTTCCTTAAAACTGAAAAAATGTACTGCATGTTATTTTTAGAGAGTAGGCTGCATAGTCCTGGGGTATATGTTTGGCAGCACGATTCAACATTTGAAATGATGACTCCTCATATGTCAAATGGTCCCAATAATATGTGTAAATCATTTTTAGGCAGAGGTGGAGATATATAACGCCATTGCTGGGGCCCCAGGATAGTTTAATACAGCTGAATGGAGATACATGCATGCAATTTTTACACTAAAATAGATGTACTGAACGCAACTGTCTACGTCAACTCTATTGATGTTTTTTAATATTCATTTTTCATGTTGCATAACTCATATCTACATTGACATTGATGCTTCAGATGTTGCAAAAAACTTGTGGAATTTTCCTCAAATTGTTATACAAATGAAGCATGGATAATAGAGATGAGCGAGCACTAAAAAGCTCGAGTGCTCGTTAATCTAGTCGAACTTTTCCCGATGCTCGAGTGCTCGTTTCGAATAATGAACCCCATTGAAGTCAATGGGAGACTCCAGCATTTTTCAAGGGGACCAATACAATGTGTCATTTTATTGAGAAATAAGGGAGTCAGTCCTGTTCCTGTTTTTTTTTAGTCGATGGAACATTCGTGGAACTTCAAAAAACTTCATGATCCTAATGATCCTGTGTTCACTGTATTTCAATAACTGCAGGAGTTTTAATTAACATTTCAAACAACTTTTACATTTTTTTGTATTAGTTTCCAAAATGATCCAGGACTGACAGATCTCAGAGGAGCCGTCTCTGGCCAGTGGTTTTACTGGGAAAAGCTCATGTAGCTCCCCCTCAAACGCAGAAATCTAGATCTGTTTACACCTTTCAGTACGCAGATAACATTTCACAAACAGGGCTTGCCTCTGAGCGGATCAAGTAGACTATTCCAACTTAGGCGGGATGCCCTTGTCCGAGGAATGAGGGGTGATGTTATCATAGATCTGTGCTATGTATTCAGGGAGCATGAGGAGGTCATCTACTCATGTGCACCTGCTAAGCAGCTGACAAGGACTGCACATTATATCTATAGTCTCTATGATGTAAATGTATACAAGCAGAAAACCCAAACAACAATGGGGCACATTTCCTAGGAACATTGCAAACTGCACTATGTGCCTGTGTATTGTGCATGGTGCGCCCGATTCAGGATTTCTGGCGCTCCCTGTACTGCTCCGACAGCGTGCATCACTTTTTCCATGCAACACACTTCTGTCTGACTTTGCATGATCCGACTGTGTACCAGAACGCCCATCAGTGCAGAAATTTGTGTCTCATGAAGAATAGTGCAGCCGCGCCACAAATCGGTCGCGTGCGACACATATGTATTCTTAAGTACCCGTGCAAGCAGTTTACACTGAAAAGAAAATGCAAAGTCCAACAGCATGTTAGTAAATGTGCCCCAATATATCAGCTTTTAGGAGGTTTTCACATTTTAAACTGCAGTTACTGCTTGACAATCAGTTCAGTCATTTTTATATCAATGCAAATGAACTTTTGTGGCTTGCGCAGCAGTGCAGTCTGCTGGGAATCCTGTCGATTTCCAGAATCAAGATTCTGCCCTACCATTTATTTATATGGGGGTGTCAGAAATTGTCAAGAACATTACTTGCTTATGACAGGCACAGTTGAAAGGAGAGCCAGAAATAGACAGGCATTTTGCTCAGCATTTTCTCACCATACAGTTGGTAGAGCCGCTCCATCCACTAGTGAGAGCAAGACCAATGTTGTCCAGATTGCTGCAGGTCACATTCTCATATTTGGTGGGTCCCAATAATTGAACTCACACTTATCAGCTTGCAATCCCCTATTCTCTAGAAACCCTCTTTAAAGAAGACCTGTCGGGTTAATTTGGGACCCAAAACCAACTACAGCTCCTTATGGCCCTAAATGGACCTGTATGAAGGGTGTACAAGGGCACAATTTAAAGAAAATAAACATTTTTCACTCCTCAGCACCTCCTATTGCATTGTGACAAGTGAGGCCGGCATAATATCCCAGCTTTACTGCACAAGCACCGCACCTTCATCGCTTGCGCAGTGGAGCATAGTATCATAGTATATAAGGCTGGAAGGAGACTCAAGTCCATCAAGTCCAACCTTTAAGAATTAAATAAATGTTTTATCCCCATAACCCGTGATATTTTTTCTCTCCAGAAAGTCATCCAGGCCTCTCTTGAACATGTACATAGAGTCGGCCATAACAACCTCCTGCGGCAGAGAGTTCCATAGTCTCACTGCTCTTACAGTAAAGAACCTTTGTCTATGGTGATGGTAAAATCGCCTCTCCTCTAGGCGTAGAGGATGCCCCCTTGTCCTGGTCACAGGCCTAGGTATAAAAAGATCTTTGGAGAGATCGTTATACTGTCCGTTCAGGTATTTGTACATTGTAATGAGGTCTCCCCTCAGTCGTCTTTTTTCTAAACTGAATAATCCCAAATTTTGTAATCTGT
This sequence comes from Engystomops pustulosus, assembly GCF_040894005.1. Lineage (NCBI taxonomy): Eukaryota > Metazoa > Chordata > Amphibia > Anura > Leptodactylidae > Engystomops > Engystomops pustulosus. Next base: position 242,925,690 of record NC_092411.1, read on the forward strand.
CATTGTATTCTAGTTCCCCCATTCCCCTAATAATCCTGGTTGCTCTCCTCTGCACCCGTTCCAGCTCTACTATATCCTTTTTATACACTGGTGCCCAAAACTGTACACAATATTCCGTGTGTGGTCTGACCAGGGATTTGTATAAGGGCAGAACTATGTCTTTATCATGAGAATCTATTCCTCTCTTGATACATCCCATTATTTTATTTGCTTTAGCAGCAGCCGCCTGGCTCTGGTCACTAAAATTAAGTTTACCATCCACCAATACCCCCAAGTCCTTTTCAGCTTCAGTTTTACTAAGTAATTGACCGTTTAGAACATAATTATACTTTTTGTTTCCATGGCCCAAGTGCATAACTTTACATTTATCTACATTAAACCTCATCAACCATTTCTCTGCCCATCCCTCAAGCTTCCACAAATCCCTCTGTAATGCTAAACTATCGACCTCAGTATTTATTACTTTACACAGCTTAGTATCATCTGCAAATATTGAAACTTGACTGTGTAAACCCACTACAAGGTCATTAATAAAAATATTAAAAAGAAGTGGCCCCAATACTGACCCCTGTGGCACTCCACTGGTAACATCAACCCAATCTGAGAATGTGCCATTAATGACTACCCTCTGTTTTCTATCACTAAGCCAATTACTTACCCAAATACACAGATTTTCTCCTATTCCCAGCAGTCTCATTTTATATACCAACCTTTTATGTGGCAGAGTGTCAAATGCCTTTGAGAAGTCCAGATATACAACATCCACAGCGTCCCCCAGATCCAGTCTTGAACTTACCTCCTCGTAGAAACCAATCAGATTAGTCTGACAGGACCGATCTCTCATAAACCCATGCTGACGCTGGGTTATAAGGTTGTGCACAGTGAGATACTCCAGGATAGCATCTCTAATAAACCCCTCAAATATTTTCCCCACCACAGCAGTTAGACTTATGGGTCTGTAGTTTCCAGGATCGCTATTTGATCCTTTTTTGTATATTGGTACCACATTTGCTATGCGCCATTCCTGTGGAACATAACCAGTCCTCAGTGAATCTTCAAATATTAAAAATAACGGTCTGTCTATCACCGTACATAATTCATGCAGAACCCGGGGGTGTATGCCATCTGGCCCAGGTGATTTATCTATCTTAGTGGTTGCGAGGCGGCGCCGTACCTCTTCCTGGGTTAAACTGTTGACATTATAAAAAGAATTTACATTATTCCTCATTGTGTCTTCCACCAGGGGATTTTCCTGGGTAAAGACAGTTGAGAAGGCGACATTCAGTAGATTGGCCCTTTCCTCATCTCCTTCCACCATGACCCCCATGTTATTTCTAAGGGGACCCACACTCTCTGTTTTTAGTTTCTTATCATTTATATACTTGAAAAATAATTTGGGATTATTTTTGCTCTCCCTGGCAATATTTCTCTCAGTCTCTATTTTTGCAGCCTTTATCTGCTTTTTACATGATTTATTTTTCTCTCTATAATCCTGTAATGCCTCATCGCTGCCTTGACGTTTTAGCACCTTAAACGCTTTATCTTTCTCGCTTATTGCTTTCCTTACAAGACTAGTTAGCCACATAGGCTTTTTCTTGCTCCTTTTATGCTTTTTCCCATAAGGTATGTGTTTCTCACAGGACTTTTTCAGAATATATGAGAAAAAGTCCCATTTTTGGGGGGGGCTTTTGTCTTTGAGAGCATTATCCCAGTCTATGCCTTTAAGGTCTTCCCTTAGTTTCTGAAAATTTGCCCTCCTGAAGTTTAGAGTGTTGGTTGCCCCTTCACTAACACTCTTAGTAAAGCGTAATACAAAATCAATGATATTATGATCACTATTCCCCAGGTTCCCCCCAACCTGTAGTTTTGATACCCTATCAGGTCTGTTGGTAAGGATAAGGTCCAGCAGTGCCCCCCCTCTTGTTGGCTCCAGGACTAGTTGCGACAGGTAATTGTCTTTTGTTGTTGACAAGAACCTGCTACCTTTGAAGGACCTGCAGGTTTCTGCCCCCCCCCCCCCCCAGGTGTACTACACCGGCTTCACTTGTCGTCAACCCACAGGCACCGAAGGAACAAGGAACAAGGCAAGGTTAATGTTTATTTTTTAAGACGATCCATAAAACAACATATGGGGCAATTTGGGACACTAAACCACCGTGTCCCAAATCGCCCTGACAGGTTCCCTTAAAGTGAAGCTGAATTAAAACTGGTCATACCCACGCAATAATCCTTTAGAAACATATAAAAACTTTGATCAAAACTTACATTTACACAACGCTGGATTTTGTGAGGGGGTGAGTATTCCCCTGACCATTTATTATACCAATGACCTATCCTGAGGATATCAGTATGCGAAACGGCCAGAGGACCAGGCAACCATATAAAAAGTTTGATTTATGATTCATTACAGTGGCAAACTATTAAGGGTCACAACTGTACCCTACTGATAATTTATACATACATACAGAAGATCAGAGGAACACTGCGTTATATAACGCTCTAATTTATAAGACAAGAAATAATTAGAACAGACATGTTAGGAGAGCTGACAAGTGCCCATTAAAGAGATGCAATCATTTGAGATAATTTTAATTCTGCTTAGTTTGTAAAGAAACAGGCTGAAAAGTGCTTCTCAGTAATAACTTTTAGCTCTCTGATGATAAGGAAGATCTGTTCCAGCAAGACTACAAGTTATTCTCTGCTCTCCCTGTACTTATACAGCTCTGAGCAGCGGCTAACAGCGGCTATGAGCATTATTTTTTATTCCATTTTTATTGAATAGTTTTTAAAACAAACATATGGCATTTAAAATAGTCGACTGTAGAGTACACCGGTAAAAATATTGATAGACTATATGACAATCATGCATAGTTGTGTAGTGTTCATTACCTGGTGCTATGAGCATTATTTTCTAACAAAATCGTTTTTCTTCCTGCCTCTGACTTTCACTTTTGGTTACCTCAGAAGGACTGAGCAGATATTGACAAAATCTTCTGTTACAAAATAATACCAATAGAACAGTTTTGGCAGGCAAAGAGCAGAAAGGGTTAATCCGCACTACTTCACAGCCGTATAAACACAGGGAGATGTTTTTACAAAGTGAGCTGGAATTTATAACAGAGTATATTAGAAGAATGTTCACAACTAGAGATGAGAGAGTATACTCGTCCAAGCTTGATGCTGTGAAGATGCAATGGGGCACATTTACTAAGGGTCCGCAGCCGCGAATCCGTCGGGTTTTTCCCAAATATTTCCACTTTGCGCTGTATTTCACGGGATTGTGGCGCACGCGATCGATTTTTGGCGCAATCGCGCCGACTTTCGCGCAACAGAAATCGGGGGGCGTGGCCACCGGACAACCCGAAGGATTCGGAAAAACCGCAGAATTTAAAAAGCCATTTGTGTCGCAAGATCAAGCACTCACATACACCAGAAAAAAGCAGGTGAACTTCGGCGGACCTCGGCGCAGCAGCGACACCTGGTGAATATCGGCGCACGGACCTTAGTGAATCCCGGCAGAACCCGAATCAGCGTCGGAGTACCCGCCGCTGGATCGCGACTGGACCGGGTAAGTAAATGTGCCCCAATGTGTTCTTCACACATTGGGGCAGATTTACTTACCCGCTCCGTTCGCGATCCAGCGGCGCGTGCTCTGCGCTGGATTCGGGTCCGGCCGGGATTTATCAAAGCAGTTCCTCCGACGTCCACCAGGTGGCGCTGCTGCGCTGAAGTCCGCTGGAATGCCTCGAAATACACCGGCCTATCCAGGATGAAGGTGAGTGAAATTTTCGTGACACAATTTTTTTTTTTAAATGCGGCGGTTTTTCCAAATACGTCAGGTTTTTGTTCGGCCACGCCCCCCCATTTCCGTCACGTGCATACCGGCGCCGATGCACGAAATTCCGATCGCGTGCGGCAAAAACCCGGGGCAATTCAGGTACAATCGGCGCAAATCGGAAATATTCGGGTAAGACTTCGGGAAAACGCGAATCGGGCCCTTAGTAAATGACCCCCATAATGTTCTTCACATACTATTGTGAAGAACACCGTTCGGCGCGCGTGTTTTCCGATAAGTTAGCAGATGTACGGAACATCTGCAATGTGTTCTTCACTGTGTTCTTTCAATGTGTTCTTTCAGTGAAAACATCTTCAATGTGTTCTTCTTTAGTGTTCTTTCAATGTGTTCTTTCAGTGAAAAATGCTCGAGTCTCCCATTGACTTCAATGGGGTTCGTTATTGGATACGAGCACCCGAGCATCGGAAAAAGTTCGACTCAAGTAACGAGCACTCGAGCATTTTAGTGCTCACTCATCTCTATTCACAACTCATACCCCCCACATCACAAATTACATATTATACCTTATAACAGTTTGCTTTAATAGGGTATTTCTATAATTTAAATTACCCACTAAGGAGAAGGGAGTGCATAATATCTGATGGTTTGGGTCCTGACCCTGTGGACACTAAGAGAGGTCCTTTAAACCACTGGAATGAATGGAGTTGGCTGAACATATGTAGCGACCTCACTGAAGGGGCTAGTGGATATAGCAGTGATCATCCCCTGGAAAGTGAACAGTGCAAGTATGACCGGTCACTCCATTCTCATGTTCGGTAGCAGTTGTTTTAGTCACACCACCGCCAATCAAGTAATTCCCTATTTTGTGGATTTTTAACATATTTTACTAGTAAAGACAACATTACAAAAGCACTTGCAACTTTTTTTAAAAAAAAACCTTATTTGCACATCCAGATGTGTAAAATGCAAGGCAGCGCCCCTATTGTGTAAAAATGTTAAATGACAGTGGATCAAATAAAGCACGTAGCAATTACAGTCTTGTATATGGGTGAATAGGGAAAGTAGCAATAAAACTGGCAGGCTTTAAATTGTGATTGAATTCACTGACACAAATCATATAAGTGCTACAAGTTATTAAGGAGTGTCTCAAAAAACACAAAGGTGAGCAGTGAGAGAAGATAAGTGCTTATACTATTACATCTAATAACTGGCATGTTATTGCTGATGAAACTGTCCATTTTAATACCGTATTTTTCAGACTATAAGGCGCACAAAAAATCCTTTGATTTTGCGCCTTATAGTCCAGTGAGCCTTATATATGAACTGTACTTACAGACAACTGCTGCCTTGAACAGTGCACTGGTCTGCCACCTGCTGGTTATTCATCCTTATAATCCGGTGCGCCTTATATATGAACCTAGATGTTGTAGCAGGCATTTATTGATGGTGTGCCTTATAATCCGATGCAACTTACAGTCTGAAAAATACGGTATATCAAACCTGATTTTATGGTTTTGAGGTTTAAGCAAGCATTCCCTATTATGAAAGCTAAGGCTTCATTCACAAAGGACCCTCAACCTACACAACAAGCATCTGCTGCTTTGTATATTCTGTATATTATATTCACAGATAAAGAGCGATTCCGGTTTTCTTTATTTTTGTTCCTTAAATCATTTCCTAAAGATGGAAATGGAGTACGCTAGTTCTTATGACCTTGCCCAGATGATCCTGTCATCAAGACTTGGGATAGGAATTATGGCATCCTCATGGGTGCTGTGACGGATGGTACAATCCTTCGGGTATGAACACGAAACTGGAGATGGGGAACAGATCCATGAATTAACAATCCTCACACATGTGGGAAGAATATATGAGTGTGCATGCAGATTCTTTTTAGTTCTACGGTTGCCACATAAGTGTTTCTTTGCTGAATTCCAGTCAGTGATCTATTAGGGTCCTAACAATCTCAAAAAAATAAACCTTATGTGAATACAGCACCGGTGCAGGTCCATTCAATTCGATGAGATGTTGGGACTCCTATAGAAGTGAATTATGGGATCACTCAGATTTCTGAGCACTCACGGGCTATTGACGACCACTTCCATAGACATTACTGGAGCGACAGATTATATAATTGTGATCCACCTGTTCTACTGAATAGGTCCCAGCAATTATATGGATGAGGGGTAACTTATAAACTTGGGATAAACCCTTGAACCCAAAAATAGGCTATTCATTAAGGGCGGCAATAAAAAATTCAGAAACTAAAACAATCTCCTGTTCCCTAAAATATTCCCTAGTTTATTATACCAAACAGTCCACTCATGGTTATTTTATATAAACCCCTCTCAATCCCTATGGATTCATAAGATAAAGCCCCCCTCATACCCATGGATTCATTATGTACAGTCTTATGTGGGGCCCCCCAGCAGCCCTAGGCCCAGTGCTGGTGCCGACCCCGTTTATATATTTAAAGATGTGGACTTTGTTGTAAGACTCACATATTATGTATCATTATTTCAGATAACACCGGGAAGTAAATCTTCTGTTGCTAATTTGTGTCCTGGAGATGTGATACTTGCCATTGATGGATACAACACTGATAACATGACACATGCTGAAGCCCAGGATAGGATTAAAGCTGCCACGGACCAGCTCTGCCTAAAGATTGACAGGTATACATTTCCTCCAGGTTCCATTATAAGTACCCTGCAGGATATACAGGGGTCAATTTACTAATGTGTGGCTGGAGCTGCTACTGCTCATCACAGTGAGAAGTTTTCTTCAGTGCACCTTTAAATAAACCCCTGGACCAGTCGTGTTAAATATATGACCCATTTTGATCATCTCTTGAGTCACACACATGCGATTAAAAATCGAAATCAATGGAAATACATTACACTTAAAGGGAACGTGTCATCAGCAATTGATCTAATAAACCACTACTAGTATATTGTAAGGCAGTGTATCACCTTTTTTTGTGTTTCTTTTATGGCCCAGTGTGGTGGCATCATCCAGAAAATCAACTTTGAAGTAAGATGTAAATTGGTTGTATAAAGTCAAGCAGGCGGAGAGTTTAACTCTGAATGCATCCACCTCTGTGATTGACATCATGCATCGGACTTCAGGAGATCTTGTTAGTGATGTCTGTGGATACAGGACCATCAATTACATAGAAGGGGGCTATCTGAGGAAGAGAGAGCTTGACTTCAGTGTTAAACTCTCCTCCTCCTTGACTTCATACAACCAATTTAAATGTCACTTCAAAGTAGATTTTCTGGATGATGGCACCACACTGGGCCATGAAAGAAATAGAATGGGGCTCATTTACTAAGGGCTTTCGTTGGGTTTCCCGGCGATTTCCGATTTGCGCCGAATTGCCCCAGATTTTGGCGCACGTGAACGGATTTTGGAGCATCGGCGGCGGCTTTCACGTGACGGAAATCGCGGGCGTGGCCATCGGAAAACCCAACGGATTCGGAAAAACCACGGTATTTGAAAATAAATTTGTATTGCTTGACACGCACTTACAAGTACCGGGAAGAAGATGGTGGACTCCGGCGGACCTCCGTGCAGCAGCGACACCTGGTGAATATCAGGCGCACGACCTTAGTGAATCCCGGCAGGACGCAAATCCACGTTAGAGAACGCGCCACGGGATCGCGAATGAACCAGGTTAGTAAATGTGCCCCGATGTGTTCAGCTGCCTGACAACATACTGGTAGTGGTTTATTAGGTCAATTTCTGATGACAGGTTGCCCTTAAAGACTTATGAATTGTATTTGTGTGGTTCTGTTTTTTCACTAGAGGTTAACAATTTTTACATACATAGCATAGCTACATAGATAGTACAGTTGAAAAAAGACATAGTTGATGTCCATCTAGCTTTGGGTGGTATTACAACTGAGTTTATTGTTCTTATTGAAGTAACAGACTATTATCATCCTCCTCACTAGTTTCTAGATTTAATATAAAATCACTCTCAATTCTGCTTTGGTTTTCCCCAAAATACGATGTATATTATAAAAGTATGTGGATTTGTAAATGTATATATTTGTCTCTAGAGCTGAAACTAGAATGTGGTCTCCACAAGTCTGTGAGGATCCTTACAGAGTAAACCTTGAAGCCGAACCCCAGGTGAGAAAAACTTTCTTTGTCTTATGTGCCCTGTTAATAGATGTGGTCGGAGTGATAGATTTCGTTATAAACATTTACAATTTAATAATACAGAGCAAACGCTCACAAGCACAGGGGGTGATATATCTATGTAGATGCTGCATTACTTGGCTATAATTTCAAGGGCTGCCAGCTTGGACACATTGTAAAAATATTCTTTAATATAGCCTGACGTCTCTTCAACCATCTTTTCTGATAAGTCTTAACAGCATGACAGTGCTACTAAAAGTGCTTGCAATCATTAACCTCAAAGAGTGACAATATAATACTATAATAACACTACACTGTGCCAAAATAATGTAGTTTTTAAAAAAAAAATCATAAAAACTGTAATATTCTAACACTGTTTCAAAGTAACAAGTAAGAAACTTTACCGATGTTTATAAATAGCATCATGACTATAATTCCACCATATCACTCAGGTGTCCAGTCACCATAGAAAATCCCTTCTTCATCTAGGCACTGGGTACTGCATTTATGCTCTTGGTTAGTCACATGGTAGACACTTTACATTGATACTAATAATATTTACATCTTGACTATATAGAAAAAAAAAGTTGTAAAGGGTTTAAAGAAAAATATATGGAATGTCTCTACACTTGTAGATGAATATATTTTTCACTTGGCTTTCACATACTAACATAAAATATCTAGATACAGTGGATAGAAGAAAGTATTCGGACCCTTTACATTTTTGCTAAGTTATTAAACAAAAAAAATTAAATATCAAATGGTCACAAGTATTCAGACCCTTTGCTGTGACACTCATATTTAACTCACATGCTGTCCAATTCCTTCTGATGCTCCTTGAGATAGTGTTTATTAAACTGATTGGACTTGATTAGGAAAGGCACACACCTGTCTATATAAGACCTCACAACTCACAGAGGATGTAAGACTACATGAGAATTATGAGGTCTAAGGAACTGCCCAAGGAGCTCAGAAACTGAAATGTGGCAAGGCACAGATCTGTCCAAGGTCACAAAATAATATCTGCAGCACTCAAGGTTATTAAGAGCACAGTGGCCTCCATAGTCCTTAAATGGAAGTTTGAGACAACTATAATTCTTCCTCAACCTGGCCATCCAGCAAAACTAAGCAATCATGGGAGAAGAGCTTTGGTGAGAGAAGCAACGGAGATCCCCAAGATCACTGCAGCTGTGCTCCAGAGATGCAGTAGTGAGATGGAAGAAAGTTCCATAAAGTCAACTATCACTGCAGTCTCCACCAGTCAGGACTTTATGGCAGAGTCTGCCGACGGAAGCCTCTCCTCAGTGCAAGACATATGAAAGGTGCATACAGTTTCCTAAAAAACACATGTAGGACTCCCAGACTATGAGAAATAAGATTATCTGGTTTGATGAGATGAAGATTGAACTTTTTGGTGTTAATTCTAAGCAGTTTGTGTGGAGAAAACCAGGCATCTCCTGCCAAATACAATCCAACAGTGAATCTTAGTGGTGGCAGCATCGTGCTATGGGGCAGGGACAGAACCACTGGTTGCAATTCAAGGAAAGATGAATGCTGTCAAGTACAGCAAAAACCTATTCCAGAGTGCTCTGAACCTCAGACTGGGCCGAAGGTTCACGTTCCAACAAGACAATGTTTAATAAATTAGCAGAAATATCTTCATTTCTGCTTTTTACTGTTAAGATGGAATGCAGAGTGTACATTAATAAGCAAAAAAATAGCTTTCTTAATCATACCGATTGGCTGCAATGAAACAAGGAGTGGAAAATGTAAAGGGGTCTGAATACTTTCTTTGCCCACTTTATATTATAAAATGGAAATGGAGAGGTCCGGACATAAGGTTTGTCATGTAAAGTGAGCTGCCTAGGAATGTAACACACAGTCCATTTTTTCCAGAAACAACATCACCCATGTCTATATTTTTAGCTGTGGGAGTACACATGTTTGTTTAGCTGGAGTTGGGAATTTTTTTCTTCTCCCTTGACAATGAAGCATTAGGGGTCACAACACAAGTACAGCTGGTCCTGTTAATCATTTGCCACCCTCTAAGTGATGGAGTAGGTTAAGGAGTGGTTGCCTTATAGATCGATACAGTCCTGCATTATCCAGGTCTTAATATCCAGCAACCAGAAGCGTATTGTTCCATCTATCAATCTCCATCAAGTGACACATTATTGTGATGTCACACATTATTGTGATGGCTCATACTCCTACCAAAAGGTCCTTTTCTTAAATTCAAATTATGACCATCAATTTCAAGTTATTTGATCAAGACAGCACTCAGGACCAAAACAATGTATATTGATGACAATGCATGGGGGTGCTCAAACCCCAAAGAAAACAACTTTGTGATATACAGTAGTGAAGAAACGGGAGGGCACTCACCAACTCGCAGTCTAAGTTTCCAAAATGTAATTATATACCAGGGGAGAGGGAGTGATGCATGCAGTGCACAGCAAAAGCGATGGCCGTTTCGCCAGGTATGCGGTTCTTCCGGCTTGCTAATGATCATGTGACCACCATACTACCCTGTTATATGGGAAACTTCCTCCGCCCTTGCTTCTCCCACTAAAGATGAACACAATAAATAACGGCAAATTACCTAGAGAAATGTGGAACTCACATCGCTATATTTCGCTACATTTCTCTAGGTAATTTGCCGTTATTTATTGTGTTCATCTTTAGTGGGAGAAGCAAGGGAGGAGGAAGTTTCCCATATAACAGGGTAGTATGGCGGTCACATGATCATTAGCAAGCCGGAAGAACCGCATACCATGCAAAACGGTTGTCGTTTTTGCTGTGCACTGTGTGCATCACTCCCTCTCCCCTGGAGAGAAGAGTGGCAACATACTAGACATGGCTGAATACTACCCCATAGGATCAATAAACTAATCTCTAAGCTACAGGGAAATCAACATATTAAACTTTCTGTAAACCAATGAGGTTTGGGGATTCCTAGATATTCTTGTTCTGCTACTTTATGGTTACAGAGGTTCTTAAAGGAAACCTACCACTTCGGATAGGGTTTATAAGCAGCACATGCCGTGCACCAGCTCAGGGTGAGCTGGTGCCGGCGCTTATCTTCGTTATGTTTTTAAACTGTTTTAAAGCGTTTTAACACTTTATTAATGTTTATATCCGAACTAGCTTCCCTGCACCGAGTTCCGCATTCAGCGCACCATGCGCGCTACCACTTGCGCCGACCTCGGTGCAGGGAAGCTAGTTTGGATATAAACATTAATAAAGTGTTAAAACGCTTTAAAACAGTTTAAAAACATAATGAAGATAAGCGCCGACACCATGAGCTGGTGCACGGCATGTGCTGCTTATAAACCCTATCTGAAGTGGTAGGTTTCCTTTAACCTTCTGAGCTTTACAAGACTGAGATTTTGGACACAAATATCATTCTATGATATTTACCACAACAAAATCTGAAAGTATATGGTGACTGCTATTACAAGTCTCATTTTGCTTACATTGATAGTTGAAGAAAAAGTTGAACAATTCCTTATCCGGATGTGTAGAAATAAATGTTACTTCCAATTCATGTTCACATAAAGGCTACTAAAGGACTACAAAATAAAACAACTACAGGCAGTCCCTGGGTTACGTACAGGATAGGTTCTGTAGGTTTGTTCTTAAGTTGAATTTGTATGTAAGCCGGAACTGTATCTTTTATTGTAACCCCAAACAAAATCTTTTTTGTCTCTGACAATGGGATTTTAAAAATGTTGGGTTGTCATAAGAACCAGGATTAACAATAAAGCTTCATTACAGACAGCTCTTACAACTGTTACAGCTGGTTATTGTAGCATGGGACTAAACCACAGTAAATTACCAACATCCCGTGGTCTGTTTGTAACTAGGGGTCGTCTGTAAATCGGGTGTTCAATATTAAGTAACCTGTTTTATGCATGTAATGTATGTGTATGAAATATAAACTGTGTTGCATTTGCTTGTGTGTGATTAATCCGCATGAATTGTGGTTTGGTGTGTTTTATCCAAATGTACGCAGGAGTTCAAGCCTATTGGTACGGCACATAACAGAAGGGCACAACCGTTTGTAGCTGGTGCAAATCTGAGTGATAAAAAGCAGGTAGTAAGCTCTTCCTACAACACCCCAATTGGGTTATACTCATCTGGCAACATTAAAGATGCCTTCCATGGACAGATGAGGGGTCTTATCCCTAATTCAGATCAAATGTAAGTAGAATAAATGCATACTTACAGCTCTGCTATACCTGGAAAAGAAATGTAACCATTGTGACAAATGTTTTGTATCTGCTATATGTACTTTTATGTATCTAATCTGTTTTGCATTCGATTTCACAAACTTGTGCAAACAATATTCTGGCACATTTTGCCTAGTAAATCTCTAAGGAGTTTAATACCCTTCCATGTCTAAGGCCTCTCACCTAACCAAGCCACTCTGTACTGCCATAGAAACAGCGCTGTCTGTCTGCGGTTGGGTGAGGTCTCCTTTTGGAAGAGAATTACTTTTTTGGCTTAGCTCCCATTTAATATCACGTGACTCCATGAAAGTTAGGTATAGTTAGGTATAGTTTTCTATGCTGGAAAATGTATTTGTACATGTTGGTCAGTAAAGGATGGACATGTTTAACAATGATAACTGTCTGAATTTAATACATTGATAACCCCACAATATTTTGTTTAAGGTTTACAAATAACCAATCATTTTTATCCTACAGGATTTGGGATACTTTGAGCACAAGCATAATGTCAGGCCTAAGCCTTTCATTCTTCCAGGCAGGACCAGGTTATGATCATTTGGATTATTTGTGTTGCATGCATGCTACTATAGAAAACCTAGTGATATCTGAGTGTCAGCTAATTTTGGAAAATAGCCAGATATAATGATATAGTATATATAATACAAATCAAACATTCAGTGAAACAATGTTATAAAATATATATTGAGGAGAAGTCAAAAGTCTAAACAAAAGGGAAAATTACATACAATGAAAATAATGGGTGAGGGTGCCTATTTTAAGGTTATGTCCAGAATATGGGCGCAATCCTAAAAAAAACACTGTATTGGAGCCAAGAGGATGAGAATTATTTCCGAAATTGAAAGCCACAATCTGACTATTTCTTGTCATTCAGAAGTTAGCAAGAAAACAAGTTGCAACAACTATTTTTGCTCCCTTAGATACACAGCTTTTTGACATTTTATCCATTGTGCTGAGCATAGAGCCCAAAAGTGTTGGATCCATTGATAATGAACCTGTATGAAAATCTGTGGAGAATCTCTGATGAATTTGAACTTTTGAACCAAAAGAGACAATAAAAATCTGATTGTGGCAATACATTTTTGGATATACTACATGCATATTCTCATTGGAAAACTTTGGCATTGATTCAATAAGGCAGCTTTCAACATGGGGGTCATGCATGTTCCAAACCTAGCCTACAAGATGGAAACACTGTGACCTGATATTAGTTCTAGGAAAACAGAGAATATAAAATACATTATGAGCAGCTTGTTGTTTTTGTGTTGTTATGGTACAAATTTTGGGAAGTGGTGCAGCATGCTTGAGGTCTGGAGTTTTTATGGGAATAATAATGTGTCCCTTGTGTATTGACGATTTCAGAAATATAGAATATTCTATATGCATTTGAGTCATTGGTGCCCTTAAAAAAATCCATAGACAAAAAGGTGCTAATGGGGACAAAGCCATCAATGATGATGTGAATCCATGTTGATATGGAGCTGTATATAGGCATCATAGGGTAACAGTATGTATACTACAGTTCTGTAGTATAGAGGCAGAGCCACGTTTATGCAGTCAAGCTGTAATAAAATATAAATGAAGATTTCTCTACATTGAGGCCCCAGATTTTCTCAAGAAAGGTATTCTCATGCTGCACTTCACCAACAAGATTGGGGCATTTATCAATATAGGCGCAGGGTCTGTGTTTATAGTGCTTGAGTTGTGCATTAATATACTCAGGGATGTAAGATTGTGGCGCAAGTAATTCATAAATTGCTGCAAAAACCCAAATTGGTCAGAAAGTGAAAAGGTGACTTCATAAAAAGGTGCTAAGAGGTAAGAAAAAGAATATGCCAAAAAACTGGCTGAAACACAATAATAAGTGCCCCCATATGTCATTGGGATGACACTAGTATTCAAAGGATTGTAAACCAAGCACATTGGCATACTGGTATGTGCCTGCTCTGGCAGTATCTGCTCTTCTTTTAGCTTCATATGCCCTTGTTTTTTGTTTTGTTTTTTAAATAAGCTTTAAAAATTATATAATGAGCCTGTAGTGCTCTGAGCCTCTGAGGCTCAAAGAACAGTAGTTCCTGCCAGAGGGGGCACAATGTCCCCCACCAATGTCCACTGGCCAAAATGGACCACAAACATAGCCTGTGTGTAATCCATCATGTTCACACGTTCCTGTGCACGAGGCCTTAGACACAAGCTTTTGTTATAGCATTCTGCTCTGTATCACCATAACTAAAAATATATAGGCCAATTATTTATGCACGCCATCTATGCATGTGAAACACTACTCATATATGTCAGGTATCCATATACATAAACCTTTGATTTACTATATAGTGTCAAAATGGCATCCGATGGACCGTGCCAAAATTGTTTTCAAATGGCAAACTATCTAGAAGATGCCCATCTTAAAACATTTGATCGCACAGAGTTATGGGAACTTCCATTTTATATCCTTAGCACCACAATCGAAGTATCAAATCCTAATGCATGAGGCCTAGTTTACTCTCTACTTGCATGTCTTATATCACATACTTCACTGTAAATGAATGAACCCCTAAGCATGCCACGTAATCTGTACCTACACTCTCTAATACCTTTGCACTTCTTATCTCACTTTTCTCTCCTGATATGTCACTGGCTGTGCTATACAGTGGAAGCAGCACCCCATCAGGCTTTGACCCTGGCAGCGGACGCAGCACCCCATCCACAGTGAGCACTGTTAGCACTATAGATCCCTATGAGCTGAAAGCTGCCTCTAGAATTGCACCTAACATTCCTCTGGAAATGGAGCTTCCTGGCGTGAAGATTGTCCATGCACAGTTTAATACTCCGATGCAACTATACTCTGATGACAATATCATGGAGAGTCTACAGGGGCAAGTCTCCACCATCTTAGGGGAGAAACCTCAGATGAGGTATATAGTATGCAAGCTTTTTGTGTATCGCTGTGATATTCCACTAAAATAAAGAAGGCTTCAGCCGACATATGTGCACAGATCCTTAAAGGGGTTGTCCAATTTACCTCTTGTAGTTTGTAATGTCTGTGTGAGGGCAGGATATTAGGTAATTTACCAATATACATCTATTATATACCTCTCTATTGATATGTAAAGTGAAGCCTCCTGTCTTTGACCTCATCAGCCGCACATTCCTATCCATAAAATGGCTGAAGATGGAGGGTCATGTGATCTCTAACTGGGAAATTGTTCATGGACAGATAGAGATCACATGACCCTCCATCTGCGGCCATCTTATGGACAGGAATTTCTGGCTGATGAGGTAAAAGACAGGAGGCTTCACTTTACATATCAATAGAGAGGTATATAATAGATGTAAATTGGCAAATTACCTAATATCCTGCCCTCACCCTTACACACACATTACAAACTACATGAGGTAAAGTGGCCAATCCCTTTAACTGCAATGCTTAGACTGCAAAAATGTATCTTCATAAGGTTTACGGCAAATTAGAGTCCTGTGTATTAAAGGGGTATGCAAGGAATCTATATCGGTATCCAATCTGCAGGAAAGGTGGGCAGCCTACTCCTGACCCACATACCAATCAGCACATCGATATGTATTTTTGGCTAACCCTCGATGCACACATTCGAGTCAGCTTATGTGTGATGTTAGACGAAAACCGGGTGGACAGGGGAGATTCTCACTATCGGACATCAATATAAATTTCTGGTTAACCCCATTAATGCCCCAAGCACACGTCAGTGGGAGTGGACAGGAATAGGACATGCACTCTTACAATGTGATCACCCGGCTCAGTCATGCACAATGCATCTCTAGTCGAGAGCTAGTTGCCATTTTTGTGGTTATCTCATGGAACCTAAGTCTGTATTGAATCCAAGATATTTTATTCATAAATACTGTTTTTTAAATGTTTGACTTTGCAATACATGATGTACAGTAATTTTACGAAGGGTTCTACCTGTAAATGTAAAGAAATAATGATTCGTGTTTATGATCAATGCATTAGGCCCTGTTCACATTATGTTTTAACCTTAAAGATTAAATAAAGCCTTTTCTGCCTCTTTCCCCTGCAGTGAGCACCGCACCTGAAAGCCTTCCGAGGTCTCTACACCTCAGACTAATAATGAGGCTAAAGATTAACACTTCACATACATAGAGAATATTTCCCTTGCTGATTTAGCTCTAAAGGGAGATGTGACTATCTACTGTAAAGTCTCTGTAAAGAGTTAAGTCATTAGATATATTATCCAGTTCCTTTATCTCTCAACTGTTAGTGGAAACAGGACAGAATGCTCATTTACCCAAACTGCTGTCATCAGGATCACACATTTTTACCAAATAACATTTTCCCTTGGCCTTTTTTAATACTGCTTCCCAATCTCATTTTATAAATAACATTAACGGTTCAACTTACTTTTAAAAGTAGATAAAAGAGTAACTGGCACTCTACCAGCAAGCTGCATAGCGTCGCAGTAGTGTAGTAGTCCCTGCTGTCATCATCATTATTTGCTCTCTCCTCTGCTAGCTCTCTGCCTAGCAGAGAGGAGATAACAATGATGATTGCAGCCTTGTAAAAGACGCACCTTAATGATAAAAGCAGATTGGGAATTAGTATTAAAAAGGCTTGGGGAACCTGTCATTTGGTGTGATGCTGTGATCCTGATGATAGATTCCCTTTAAAAAGGATAGAAAATGGAAAGAAATGGAAAGTAAAAAAGAAGGAAACAGGGAAAGATTTCTTTAATAAAGTAAAATAAAATGTTTAATATTATCATCAGTACTACTGATTTACGGTATGCAATTTTGACAAAAGTTTTGTCAGGCCTCATGCACATAAACGTGTTGTGTGTTAACCAATCTATCAGCGGCTGGTACATGGCCCCATTACATTCTATGGACTCCTGCACATGGGCATACATTTGATGGCCCCATGCATAAGCTAACTGCCTGGGCTGCACTGCATCCATGTGCATGTGGCCTTGTGCTTATGTGGCCTGTAAGCTTGGAGTCCACAATAAACTAATCATGTATAAAGCTTCCTATTTATACCTGTCTGTATTCTTCTATTACTGGGCAAATGGATTATCATAGTGAACTCAAATATTCCACATAAAAATGTATGAATTTATAACATGCCATAATAATCTGTGGTTTATGGATGTCTCTGGAATCCTTTTACGTGAATACCTCTGGTGGCCCCAAGGACACCGCTGTGTAGAAGTAGTAAAAGAAGTAGTGGTTTGCAAAACAAAGAAAGTACAATATAACATTGGTAAATGCCATGCAGGAGGATTATACTGTTGCTAATGAGAGGGACAGGGGCATGTTTGTTATGTAGTTAAAGCATGATGTGAACAGAGCCCTATACTAACATGTATCAAAGTATAATGAGTAATAGATACTGTTCAGCTGATAAATGTATTATGTTACAGTGATCCCATACCCTCCGCTGTGCCACAATCAGATGTATACCGGCTCCTTCATGATGACACAGAACAGGAAAGTAGACCACGGCAGTCCGGTTCCTTCAGGGTCCTGCAGGATATGGTGGATGATGATGCTGGTTAGTATGTGGAAAAAATTTGTATCCGTTACAATTTGTAACCGAACCTGTCACCAGATTTTTGCTAATAAACCAAATGACAGGTTCCCATAGCACTATAATAACTATTGCTCACACTGTTTTTAGTTATTAAATGCATACTTCCTATCCCCAGAAAATGAACTTTGTAATCCCACCTGACACGTTTTACAAACACATCTAAATAAATGCATCACTAAACGCATTGGAGCATTGCCCAAGACACAAGACAACGCAACATACACATTGCTAAACAAACACATGCATGGGATATGTAATAAAGACCTATATATTGATTGAGCCACATATACACATGTCTTCTTTTGGTGTGTTTATATTGGGTATCTTGTGCATGTATTGGCTTTGCACATACAGTGCATATATGGTGTTTGTCATTAAGAGGCCGTGTATGTCATACAATTATTGTGTAACCATTTCGCTCAATACGCTTGCAGTATGTATAAAAGAGCAATGCAATCATCGCATCATCAAAGTGCAGCCTAAACCTTAATGATTACACGGCCTTACATATACTATAATGTACTTATAGAGATCATTGTTTGGTAAACTACCAATATTTTCTATCACTAGTATACAAAATGTACACGTTTTATGTACAAAGAAAATCATTATTGCTTATAGGTCAAGATTTAGAATAAAGAGACAATAACAAAAACCAATGTAAAAACTCTTGTTGTTTCAGACCGCCCGACAGGCACAAGAAGTGTAAGAGCCCCAGTGTCTAAGCCCCAAACAGGAGGACCTGGGGTACAAAAAGTTCCCATATGTGACAGATGTGGGAATGGGATAGTGTAAGTATAAGATTCAGTACTGTATCTATGTCCTGCAGGTGCACAATCTGGATGTTATTAAAATTCATATAAAATGTACCGTATATATCATCTAAAAGGAGTATTCTCATCCAGGGATTGACATTTAATGTATCTGCCTTGTCAATCTTAAAGGTCATCTACCACATGGATGAAAGACGTATTCAAATGAGCCAGAGCCTCATTTGCGTACAGTCCTTCATTCTGGTGGTAGATGCCCTTTAATCTCATCATGCTGACTTTTCATTTGCCCTTGACTTCCTCTGACTCCTATGCAGCCCCTCTAACATAGCAGACAACGTCTATTATAACGGAAGTGTAATGGAAGGCAATGAGGAACGGAAGGTGCACAAAGACTTTCCCTTCACCTTCTCTTCTTATTTTGCATTACACTCTCAGGAAACCCCAAGTTTGAACTGAGTCTTTCATGATTTTATATCATCAGACTGTATCTCAGCCCCCCAGTTGCTTGGTTATTGTGTCTCTGTTGGGCAAACTTTCCACTGTTAAGACTTTTCTTTGCCTTTTAAAACTTTTTCCTCTGTGAATTATTCCTTTTTACTACTCCCTTTTTGTAAACTAAAAATTCCAATAACATATATATACATGGCAATGAATACTAAAACATCTTTTTTTCCCCCAAAATATAGAGGCACTGTGGTAAAAGCCAGGGACAAGTTCCGCCACCCCGACTGCTTTGTCTGTTCAGACTGCAACCTGAACCTGAAACAGAAGGGATACTTCTTTGTGGAGGGCCAGCTGTATTGTGAAGCCCATGCGAGAGCACGTATGAGACCACCAGAAGGATACGATGCGGTCACAGTCTACCCAAAGGCCTAAATGGAGCCAGCTTCAGCCACAACTTCACTCAAGACAGCTTCACTGATGCAGAGACTTTCAAGTGGTGTAAAAACCTCAACCAGAAATGATTATTTTTATACGGAAAATAGTTTTCACCTGGGTCATGGATATGATTCTCATCATTTGAAAGAAGACAGAGGAAAAAAAAAAGCTATTGAGAAACTTTTTTTTGTAGCATTTAGCATAGAAACGTCATATCAGGCACATGGAAGCGCTGCACCTTCACTAAGACTACTTCTACTATTACACCCGCAGAATCTGCTTTCCCTAGCTACACTATATACACTATGTACACTATATGAGAGGTGACTGACATACTATTAGAATGCTGAGCTGATTGTTTTCTCAGCTTTGTGCAATGCCGAGCTACAGCAAAGTAAAGCAACAAAACACATACCATTATTTTCTACAGAAAGTAATTGTTTTTTTTTGTTTTTTTACCAAAACCATCAAAATCCTGTGTAGTAACTAAATATTACATAAAAATTGTGTACACACAGGCCACAGGACTAGAGGTTAATGTTCCTCTTTACCAGGGTCTGCTCATACAATAACTTTCACATTTTTCCCAAATGTGTCTAAAAACACTAAAAGGATTGTGTGCTATTTTCTTTTCAAATTATGCACAATTTGATGACAACTACACCTCCCCGGTTAATTTTTTGTTTCTTTTACTTGAAGTCAAAAGGACAACATACATGATATATGAAATGGACTGATTATTTGTTAATAGAATAATTAATATTGCTTTAGACAGGCTCGGACTGGCCCACAGGTGAACAGGTGGATCCACCAGTGGGCCCCCAGGTCCTGCATAAGTAGCGCTGGACAAGGTACCCTCTCAGTAATTTATACATATGTTTAGCATAGAGCATCTCAGCTATCCTATGTATTTATATGATTATATTAATGGAATATGTAACAAACGTATAGTTGTGCTGTGCCCAAGAACAGATTTTACTGGTGGGACAAAAGTATCCTAGTCCGACACTTGTTTTAGACAAAGGTTTGTCTTTGAATCAACAAATAGATGACACTTCCGCGTGAATAATTACTATTGATCTGTACAGCGCTGTACAAATAAAGCTTTATTACTGTGCTGTTCCATAACACACAATACTACCAACATGTATGTGACCGTTGGAAATTACTTATATCATAACCGTTTTCTTTTATTCTAACGTTTTATCATTCTACTAAAGCGTCTATGTCACAGTTTTATATGCATTTTACATTGAATGTGCAGAATGCTGCAGTTACTACGGCTTTAATGTTTATTCTGTTTTATTATGTGAAGAACCATAAGGTACAGTAACTAAACATCAGTCTTTTACTACCGTACTTTTGATGCAACGCCATTTGGATAGAATTTTGGGGTTTTTTTTGTTACAGAATGCAAATTACCATTAAATAAATCTCCACAAAAATGCAGATGAATGAGTTTACTTCTGTTTTTACTTCTGTTTTTTTTTTCATTAGCAGTTATATATTGTCATAATCATGTTACATAAGTCATGTTACATAAGTCATGTTGAAAAACCCTTCAGAAACTGCTCTTCAGAATTATACTAGAAACACACATCTGTAGTGGTCCTATGAATCCTGGACCATGCACCGGCTAGATTTCACAAAGATGGAACATAAAACATTGTGATATATGATGCAAGTGCCACACACTATCATCATAATACCGTCGGGTCGGGTCTGCGAGGAAGAAGGAAGCCCTTGTATCATATATCACTTGGCACTGTACTTGGTCTGTGAAAACATATATCTCATTGTCTGTGAGTCACATGGCGATGTAATGTAGCCAATAGGCATAATTCACAGTTCAATTGAAAGACTGGTCATAAGTGAAAGATAATCTTTAATCTGATGCCGGGGGAACTGAACTGTTGTCAGCAGGCTGTGCTTCTTTTATATACTGTTTTAGATGCAGCCTCTGGAATGTTTCAGGGAAGCAACCAATTAGGGTGATGGCACACGTGGCGTTTTGAATGCATTTTTGGCCCGTTTTTCGGTCCATCAATAAACGCATGCATTTTTGACCAGTTTGAATTAAGATAATTGGTCAAACCTGTCAAAAACGGGTGCGTTTTCAAAAAACAGATGCGTTTTTGACAGACTGCTTAAAAACTGACCAAAAATGCGTTCAAAAAGCCACGTGTGGCATCAACTTTCAACAGCCTGCATTTTCCCGGGTTTTTACATAAGATAAACACAAATTGAATATACAATTACTTAAATGAGATACATTACAGAGAGTAAATGCCCACTTTTACCACTATACAAGAGGATATCCAGAACTTACTTACGAAAACTGTGTTATATTTTGCAGAAAAGCTGGGTGGTGTCCTATGGGGTCCACTCCAACAGGATTACCAGGCAGAAAAAAAAACTGTAAGGGCCCCAACCCATGGCAATTACCTCTGTATAGAAAGCAAATAATAGGGGTACAATCTCATAGTGTAGTTTCTTCTCCTGACTTCTATGGTTCCTCTCTATGGTCTTATAAACAATAAAGTGTGAATAAGACCATAAAGGGGTTGTACCAAGTTAGTACCAAGATAACAAGCAGATTAATGAGGGTCTGACTGCTGGGGTATTGCCGCTCCATTCACTAATATGGAAGTGTCAAAAATTGTTGAGCCCAACACTTGGATATCTCCTTCCTTCACATAGACTGTGATTTGAAGTACCAGAGATCCCTAAGGGCTGTGCTGTGCAGTTTCCAACACTCCCATACTACTAAGGCTATATTCACACTGCCGTTGCCCACCCGTACCGTAGCGGGCAACGGCAGTGTACGGGGAGAGGAGGAGGAGGTGAGCGCAGCTCACCCCCGCCCCTCTCCATAGGAATTAATGGCGCACGGCGCCGTACTACGGATGAAGATAGGACAGGTCCTATCTTTTTCCGGGTACGGAACGGAACGGCGGCCGTATATACGTCTCCCATACGTCAGTGTGAATATAGCCTAATAAAGGTGATGGCACAGGTGGCGTTTTGAACGTGTTTTGGGCCTGTTTTTAAGCAGTCCGTCAAAAAACACATGCATTTTTGACAAGTTTCAATTAAGATAATTGGTCAAACCTGTCAAAAACGGATGTGTTTTTAAAAAAACCCATGCGTTTTTTAACAACGGGCCAAAAACGCCACGTGTGCCATCACCCTAAATGGTGTGGCAGAGCACTTTCTAGTCCTGCCACTCCCTGAATTAGTGGTATTGCTTGGGCTCTGTTCTCATAATTAGTGGGGGTCCCAGCAGTTGGCCTTGTGGATAGGAGATAATCAGACATGGTACAAGCCCTTCATTGTAGCAACAGAAATAATCAAATGCTGTGATGGATCTAACCCATGAAGGAAAACAATGGCACCTGAAAGATATATTATAACAGGGCTTTCAAATTCCTGTCATGATGGTGATCAGTTAACTAGGGAAAACAAAATAAAGTATTCTGCTCTATTTTCTTCTGGCAAGTATGTGATTTAGGCCGGCGCCACACAGGGCGCTTTGTCTGCGCTTCCAAACGCAAACGCAGACAAAGTCGCGCCCACCGGGGCGGGCCTCGGCCCGATCGCATCGGCGTTTCTATGGAAACACCTGCGATCGGGAACGAGCCGCCGGTGTTTTGCGTTAATTTAACGCGATTTAACGCGAAACACCGGCGGCTCGTTCCCGATCGCAGGCGTTTCCATAGAAACGCCGATGCGATCGGGCCGAGGCCCGCCCCGGTGGGCGCGACTTTGTCTGCGTTTGCAAGCGCAGACAAAGCGCCCTGTGTGGCGCCGGCCTCAAAGGAAACCTACCACTTGTAGTGGCAGGTTTCCGATGGCAATACCGAGCACCAGCTCAGGGTGAGCTGGTGCCGGAGCTTATTTTAGTTAGTGTTTTAAACTGCGGTATCACGGTTTAAAACACTTTTTAAACTTTATAGCCGGCGCAGGCAGGTATGCGCTCGGCACTTACCATGCGCGCGGCTCTCATTCACTTCCTATGTAGCCGCGCGCACGGTAAGTGCCGAGCGCGTACCTGCCTGCGCCGGCTATAAAGTTTAAAAAGTGTTTTAAACCGTGATACCGCAGTTTAAAACACTAACTAAAATAAGATCCGGCACCAGCTCACCCTGAGCTGGTGCTCGGTATTGCCATCGGAAACCTGCCACTTCAAGTGCTAGGTTTCCTTCAATCTCAGACAGACAGAGAGAGACAGACAGAAAAACAGAGACAGACAGACAGAGAAAGAGACACACAGACACAGAGAGAGAGACAGACAGTCAGAGAGACAGAGATCAATAGATATAGAGATGGATATAAAATGTTTTACTCGGCCGGAGGCACACTTAGCATTTTGAACCCACTTTTTGGGCTGTTGTTAAGCAGTACGTTAAAAAACATACGTAAAAAAAAAAGCCTGCATTTTTTGAAAACACATACGTTTTTGCCTGGTTTTACCAATTATCTTAATTAAAACAGGTCGAAAACGCATGCGTTTTTTAACGGACTGCTTAAAAACAGCGCAAAAACAGGTTCAAAACGCCACATGTGCTGCCGGCACTGTATCCAGAAATGTGCTTCCAAGGTCTTTAGTGGGAGATTTTCAAAACAGAAACTTTGTCACCAAAAAGTTTAAATTCTGAAACAAACCTATTCCCCGCAATATTATTTTTTTTTACTGTAGAGCAATCTACAATATAATTTCATACAGAAAACCAATGGCCAACCTGTCTTATACTGACCAAAGAGAGGACAAAATGTTGTCCTCTATCTATAAAAGATGGATCCAGAGGGTTAGCCTAATCACTAGGCACAGTCTGAGAAGAGCCTTAGCGTCCACATGTACACCACCTTAAAGATACAATGCTGACCCCTAGTGGTCACTGAGCAATCACTACAAATATGAAGATTACATTATAAAGCACGAGTCACATATAACGTCCAGGATCCTGGAAACAAGTGTATTTCACAGAAAGGAGGAAGACAGCGATAAGGTGTTGTGTCATTACATTGTACTGTATGGCTCCCGCATACAGTCTTGAAGCCTATCTGTTATATATAATATATAATAATATAATATAATAAGATAATAAAGGTGCTGAGATGTTACCTCACTCCTTACTAGCAGCACATGTAGTGGCAGTGACGTCACTGGAGTGAGCGCGCAGCGCTCCGCACCCAGCTGATGGGAGTGGGAGGAGCCGTTAGCGGCCAGCCATGGCGGAGCCTCCTGCTGCTGCAGGTATACTGTGTGTGAGTATCGGCTCTAGTACAGGAGCACTGTCTTCTAATAACTTGATGTTGCTGACGTCTCCTGCCAGTATGTTTATGTGCTGAATACTGACTAATATGATCTTCTCAGCCTCACAGTAATAGGATCGATATACACACAGAAAGAGATCTTCCCATTACAGGCACGTGTATCATATAAACACTGCAGCAGCATCAATGTGTGACAGATGCTGATACATTAGTATATAGGCTGTGAGAGAACAGCCACATGGCAAGGAGGGGCCAGAAATAGAAAAAATCTTACATTGAAGGTGTATTATATATCCACATGTTTAGGGGTATAGTAATGATCAGGAGGAAGGAGCTTCCTGAGCCTGTGTGTATGCAGTGGCAAAAAAGGACTGATAAAGCACTGACCTTATTTAGGTTTTTATGTTGTGTTTATTTTGCTTTTATCGGGATTTTGTACTGATTGTTACTTAAAAGGCTTATATAAGGACATTTTATTTTAAAAAAGCAACATTAACACCTTTATGCCACATTGCATTGTTTTTCCATTTTTTACTCCTATCTTTACAAAAGTCAGAATTTTTTTATATTTCTGTGTAAGAGATGAATGGGACGTGTTATCTGTTGTACTTCCTGGTGCACCTTCTAATATTCCATACAATCGAATAGTGGGAAGCAGGAATAAAGGCAATTGTGTAATTTTGTTTCAGGCTTGGGTTTTTATATCTTTTACCGTGCGATTCAAATACCGCACCATGTTCACCATATCAGAATTATTTTTTCATTTTGCAGTGGACAACTTTCATTGGGTGAGCACAGTGCCAGGGATCCTTCTTTAGCGCAAAAAGATAGCGCTGGACTGTAATCATGATTCATAGATGCTTTATAAATGCTGTCCTCTGCACTGCGGTTGGTCCACGAAATCCGGTTGGTGCATAGTCCATTTTTGACTGTTTGAGCACATTTGTGTGCCACCACCATTTTTCTATAATAGGCCCCTTTCACTCTTCCGTTTTTCACGCGTGTGTTCTGCTTGTACTTATGATGCACGGAACTTGCATTGCACTCTGACCCATTGTAATCAATGGGTTTTTTCAGACCTGCTTTATTTTTCATGCACACACGCTCATGAAAAACGCATACATGTCTATGGAGATGCATCAAAAATGCATTGCACTCTGAGACACATGAAGGTCCAATGCAAGTGCAATGCGTTTTTCACTGATCAATTGCCATAGAAAAGATAGACCACAGTCCTGAGTCTTTTTCACACGCGTTATCTGCACATGAAAAACGCGTTGAAAATGCATTGGAAACGCCAAAAAACGTGCCTGAAAAACTGAGACACTGAACAAATTCTGTAAACTGATTGAACTCTGATGAAAAATGTGCGTTTTTCACTGACCAAACCCTGATCGCACCCTGATCAAACTCTGACGTGATCTGCAACGCAAGTGTGAAAGGGACCTAACACTCTACAGTCATTGGCAAAAGTTTTGAGAATGACACAAATATTATATTTTCACATGATCTGTTGCCCTCTGGTTTTTATGTGTGTTTGTCAGATGTTTTTATTACATACAGAAATACAAGTGCAATCATATTATGAGTAAGAAAGCTTTTATTGACAGAATGAGTTAATGCAGCAAGTCAATATTTGCAGTGTTGATCCTTCTTCTTCAGGACCTTTGCAATTCTCCCTGGCAGCTCTCAATCACCTTCTGGACCAAATCCTGACTGATAGCCGTCCATTCTTGCACAATCAATGCTTGTATTTTGTCACAATTTGTTGGTTTTTGTTTGTCCACCCGTCTCTTGAGGATTGACCACAAGTTCTCAATGGGATTACGATCTGGGGAGTTTCCAGGCCATGGACCCAAAATCTCTAGGTTTTGTTCCCTGAGCCATTTAGTTATCACCTTTGCTTTATGGCAAGGTGCTCCATCATGCTTGATAAGGCATTGTTGATCACCAAACTGCTTTTGGACGGTTGGGAGAAGTTGCTCTTGGAGGACATTCTGGTCCATTCTTTATTCATGGATGTGTTTTTGGGCAAGACTATGAGAGAGACGATTCCCTTGGCTGAGAAGCCGCCCCACACATGAATGGATGCAGGATGCTTTACAGTTGGCATGAGACAAGACTGGTGGTAGTATCGCTCACCTTGTCTTCTCCCAACAAGCTGTTTTCCAGATGTTCCGAACAATCGGAAAGGGGATTCATCAGAGAAAATGACTTTACCCCAGTCCTGAGCAGTTCACTCCCTGTACCTTTTGCAGAATATCAGTCTGTCCCTGATGTTATTTCTGGAGAGAAGTGGCTTCTTTGCTGCCCTCCTTGACACCAGGCCTTGCTCCAAGAGTCTCCGCAGTCTCAAAGTGCGGGCAGATGCACTCACACCTGCCTGCTGCCATTCCTGAGCAAGCTCGGCACTGCTGGTAGCCCGATCCCAAAGCTGAAACACTTTGAATGGATGGTCCTGGCGCTGGCTGGTCCTTCTTGGGCGCCCTGGAGCCTTTTTGGAAACAATGGAACCTCTCTCCTTGAATTCCTTGATGATGTGATAGATTAGTGACTGAGGTGCAATCTTTCGAGCTGCGATACTCTTCCCTGTTAGGCCAGTTTTTTGCAGTGCAATGATGACTGCACATGTTTCTTTAGAGATTACCATGGCTAACAGAAGTGAAACAATGATTCCAAGCACCAGCCTCCTTTTAACCCCTTAAGGACGCAGGGTTTTTCAGCTCATTTCTCGCTTTCCAACTTCAAAAATCCATAACTTTTTCATTTTTACGTGTACAGACCTGTGTGAGGGCTTATTTTGTGCTTAACAAATTTTACTTTCCCATGATGTTATTTATTTTAACATGCCGTGTACTGCGAAGCTGAAAAAAAATTCCAAATGTGGAAACATTGAAAATAAACCGCACGTGCGTCATGTTCTTTGTGGGCTCAGTTTTTAAGACTTTCACTCTTCGCTTCAAATAACACACCTACTTTATTCTTTGGTTCGGTGCGATCGCGGTGATGCTAAATTTATATAGGTTTTATTGTGTTTTAATACATTTTCAAAAATTAAACAAATGTGTACAAAAAAGAAAAAAAAAATTTTGCCATCTTCTGACGCTAATAACTTTTTCATACTTTGGTACACGGAGATGTGTGAGGGGTCATTTTTTGCGAAATGAGGCAATGTTTTCATTGCTACCATTTTGAGGTCTGTGCGACATTTTGATCATTTTTTATTTCATTTTTTATGTTATGTAAAAAGGTGTAAAAGTCGCATTTCAGACATTTGGGCGCCATTTCCCGCCTCGGAGGTCACCGCCGCCCGTAACCGTTTTTATATTTTGATAGATCGGGCATTTTGGGACGCGGCGATACCTAATATGTTTGGAATTTTTACTGTTTATTATGTTTTATATCCGTTCTAGGGAAAGGGGGTGATTTGAACTTTTAATATTTTATTCATTTTTTTTATTTTTTAAACTTTTTTTTTTATTTTTTTTTTCACTATTTTTTAGACCATCTAGGGTACATTAACCCTAGATAGTCAGATCGCTCCTACCATATACTGCAATACTTCTGTATTGCAATATATGGCATTTTTGCAGCACATTCATTACAATGAGCCACTGGCTCATTGTAACGAATCTGCAGATGCCAGATAGTCTCGGGTCAAACGAAGACCCGAGGCTACCATGGCCCGCGTGCCGCCGTCTTTTAAACGCCGCCGGCGACTTTGCGACCTGTATTAATGGAGCAATCACTGAAACGATGTTAGCTGCTCCTTTTAAGGCAGGCCTGCAATGAAGTTGAAATGTGTTTAGGGGGAAAAAGTTCATTTTCTAGGCAAATATTGACTTTGCAATTAATTGCTGTAAAGCTGATCACTCTTTATAACATTCTGGAGTATATGCAAATTGCCATTATAAAACCTGATGCAGTAGACTTTGTAATAATTAACATTTATATCATTCTCAAAACTTTTGGCCATGACTGTACCTATTGTATTACACCCTGTATTGGTGGCCCTCTCCCTATAGCAGTGGTGGCGAACCTATGGCACAGGTGCCAGAGGTGGCACTCAGAGCCCTTTTTGTGGGCACCCGGGCCATCGCCCCAGCACACTAGATAGGATTTAAAGAATCTTCCTGGAGTTCCAAGCAACTTAAAAGATGCTGCTTTCAGTCATATTTTGATACTTACTTCTCTACTTGGGACTGCAGGAAGAGGGAGAATTAGACAGGGCCGAATTATTTTTGGAGGACCTTCTGCTGGCCCCAGGATTCTCTGTGTACAGAGGGGAACTGGAAAGAAGCTAAAATTATGAAACTTTTCCATCTTTCTACTGTGTTTCTGTCCTCAGGAGGCCAATATGATTGAAAGTTGTGGAACAGGGAGCAATAAGTTACTGCTTTAATTTTTGGTTGGCACCTCGCGATAAATAAGCAGGGTTTTGGGTTGCAGTTTGGGCACTCGGCCGCTAAAAGGTTCGCCAACACTGCCCTATAGGCTTAAGGTCCAGAGTCTTACATGTATGGCACATGCTGTTTAGTAGTTAAATAACCTGTTCTTCAAGGGAATCATTTATGTACTTTATTCTACCCTTATGAAGGACAAGATAAAATATGTCATCAGGTTTTTTTTCGCATTCACAAAAAAATAGTACAGTTGTCTAAAAAGAAAAATGCATCCCCAGCATAAACTGAGAATAAAAGACTGCAGGGAGGACATCCATGTGCTGTCAGTTTATTTTGTGGATCCACTGACTATGGAAGTCTGTGGTTCACAATCATGAGTGAAATAATGCAGCCTATAAAAACAAATAAACATATTAAAAGCCATGTAAAATACAATGGTTCAGTGTGCTAGCCGTAAAAATCACAGATAGCGTACAGATGAAAAATGCTCATCTGAATGAGCCCTAACACAAAGAATCTTTTATTTTGTTTATGTTTTTTTTTTCTTCTCAGCAATAATAAAGTAATAAAATAAACTTGACTTTTATTTTTCAGGAAAATCTTTTGACATAGATGAAGAGCTTAACAGCAGTGCACAGTCCGTATTAGAGGTACTAAAGTTTATATTGTCTCCATGTGCATTATTCATCAATTGTTTTAACTGTTCAAACCTTAAAGGGGTTGGCCACTAATACAAAACTTTGCTTTGTGTACAGTAAACCATCGACAGGTTTCCCAACCAAAACATTTCTATGACTAACAATAGGATTATCGCTGCAATATAAGCAAGCGGCCAAATTGCAGAAATAAAGCAAGAAAGTTTCATGCCGTGATCTAAGATTTAACAATGTATTAAAGGGGTTGGCCAGTTCAGTAACTAATTGATATTATTTGTGTAATGAAAAGTTATACATTTTTTCAATATACTTTATGTATCAATTCCTCATGGTTTTTCTTCCAGTGGATATAACCTGTCCATGATGTGTGATGGACATGCAGGTGCAAGAGCCGTTATTATCACTGAGAGTAATAAGAGTTGTGTGATAATAATGGCTCCTGCACCTCCATCACATCACATGGACAGATTGGGGGTCATTTACTAAGGGCCCGATTCTCGTTTTCCCGACGTGTTACCCGAATATTTCCGATTTGCGCTGATTTTCCCAGAATTGCCTGGGGTTTTTGGCGCACGCGATCGGATTGTGGCGCATTGGCGCCGGCATGCATGCCATGGAAATCGGGGGCGTAGCCAAACGAAAACCCGACAGATTCGGAGAAACCGCCGCATTTTTTTTAAAAAAAGTGTTGCTGGACACGCGCTTACCTTCACCAGGAATAGGATCGTGAACTCTGGTGGGCCTCGGCGGACTTCAGCGCAGCAGCGACACCTGGTGGACGTCGGAGGAACTGCCTTAGTGAATCGCCGGAAGACCCACCGCAGAGAACAGTGATGGCAAACCTTTTAGTGCCCGAGTGCCCAAACTGAAACCCAAACCCCCCTTATTTATCGCGAGGTGCCAACCAAAAATTAAAGCAGTAAGTTATTGCTACTTGTTCTTCAACAACTTTCAATCAGATTGGCCTCCTGAGGACAGCAACACAGTAGAAAGAGGCAACATTTGCATAAATTTAGCTTTTTTCAAGTGTCCCTCTGTACACAGAGAATCCTCCAAAGATAATTAGTCCCTGTCTACTCATTCTCCCTCTTCCTACAGTTTGAAGTAGAGAAGCAAGTATAAAAATATGTCTGAAAGCAGCATCTTTTAAGTGGCTTGCAACTGCAAGAAGATTTTTTTGAGTTCTGTCTGGTGTGCTGGGGCGATGTCCCGGGTGCCCATAGAAAGGGCTCTGAGTGCCACCTCTGGCACCCGTGCCATAGGTTCGCCACTACTGCCCTATAACAATCATTAGATATGATGAATGTTACAAAAATACTGTCTGCAAAGCCCTGATTGCCAATGATAGATTAGCACTGCATTCGATGTAGGGAGCAGCAACATTTATCTGTCCTTCTTCTGCTCCATTTTTATGGAAGAAACATGGCTCTCACAGATCAAACACCTATCCAGTGATAAACTTAAAGGGGTTGTCCACTTTCAGCAAATAATTGATATTGTTTGTGTAAGGAAAAGTTTTCCAATTTGCCAATACACATTCTTTATATATTCCTCACAGTTTTCTAGATCTCTGCTTGCTGTCCTCCTATAGGAAGCTTCTATGTTTACTCATGTGAAAAGAAAACTGTCCATGGTGATATGATGGACATGCAGGTGCATGAGCCGTTGGTATCACAGAGAGTAATAGGAGCTGTATGATACTAACGATTCATACAACCATCACATCACCATGGACTGATTTCTATTCACATGAGTAAACATAGAAACTTCCTATAGGAGGACAGCGAGCAGAGATCTAGAAAACCGTGAGGAATTGATACACAAATATATTGAAAAATCTTATAACTTTTCATTACACAAACAATATCAAATATTTGCTGAAAGTGGACAACCCCTTTAAATTATACTGCTGTCTCTGAATATTTTGGTGATAACTAAGGTTATTTTTTATGTTACAGGTCTTTTCAGAAATGAAAGATACTCTAAGTGAAAGTATTAAGAAAATGGATAGTACACACAGTACATCTCTGCCATTTCAAATGACCAGTACACCAAAAAGCAAAGATGTGGTAAGTTTTGTATTAAAACATTGATAATACGGGAACACGGGATGTATAAGCAGAACACATTTAAGTGCATTTTGATACATACATCTTCACTATTTAGGCCTGGCTCACACTGTGTTTTTGGGTTGGATTTTGAGGTGGTTGCATGCATTTTCACATGTAAATCATCCTTTTACAATGAGGCTGTACCATGTGCCATCATCAGTGATTCCTCTACCTACACCATTCAATAGAACTGTATGTAGATGGCTGTAAGGGGATTTGAGCAAAAACTGCACCATGCTGGTTTCTGTTCAAACAGTCATTTAGGAAAGCGTTTAGGAAAGTGGTCTTGGTGCAGGTATAGTAAATACATTTCTAATGAATGATTTATTTAAACTAGCAGCAATATTTTTTTGTGTTGGGGGAGGGTTCCCTTACTGAACCGCCTAAACCCCCCCCTTTTTTCAATAAAGCCTAATAACCCCCCCCCTTTTTTCAATAAAGCCTAATAACCCCCTCCCCTTGGTGGCCTCCATGCCAAATAATGCCCCTTTTATTTAGCTGTTTCCTTATAATGCCCCCTTTTTTGTAGTAATTACATTTTCTTTGTAGCCTCTTTCTTATAATGTGATCATTTCTGTAGCCCATTTTCTTTAGCCCCCTTCTTTTAATTCCTACTTTTTTGTGACCTTATTCTTATAATGCCCCCTTTTCTGTAGCCCCTTCTTATAGATACTTCTTTTCAGAAGTTTCCACATTATAATTCCCGTCTCTTCAACCCTTCCTTACAGTCCCCCCTTTTCTGTGTTTATCCTTATAACTAGGGGGCTACCCAAAAGGGGGTGTTGTTAGGAGGGGCTATAGAAAAGCGGGGAGATATAATGTTCTCATGTCTATAACCCTTCCTTGAAGATGCAGTCCTCTTATCTGCAGGGACCGTATGACTCCTCCCACCGTATTCGGGGCAGTGTATGGGCGCTGCACCAAGTTATTTGGCAGCGGCCCTGAGCCAGTTGTTCCATTGAATGACAATTGGACCCCACTGCTATAAACCATTATGTGAAATACGTACATGTGCTTGCATCCAACTATTAATAATATAAAATTGCATCTTTAATTACAGGGTCGTTTCTCTCATCTGCGGCAATTTACAGACAGATCGTTTATACCATTTCCTAACACAGATCAGATAAGTGATTCAGAGAAAAATGACAAAGAGAAATGTGATAAAAGACGCGATAATTCGACCAATAAGTCATCTGAAGTTTCCTCTATGGCACATAAAAAATATCGTAGTTCAGACGATGAATTCTCCTCAGTTAAAAAACCATCTTTGACTATAAAAGATGATGATGAACAACCCAAAAGCAGCAAAAACTCCTCTACCTATCATATATCCCAACCAAAAGACTCCTTTGTTTCATTTGAAATTCATGATGACCAGGTCTTTCAAGATCAAACGTTGTCTCTTAGTGAACTGATGGGAAACAAGTCTGAAACTGAAGCAGTGGAATCTGGACAATTAGAAATTTCCGATATTTCTTGGCGTCTAAGTGAGGGCACCTTGGTAGATCCAGTTACTAATGTCAGTCAGCTCATTGCCTATGATGTCCATTTAACAAAGGAAGTGCCATCTTTACATGAAAGCAGCGTCTTGCTTCATACACGAGAGGCCCGGATCAGTGATAACTCGGTGGATAGGTCGTTTTCATCCTACAGGAACACAAGTCATCTGAAACATGTTATCTCTAGTAACAGTTGTCAGGAACATACTGCAAGTGAAGAAAAAGGACTACATCTTCAGAAGCTGGACCAGAGAGATATATCAGCGATCAAGGGTGATGGCTATGTTTTTAGGATTCAAGAGTTAGAGAGTTACTTAACTGAATCAGATCAACTTTACATGCAGGAGAAGAGGCTGAAGAGTAAAGCTGCTGGTGTCCATTTGGCATTAAAACATCTACGTGTCCACGAACAGTGCCTTAAGGACGAAAATCTCCGCTGCCGAGAACAAATCAGCCGGTTAAAGTCAGAGAAAAACTTTCTTAAGTTAAGCCTATCCAAAGCAGAGCAGGACGGTGAAGACTCTATCCATGAAATATCGACCATCACAGACAAATGTGAAGAGCTTCTTAAGCAAAGGAAGCAATTGCAAGACGAGAGAAGCCGTTTATCCGTCGAGAAACTATTTTTATTAAAAGATATGGAAGACTTAAAAAGAGAACAGAAAAGAAGTGCTGAACAACTGGCCCTTATCACTGCCGAGAAGGAAAAACTTGTCAAATTGTTGAATTCCACCAAGAAATTGCTGTTCACGCATGCCAAGGAGAAAGAAGAGCTACTATCCAGGTATAAGGAGGTGCTGGAAGAAAACGCTGATCTAAGAAGGAAAATAAATGTCAAGAAAATCCAGGAGGTAAAAGAATAAAAGTCTTTAAAAAATCCCAAAGGTTTCCAATTGTCCTTCATCAAACAAATGACAAAGGCAGCTTTGGAGAGTGACATAGTAGGTATTTTGGGTATTCTTCTCTCATCTTGTTCTGGTGACTGGGGGCTATTTCTGGTGTGATGTAAGAGCCGAGCCGGGTAACAATGTCAATAAATGTCCAGCGCCCCACATGGGTTCTCAGCACACACTAAGGGGCATATTTACTAAGGGTCCGCGGATCGCAGTTTTGTCAGATTTTGGAAGTTTACAGGATTTGCGCCTCCGTGACAGGTATTGAGAATGGAATTGTGTGGCACGCATTCAGGTTTTGGCGCAGCAGCGCCGGCTTTCATGCAACAGAAATTAGGGGGCGGGCCATCGGACAATCCAACTGATTCAGACTGAGCGCGGGATTTAACTTTCAAATTGTGTCGCATCTAATAAACTTACATACACCACGAAGAAGATGGTGAACTCCAGTGGACCTGAGCGGGGAAGCGACAGATGCAGGAAATCGGGCGCACAATCTTTGTGAATCGCGGCATTGTGCATTGTCGTCAGACAATGCACTTTGTGTGAATTCTATAGGCCGGTTAAGTAAATGTGCCCCCAAGTGACAAACTGAACCTTCCTCCTTTGTTTTCTGTTTACATGTAGGATTTGTTTGGTCGAAACAATTTTGTTTTAAAAGCCATAATAACCGATTCACCGACGTGAAATTGAATGTTAAAAAGGTATTTCAGTCTGCAGGCAGCATGTTATAGAATGGAAGGAGTCGACGGGTGCCACAAAGTGTCATGCTTGCAGGCAGCATGTTATAGAACAGAAAAGGCTGAGTAGATTGTACATAGTGTCCCATCTACAGGTGCCAGGTTATAGAGCAGGAAAAGTGCAGCAGATTGCACAAAGTGTATTATCTATAGGGAGCATGTTATATAACCAAAGGAGCGGAGAAGTTTGTACATAGTGTCCTTTCTGCAGGCAGCATGTTATAGATTAGGAGAAGCTGAGTTGATTGTACATTGAGTCATATTTCCATAAAATGTGTTATAGAGGAGGAGTAGCTGAGGAGATTGTAGAAAGTGTCCTATCTGAAGGCAGAATTTTTTAGAGCAGGAGGAGCTGAACCGATTCTACACGATTTCCTATCTTCAGACAGTATGTTATAGATTAGGAGAAACTGAGCAGATTATGAATATAGTCCTATCTACAGGAAGGGTGTTACAGAACAGATTACAAATAGTGTCCTAACTGCAGGAAGCATGTTCTAGATTACTGTATACATTTAACACAAAAAACTGGGAAAACCTATTGACTTGAGTATAAGCCTAGGGTGGGAAATGCATTGGTCATCGCCTCCAGCCAGTCCCCTTCCCCTCCCGGTATATAGCCTGCCAGCCCCCTTCACCCTAGTATATAGGCAGCCCATGCCCTCTAGTATATAGCTAGCCAGTCCCCTTCTCCCCCAGTATATAGCTAGCCAGTCCCCCTGCTCTTGTATATAGCTAGCTAGTCCCCTTCCCTCAGCATATAGCTAGCCAGCGCATGCCCCCTAGTATATAGCCAGCCCATTCCTTCTAGTATATAGCTAGCAAGCCCATACCTCCCAGTATGTATCTAGCCAGCCTATGCCCCCTAGTATATAGGCTGCCAGCCAATGCCCCTTAGTATATAGTTAGCCAGACCCTTGGCTCCTAGTATATAGCCTGCCAGCCAGTGCTCCTTAATATATAGCCAGTCAGCTCAAGCCCCCTAGTATATAGCCAGCTCATGCCCACCATTATATAGCCAGCCAGTCCATGCCCACTAATATATAGCGAGCAGCCCATGCCCCCTAGTATATCGCCAGCAGACACTGCACCCTAGTATGTAGCCGGAAGACACTTCATCTTAGTATATAGCCAGTTCCATGCCCCCAGTATATATCCAGCCAGCCAATGCCCACTACTATATAGCCAGCCAATGCCCACTAGTATATAGCCTGCCAGACCAAACCCCCAATGCCCACTAGTATATAGCCTGCCAGACCAAACCCCAGTATATACCCAGCACTTGGCTTATACTCGTGTATATACAGTATGAGAAGTTGAGCAGATTATACATAGTGTCCTATTTGTAGGTAGCATGTGTTCTATCTAAATACAGTAAAATAAAGAAATAAAAATGTAAAGAATCTATAAAGTTACATTAGAAACAGCAGTAAACTTGTGAAGAGCTTATATTTGATTTTATTTAGAAAAAATATAAACTGTACAGGTGCATTATATTACGATATTCTTCATGTAGTCACATGCACATTAGCATTAAACAGAGCTACACTGGGATCAGCCATCAGTATGACATCAGAGCTATTGTCTTGTAGTTTGTGGGGTTCACTGACCTGCAATGAAATAGACATAAATAAAAATTATAGAGTTAAATACTTTTAAAACCCATCATGATAAACCAAGGGGACTTACTTATAGACCCAGGCACCGTGATTTTCTTATATTTGTTATTCATGGCCTTCTTCCATCCAAAATTAACGTATAAAATTATGCTAATGAGCCATAACACCTCTGATGGGCATTCCCAGAGCCCCTCCTTGCTTTAGCTTCACAGGCTGTTACAGTGTGCAGAAGCACTTCCCTCTCCCACTGTGTGCTGAAACTTCTTTTGCAGCAGTGAGATTACATCTGGCAGAGGGGCGAAGGGAGAAAGTGTGACAGTCTGTGAAGCTGCAGCACAGTGGGACTCTTGTAATGTCCCCCAGAGCCCTTCATTGGCTTCATTAGCATAATTTTAAAAGTTGAAGGAAGGAGGCCATGGATAACAAATATAAGAAGATATCAGTCTGGATCTATGAGTAAGTGTCCCTGCTTTATAATTCTTTAATTTGATGGAAGATTTCCTTTAAATGTATACAAAATTCGAAGTTTGCCAAACTATAAAATGTCTAATTTTTAGTGCCTGCACTAAATACATAGGGGCAGGTTTATCAAGCTGTCTGAAAGTCAAAATATTCCTAGTTGCCCATAGCAACCAATCACAGCTCCCCTTTAAAATATTCATGAGCACTGATAAAATGAAAGCTGAGCTTTGATTGGTTGCCATGGGCAACTAGGAATATTCAGACTTTCAGACAGCTTGATAAATCTGCCTCATAGTATTAAATTGATTATTAGATTCACTTACTTTATAACATGTGATTCCAAAATGCTCCTCATTGGAAATGATTTGGGCCCTGCCGGGGGCTGGAATTTCTTCCCTCCTTTGACAACACTTGCACTCTTTGAAGATCGTTTTGCGTAAGGATCATTGGAGTGAGATGGATATGGGTCAAATGTTCCAGCCTTCATCCCACCGGGCTGGTAACAGAAATAGCAAGAAAATAATGTAATATTATTGGACAATGTAGATAAAGTGGTGGTAACCTGTTTGTGTGTCCTGGGCTACAGATACGGCACATGATTGATCATAGCAGATACCTAAGGATATGTTCTGCGCACACACATCACATTTCTAGCGTCTGCATGCTATTCTGATTTTCTACACTTTCACATGTCCTTGGCTGTGGTTGTAGGTAATGTTAGTCATTAGGTGAGGTTTTGCTTTATTTGTCCATATTCAGTTACTTTTTAAGGAAATCTGTCAGCAGTTTTGACCATAGAAAGCTGAAGACTGTGTTAGGAATTGGCTCTGGAGAACTGTGTAATCATACCTTTGTGTATTTAGTTGGTAGCAGCAGGACTGTGAAAAATATATTCATAGTCCAGGATTGTAGCTGGATTCATAGCACTCTAGTAAACTGGTGTGCGAAATCTATTCACTGATAATTGATAATTGTAATTGGCTTCTGTTTGAATTCTACAGCAGTACATAGAAGAGATATCACACACCAGGGCACCAGATTGCTTCAAATCCAGTTATAACGCTGGAGTATGAATTCATTTTTCACAGTCCTGCTGCCTTTCAGCCCACCGGTACGTCCTCTTCATCGTCATCGTTGCGGCCGGCACATCTTCCCTCCCATGCGCCTGCCGGCACGTTCCAACTTCCTCCCACCTGCCGCCCGACACGTCCTCCTTCTGACTGGCACTTTCTCCCACCTGCTGTCCGACACGTCCACCTGCGGGCCGGAAATTCCATCCATCGCCACCTGGCACCATCTCCTCCCCTTTCTCCCACCCGGGCCTCTTGCCGGCCGGCACTTCCTCCCACCTGCTGGCCAACACGTCCTCTTGCCGGCCTGCACTTCCAGCCGCCAACCGGCCGGCCGACGTGTATTCCCATCCCTACACAGCCTGCTGATTTTGAGGCAAGACCAACTCACCAGGACCATGCAAGTAATGTTATCTGTATTTGTTTATGTATAGATGTGTATATGGTGTGTGTGTGTATATATGTGTATATGGTGTGTGTGTGTGTATATATGTGTATATGGTGTGTGTATATGGTGTGTGTGTGTGTATATATGTGTATATGATGTGTGTGTGTGTGTATATATGTGTATATGGTGTGTGTGTATATATGTGTATATGGTGTGTGTGTGTGTATATATGTGTATATGATGTGTGTGTGTGTGTATATATGTGTATATGGTGTGTGTGTGTGTATATATGTGTATATGGTGTGTGTGTATATATGTGTATATGGTGTGTGTGTATATATGTGTATATGGTGTGTGTGTGTGTGTGTATATATGTGTATATATGTGTATATGGTGTGTGTGTGTATATATTTGTATATGGTGTGTGTATGTATATATTTGTATATGGTGTGTGTGTATATATGTGTATATGGTGTGTGTATATATGTGTATATGGTGTGTGTGTGTGTGTGTATATATGTGTATATGGTGTGTGTGTGTATATATATGTGTGTATATGATGTGTGTGTGTGTGTGTATATATGTGTATATGGTGTGTGTGTGTGTGTATATATTTGTATATGGTGTGTGTGTGTGTATATATTTGTATATGGTGTGTGTGTGTGTGTGTGTGTGTATATTGTGTATATGGTGTGTGTGTGTATATGGTGTATGTGTATATATGTGCACCAGCATATGATAAATGGCCCTCTGTGTGTGTATATAGTGTGTTTTATACTGCATGTATGTGTATAAAAGGTGAGTGTATACTATATATACCTAGATCAGGCTCAATAACCATCACAGGCTCC
Source organism: Engystomops pustulosus (assembly GCF_040894005.1). Taxonomy (NCBI): domain Eukaryota; kingdom Metazoa; phylum Chordata; class Amphibia; order Anura; family Leptodactylidae; genus Engystomops; species Engystomops pustulosus. The sequence continues at coordinate 242,965,090 of NC_092411.1, forward strand.
CCAACTTCCATCATCCAGGGACTCCCCTATATACCTCAGGGGTTGCCCCAGGGAAAAATCTATGGTATCAGCTTCTCCCTCCATATTTCTTGCACACACCACCTGCTGGAGACCTACAAGACTGTGGGACAGCCTCCGGTCCCCATACCAAGCACCATGACCATAGTGAGCCCAAGGCCGCATAAGCCAGCCACTCCGGTATCCTGGGCCCCGGCTGTCTACAGCCACCAAAGAAAGGCTAGGCCCCGGTGGGGAATGTTGCTAAAGGCTTTTAAAATTATGCAAATGAGACTGAGGGGCATCTGTTTGTACATGATGTACACCTCTGTGCAGGCTTACTGGTCCCCTTCTCTCACTCTGGCTTGAGAGTGATTGACAGCTCCCCCTGTCTAAATACTCATACAGATATACAGAAGACATATCAATAGACCCCTGAATCCGGCTCTATAAACTGTACGTTATGTTATGTATAACAGATTACAAAGTTTCTAAAGGGCATCCACTATGTGCTTGTCCCATCACAATCTTATACCTACCGATTTTGCCGGTGAGCTCGGCTTAAATGGCTTCACAGTTACTTTTTTCTCTGTCTTGTTCTTCAGTGGAGGTAAAGGTTTGTCAGAGTGGTAAGGATTTATGTCAAAGTAGTCCTTCGGATAAAGGTTTAACCTGAAAGCACCCCCTTTAAGTTTTGATCTGTGACTATCCATTTCTTTCTATGAAGGAAACATAAAATATGTAGTAAGTGCAAATGGCATGAAGATATTTTGTGATAAATCACAGCCAGGGGCAATGAGAGCAGTGGATTAAAGGAGTTTTAAAAAAAATCCTAAATAACACAACAATTGGCTGCCCATACTGTTATATTTTGGCAGAATTCCATGATTATCTTAAAGAGTAACTGTAAATATACATTTTTTTGCAATAGATAACAGTAAACTTTGTAATATACTCCACTAAGTAAAGCCACTTATTCAGTGTTTTTTTGGCTTCTTTCTCCTGTGGCGAGCAGTGTATCTGAAAATCTTTTGAGATACCATCCAACTCAGATACTGATGATGGGGCTAATGATTAACTCATTCCACATCTAAAGGAAATGATTCATCTCTCTAATGAGGGAAATATGCTAAGTGTTTTCCAGGGTGGGAAATGGAAAGCAATGCCTGTTTTAGCTACCTTGAAAGGCAGCCCCCTTAACACCAAGCATGCCTTACAAGAAGCCTTACAGGAAGTCATGGTGTTAAGGGGGTTGCCTTTCAAGATAGCTAAAAGAGGAATTGTTTTCCTTTTTCCACCCAGGAAAACATATCTGCATATTTTCCAGAATCCCTTAGTGGAGCATCAATGGCTATAAGTCAGAACTCTAAGAACTCTTTGACCGCTTTCTAAAAAGATGAGACTATCCAGGGACTGACTGTAGAGTTAAGTCTTTAGACACTTTATCAGGATCCTTATCTTTCAGCTGTCAGGGGAGGACAGGACAGAAAGCTGATTTACAAAACTGATTAAATAAGGAAGAAAGACTGGGGAAAAAGAAAGGCACAGGAACATATTTGTTTAATAAAGTTTATTACATAGTTTACTATCATCAGCTGCATTATTGAGTTATAAATTGTGTTGAAAGTTTAATAACACTTTCAGTTTATCTCCTCCAATAAAAGATGTTGAGTAAAATGAAGGATCAGACAAGTTGGATTTCAATAAGGTGCCAGGAAAGGGCTTATTTCTCTGCAATGTATATTAATCTGACATTTTCTTGTAATGTAAAATATTGATATTAAAGGAAATCTACCATTTGTTTTTATGCATTGTGAACCAAACATACCTTGAGAATGCTGTAGCGACACTGATGAACACTTTTTTAATCATTGATCCAATTGGTTTTGCTCAAAATACAATTTGCTCAAAATACAATTATAAAATTCAGGACCTTGGGAAAACTGGATAAACACATTACTTCCACATACACAGGAGCTGCCTGAACTGTACAGACAAGACTAATCAACCTGAGCTGGATGACTCACACACAGCAGCTGGGGAATGGTGCAGCGATTGATTACTTCTGCCTGTCAGGGACAATACATTGATGAGTATTCTCGGCTTATGTTGGGCAGGACAAGGCTGAGGCCACATGAGCGTCAGAGCCTCAAAATCATAATGTTATAATTGTATTTTCATCAAAACCTCTCAGTTCAGGGATTAAACAAGATATGTTTCTGCATCAGTGTAGCCACAGCATTCTCAAGGTAGGTTTGGTTCATAATGCATAAAAGCAAATGGTAGATTTCCTTTAAAACTCAAGTTTCTTGTGAAAAATACAGGGATGGAATTATCAGTATATTATCAATATTTTTATCAATATACACAACCAGCACTTTTGTATGTGGCATTTTCACACCGTGCCATAATAATCTGTCTGTAGTAGTCCTTAGTAATCTACCACCAGGATCAAGTATTGTAATCCAAGCACTGCATCATATACAGAGAAAACTGTTCTGCTCTTCTGACATCTAGTGGACAATATGACAATTGCAATATTTTAGAAATTATTTTTGTGCCTTCTGTTGGCTTTTACTACAAAGCATAATGCAGATGACTGCTTTAATGGTCTGTCCCTGAATAATGCAGGTGAAGATAAAAAAAAACTTTGTCTTCTTTTATCACTCTCTGCATTCACTGACCTGTCTGTACACATTGGCCCAGATTTATCCATAGTGCAGATCGCATGTGCAAGGTGCAATTATATGGCGCGCCCTGCACTGCTCAGGAAGTGTGCACCATCCTTTTTTAGGGACACCTTTAACATACAGGTTAGCAGATTAGGTATCAGCGCGTCCCAAAATCTCCAATCTCTCAGAATACAATAATGGTTGTTCCCGGCGTTTAACCCTTAACAGAAAATAGCACCCAAAGTCAAAAATGTCATTTTTTCTGCAACAAAAGGCCATACAGTCATCAAAATGGGAGCCTCATCTCACAAAAAATGACGCCACACAGAGCTCTGTGCACTGAAGTATGAAAACATTATAAAAACCTATATAAATGTAGTATTCCCGCGATCGTACCGACCCAAAGAATGAAGTAGACATGTCAATGGGGCTCACAGTTAAGCAAAAAAAAACAAGCCCACAAGAAAACAACGCAAATGTTTTTTTTCACCAACTTCACTGCATTTGGAATTTTTTTCCCGCTTTCCAGTACACGGCATGGAATATTAAATACTATCACTATGAAGCAGGGGCAGATGAAGACTACCATGGGCCCTGGGCTGTATGAATACTACACTTCTTCGAGAATGGAGGGTGTGTCCTTTCTGTCTGCTTTTAATCTGCAATTTCAGGACCTTTGTAGGACCTTCAAAGGTCCCCAAATGACTCCTGTGTACATGTGTATTGAGAGCAGGAACAAATGTATGAGGATTTCATGGCCCTTCTCAGTCTAAAATTTGGGGGGTGGTTTGGGTGGCCACAGGCCCCTTAAAAGGCATGGGCCCCGGGCTACCACCCAGACTGTCTATTTTATAATCCAATTCTGCTATGAAGTGCAATTTGTTACACAGAAAACAAGCCCTCACAAGGCTCTTTACGTGGAAAAATAAAAAAGTTTTTGATAGTGGGGAGTGAAAAATGGAAATGAAAAAACAAAAAAGGGGTTTAACAAATTTATCATCCAGCACCAGACTCTTATATGAGTCTTGGGCAGAATACGACTGTCTAGTGTAACTCTGCTCTGTCTAACCTTAGGACACTTTTTATAAATCTGTCCCACAATAAAATTATTTCGAGTAACTGTATTAAATACATGTCCCAGCTCCAAAGACGTTCTTTTCAGTGCAAAGTATGACAGTAAACTGGCGCAGACATTTTAATAGATCTGGGCCATGTAAGTCCATATACAGACTAATCAGCTAACAATGAAGTCTATGGAGAAAGGAGAAGGATAAGGAAGACCCGAGAACAACTACAACATATAATGAGTGATTTCTCTTAAAGGGAACTTGTCATTAAGTTTTGACCTCTATAATTGTGGTTTAAAAAATTCTCAAGCGTTGTTGAACAGAAGATTGACTTTGAAAGTGTACCTGGCTATCCGCCAATCAAGCAGCCGAGTCATGTGGGCGTTTCACATGTCACATAATTATCATAACACCTACTCGGGATGTAAAACATGAGTGAAGATGACCCCATATAATTTTACCTTCATTAGCTCTTTGGATATGTCATAATTGTCAGAGGAGTAATTGAAGTCTTTGCCAATGGTGAGGTTGGGATATCTGTAGAGAAGAAGCCGATCCAGTAATGAGGCAGCGCACAATAGCCATGACATCTACAGTCTGCAATACATTACCCAAATCCTGTGCCCTTCTTGGGGGGACTCGTGAAGAAGTTTTTCCCTGGTGCAGTATACGCTTTTCTTGGTTTCACTTGTGCACTGAAAGCCTGGACTGGACCACTTAGAGTCCCGTAAAAGTTGCCCACTCCAGATCTAACAGATCCAACAAGAAGGGAAAAACATACATTTAAGTAACATATATACCTTCATTCAGGTTATTTCTACCATTACTCAGAGCTGTTTCCATATATATATGTCATGAGAACCGCTGCAATCTATAGTTTTACATATGAGGGAATCATTCAAGAAGCATCTGGTTCTTACAAGATCTTAAAATTAGGTACAATGTTAAATGTAGTACACACTACACAGTGACCCTTTTCTGTATCACTTCATCACATTATCCTTGGTGAATTTTGCCCACCCTTTATTACCACCTTGCTTTAGTTTATTGGGATACATGAACACTCATTATATACAGGTCTACAGAGGATTTCCTATACAGACATATTTATATAGGAACCTTCAATAAGATAATTCAAAATAGATGATAGATGTGGGTTTCTCTGAGACCTAGCCTTCCCGCAGTCAGGCTGAAAACAGTGTTCCAGTTACTCTCTATTTTAGGGCCCATGCACATGAACGTATGGGAGACGTATATACGGACACAAATTTATGGGCGCATATACGTACCCCATTGTTGTCTATGGCGCCTGGGCTCGGGGGAGTGAGCTCACCGTAACAATCTGTGGCCACATAAAAGCTTATCTTTGGCTGTAACCACGGCCGTGGACCAGTATTCTCTATGGAGAGGGGAGGGGCGAGCAGTGCTTGGTTCCCCTCCTCACCAGCATGCCCAAAGTGTGCCCGCCCGGCTGTAGCCATGTGGGCACATGTTCGTGTCCATGCACCCTAACTCAATAGGAATGACAAAAATAGCCAAGACTGGGCATGCCTGTGTGGCCAACTCTTCAGTCAGCCCTGCTACAGGATAAGATTCGGTGGACCCCTATTCACGAGATAGGTGCAGGACCCAGATATGGGTAAACCCATTAAAGGTCCCACCGTAGCATTTCATCACAATACCTCAAAGGACAATTACCATCGGTTGTACTGGTGGTAGACCAGTCCTACTTACAAAGTCCTGCTGAATTGTTCTTCTTCAAAGGCTATGATTCTACAACTAATGGTACAGTGCACATGACCTTAAGACTGTGCAAGTAGCAAAGTATTTTTACTTACGGCTTTTTTTCCCCATTGGGTGGGAGGAATGCTTTGCCCAAATTCTTCTTGGCCTGCTGCATACGATACTGTCGCCTTTGTTTCAATGGATCAGAGTACGCTTCTCCTTCAAAGGTTCTCTTAAACTGTGTATCAAAATATCCACCTAATGTATTTGCCATGGATTTGGCTCCTCCAGGGAGCATCTGTCTGTTCTTACTTGCAGCTTCATTAAATGGTTCTGAAAGAGTAAAGTCACAATGGAACGATATATATATCATAGTATCATAGTTTATACGGTTGAAAAAGACACATGTCCATTAAGTTCAACCAAGGAAGGGAAGGGATTTTATATATATACACTCACCGGCCACTTTATTAGGTACACCATGCTAGTAACGGGTTGCACCCCCTTTTGCCTTCAGAACTGCCTCAATTCTTCGTGGCATAGATTCAACAAGGTGCTGGAAGCATTCCTCAGAGATTTTGGTCCATATTGACATGATGGCATCACACAGTTGCCACAGATTTGTCGGCTGCACATCCATGATGCGAATCTCCCGTTCCACCACATCCCAAAGATGCTCTATTGGATTGAGATCTGGTGACTGTGGAGGCCATTTGAGTCCAGTGAACTCATTGTCATGTTCAAGAAACCAGTCTGAGATGATTCCAGCTTTATGACATGGCCCATTCTCCTCTGACCTCTGGCATCAACAAGGCATTTCCGCCCACAGAACTGCCGCTCACTGTATGTTTTTTCTTTTTCGGACCATTCTCTGTAAACCCTAGAGATGGTTGTGCGTGAAAACCCCAGTAGATCAGCAGTTTCTGAAATACTCAGACCAGCCCTTCTGGCACCAACAACCATGCCACGTTCAAAGGCACTCAAATCACCTTTCTTCCCCATACTGATGCTCGGTTTGAACTGCAGGAGATTGTCTTGACCATGTCTACATGCCTAAATGCACTGAGTTGCCACCATGTGATGGGCTGATTAGAAATTAAGTGTTAACGAGCAGTTGGACAGGTGTACCTAATAAAGTGGCCGGTGAGTGTATATATATATATATATATATATATATAGAGAGAGAGAGAGAGAGAGAGAGATAGATATAGATATAAGACACATATAACAGAGGACACACCACAACACAGCCTTTACTATGCACAAGACGAGTGCTGAATCTGTGAAACATATTTAGTACATATTTACACAGCTATTAGAAAATCTTTCTTACAAATACCTGAGCTTCGTACATGTTAAAATTCACTGATGCTTACTTACTAGAAAAGGGGGTGACATATTTGTCTCCTATACTAATGTAGCCCATCTCCCTGAACAGGCCGATCCGATCCATATCCGATTTTCCTTCGATAGGCATTGTTATAAAGCTCAGATATAATAGGTCTGGATGTTATCTAAGAGAAAAAAATGACACAATTTAATTTTTTCTGTGTCACTTGATTAGTAAATTTCTTACATTATGCCTTTTTTTTACTCCACTCTGACCACCGAGCTTCATATTAAGCTATCAGTGTGTATTCTCATTACCACAATGTAATGTTCCTCCATTATAACGCTGATAACAGGATCCACCACTGACAATAGGTTATGGATGCAGCCAGTGTTGGATTTGGGTTCCTTGACCCGATAAAAGTGCTCACAATTATCATACATTTGGAAATACAGTAGACCATAGTAAGCTGCATATTAGTTTGCCTTCTGCTCTAACTGAGGGGTCCAGTATTAGTTTTTAGTGCGGGCCCACCGGGGGATCCTCTGATGCTCAGGTGGGCCAGTCCAACACTGGATGTTGCTCGCTCTTCTCATTAAACACGTCTGCATGTGGTGTAGACTATCCACAACAACAGGATGTATAATGAATCTATTTTCTTACCAGGTATTATCTTTACCCCACTGATAAGCAAATCTCTAGAACTGTTTTGTAGCATGTATTGTTAAAAAAAAAATTGTTACCAAATAAAATATATTTATATATTCTAATAAAAAAAAATGTATTACAACCAAAGAATATATTGCGGTAAAATCTTTAATTAATTAGGGACCAAAAATAAGGAAAAACCAACGATAACAGATATCGTGGATAAAGGGACCACACTACTGGGGTAAGGGCAGTGCATCTTAATTGTTACCATGGGTCCATGGGGCAGATTTGGTATTTTGTGGCCTCCTAATACATTGCCCCCTGCTCTGCCATATCTTTCAACAACACATATGAGAGTGTCTAATCTGTCCCACATCCGTCGGACCTCTATAACCCTGGTCAGGATGACTTACCCTAAGTATAATTGTAAAACTGCTACATTTTTTTAATCTATGTAATAAGGATTTTAAAAAAAATCTTATGGGTTTAGGAATTTTAACTACAAAAGGTGCAGAATCTGGGATGTATTCAAAGACTCCAGACATAGAGGTTGAAGTGTCCCTTTCATAGGTGTCATTGAGGCTGACATACATGGAAGAACGTCTACTGTTCTGGATATTATCCTCCTTGTTTTCACAAATGAGTGAAACTAGAAAGTGTCAAAGCAGAGGAATTATTTATCAGCACATGTGCGGGAAGCATCCATTATTAACAGAGGCTAAGTAGCGGAGCTTTCCATCTGAATGATTCATACAACAGACAACAAAATTACATTATTTCTTTACTTTGTGATCAAAAACTCAGAGACCAGCGGGAGATACATTACAAAACATTTGTTTTGCCAGCATAACATCATAAAGCCTAATCTGTAAAATACAACCAAAGTTTGGTCTAGAAAATATTTTGTCCATGTATGTGCTGCTGATATATTGATCCTTGTACTTACCAGCTGTATTACCAGGGATAAGAGTAATATGGCACAAGAAGGCTACATGGGGTGATTTTTTTGGTGTTTTTACTACATTTTGAAGAGGTAATACGTTTTTCTATACTTTGTTTACCCCATAACAACTAAATGTTTGCAATTTTTCCAATGTTTTATTTCCTTGAATCCTTTTACCAATAAATTGTGTCCTGAAGTGCAAGATGGATCCTCTGATTCCTGCCTGGTAGATGCCGAAACTTGTTCTACCCAATCTGTAAAGGCCCAGTCACCAGGTGCTTTGCTGGGCGTAAACACATGACACTGCTGGAGGATTCAGAGGTACATTAGCCTATATACCACAGTCATCACTGGACACTATATCTAACAGGTTAAAGACTAACCACCAGTTGAGTTTTCTATAGGCAACATTTTCTTAGATTTTCTTAGATAAAGATCTTAGCAATCTTTGCTCAGGCCTTCTTTTCTTATAGAGATCAAAGTGAAAGGAAGAGACCGGGAGAGAAACAATTCTTTGAAAGTAATGGCCATAGAAGAATATATCCAGGGAGGGAACAGAAAGGGTTAACACTCTGTACTCAAAGTTGTATAACACAGTTGAGAACAACAATAAATGGTAGTCTGGCTGGACCTTCCTTATCAAAGCTGCTACTAGGGGTGCAGTTTGTAGTATGACTGTATGGGAGACGTATATACGGCCAACGTATATATGCCGTATATACGCCCCCCATAGATGGCAATATGCGCACGGCGCCGTACAGGAGGTGGTGCACACGTGTGGCACCATACAGTTCTGTAGCCAGGAGAAAGATAGGACATGTCCTATTTTTCCCTGTAATACGGCGCCGTGTGTCTTATATTGCTCCTCTCCCAGGCGCCCACATGTGCCCGCTGTTCTACGGTAGGGTGGGCACATCGTTGTGTGAATGTAGCCTAATCAAAATTATTTTATAAAGTAAATTAGCAAAATGTTGCACTATGACAGAACTGTACTTCAAGGTTTCCTAGACTACTGCCTACTTTGACATATTGTTAAAAGGAAGCAGTAACCAGAATTGTCACAGCTAAACAAACAGCATCTTTTTTTTTTTTTGCCCGAGATGAGTCAGACTAAGGCCCCATTCACACTTGCGCGCTTTTGACGTGCAGAACTTGCATTGCACTCTGACCCATTGTATTCAATGGGCTTTTTCAGACTTGCATTCTTTTCCACACACGAGCCTTTTTTTTTTTTACTGCGTGTTTAAATCTCAGCATGCCCTGCCTTTGCAAGTCGTGCATGCGGAAAACACACCATACAAGTCTATGGAGATGCATCAAAAACGCATCGCACTGATCAATTGCCATAAAAAAGATAAACCACAGTCCTGAGTCTTTGTCACGCGTTATCTGCACATGAAAAACGCATTGAAAAAGCATTGGAAACACCAAAAAAACGTGGATGAAAAACTGAGACACTGAACAAACTCTGACTGAAAACTGATCGAACTCTGAGTGTAAAAGAGGGCGCAACATTCATGACTTCTGGCGCACGTTCTTCAAGAATCTGGCGCCCCTTGCACTGCTCCAACAGAGTGCTCCATTATTTTTTGGTTCACCTTTACCAATGGGTGTGCGACACAATTCTGTTGGACATGTCTGCATGTTATACATGGTACACGGTCCAACTGAGCACCGGAACGCCCATTACAAAGCAGAATTTTGTGTCACGTGGGGTATAGGGCTGAAGTAAATCTGGGCGTATGTACTGTTACCCTGTTTCTCTAAGGGGAACCAACAAGTCTCCTGAGAGAACTCATCAAAACTTCTGACACTACAGTAACAAATGTGATGCTCTCATGACACCTATTACAACAACTAATATGATGTTCAAGTAGCATGTTATAAAGCCGTAGGAGCTAAGAAGATGTACGTAGTCCTATTTGCTGGCAATATGTTATAGAGCAGGAGGAGCTGAGCAGATTGTATATAGTGTCTTATCTGCAGGCAGCATGTTATAGAGCAGGAGGAGCTGAGCAGATTGTACATAGAGTCCTGTCTGTAGGTAGCATGTTATAGAGCAGGAGAAGCTGAGCAGATTGTATATAGTGTCCTATCTGCAGGCAGCATGTTATAGAGCAGGAGGAGCTGAGCAGATTGTACATAGTGTTCTATTTGCATGCAGCAACCTAAAAAAACTACATACAACCTAAAAAACATTGGAAATGCTGCATTCACTTTAAATCCAAGCCTTTTATTGGAGCTATGTATTTCCTCCTGTACCCCTAGTGACAGGTATACAGCCCTGGAGCAATTCTACGATGCCATCGGGTTGATGAGATCTATGGATATGATTTGAGTATTGACACCTGATGATAAGACCAGTAATACAGAAAGCTATGCCAGACATTGTATAATGTGATATCACACAGCACAATCCTACTTTCTTGTTACTTCTCCTCCTTTATGAGCTGATGACATCATTGCTGTAAGCAGTGACGTCATATCCCTGATACCAGTATGTGATGAGGGGATCCCCATAATAAGCCGTGCACCCACACAATCGCTCTACCTGCTCCTCTGTCCTCTGGCTCCCTCCTCAGGTCTATTCCTCTCTACTGACAGTTTGTTACCAGTGGTTTCCCTGGAAATGGAATATCTCAACACACGATGGGGGTGTCTAAGTTCTTATTTTATTGATACAATGCAACACATTATATTTTATCGTTATTTGTTTATGTGTTAAGTAAAATGCGGCTTTTATAGAGACATTTTTTAGCTTTCAGTATTTCAATGTCTTCGATGCTCCCCCGTGCAGTAAATGGATCCGCTGGATGTTTCCGTGCAGTAGCAATGCATTGTGGTAGATGTAGTTTGTATGGCTGAGTGGAGGCGCCACGCATGCGCGTGAGTGGCTAATGGGACACGTGGTAATTGATTGACAACTGGCAGACGGAAGAGGTGACGCAGAGCAGCGCGTAGCATCAGTGTACAGTCAGCACAGAGCGGAGGGGACATGGTGAGAGCCGTCATTCATACACATCAGGCATGAAGACAAGTGACCTTAGTGACAGTACTCTGCCCCTGCTCCGTGTGGGATCTGTGCACCCAGGCCTGGCAAATTATCATGGGGACCTGTAAGCTCAGGAGACATGGATGACATCCTCAGATAGATAAGTGTCTCATCACTGGGACCTCCACTAATGGGGGTCCTCCCCGACTGATAGGGAGAACAGGAGACGCCCCCCCCCCCCCACCACCACCACTGTGGGGAGAACAGGGGATACACCTACTAATAGTGACAACCGGAGGATACCCCCACTAATAGGGAGAACAGGGGGATCCCCCCCACTGATAGTGAGAATGGAGCGCTCACAGCACCCCAACTACTTCAAGGCGTAATAACCTGAAACGCCCTCACTGTTTAGATTCATTGTGCAGGGTCCAGGCATATAAATGAGTGTTGGCTTCTGCCTGATGACGTGTACAGTGACCTACCTGTTATATGTGTAGGTTCTCTCCGAGGCTCCAGAAGTTCTATTCAGGATCCGTGGTGGGCTGAGTCTGTCATTTTCACTGGCCTCAGCAGATGGTAGGTATATTATATTTATTATAATTGTAAGAAATAATTGGCTATTAGGCCTCATGCACACAAGCGTATGGGGAAATGTAATTCAATCATAGATGTCAGTGGCACCCAGTAGGGGTGCGATGAGCTCACACTAACCTCACTGCACCGTGACTGAGCATGGGAAAATATTGGACATGTCATATATGTTACCGTGTTACAGCGCCAGTCGCTTTCACTAGAGAGGGGTGAGGAGAACTCCCCCTTCCGCTCCTGCACCCGGCTGGATGCTCACCCAGACAAACATATTTTCTTGTACATGAGGCCTTAGAAGGCATTTGGCAGAATATTCCAAACATTAAAAAAATGATAATTTTTCTAAATTTTTGATACATTTTTTTATATCACATATTGATCAAAATGTACAACTATAATAAAGAACAATATGTAACGAAAATGAACTCTCAAAATCACTTGAAACGTTCAAAAGTTATTACCACATAAAGTGTTAAACATAATTGGAAGCTTTGTCCGTACAGTAAGCTGAAAAAGACCCCTGTCCTTAAGAAGTTAGAGGACATAAACCATTAGTTTAGTGATGGTAGATGAGTCCTAGTAAGAAGTTTCTGTGGGCTTCTTTTTTTTATAACTCTACAGTATATGATGCGATCACATAAATATAAAGTTATGAAAGTGGTGCAAATTAGTCTGCGGTGCTCAGGCTACGTCACCCGAGCGCCACAGGGAGACTAGTATTTTGATGTATGAACACCTCCCTAGCACCAAGTCGCGCTGGTGCCCCAGGGGGGGCATATGATGACACATTTGCTGCTTGAAAACCCATGCGCTGTAGCTCAGCTCCAGGTATTGATCCCAGTGAAGTACATCTGCCTATAGCCAGCAATGATAATAGTACAGAACATACACACTAATACTAACTTGTTGGGCTCTGATTGGTTGCCATGGGCCCTTCTCAGACACTTCTGGTAAATCTCTGCTATATGTATGGTTTTTATGGGGGTGAAATTCATAAAACTGTAATGTATGTTTCTTAATGTAGAATCCTCCTGTAAGAAGACCTTGGTGAAGGAGCTTGGTAATCTATCCTCCAGGCTTCTGTCGGACTCCTTGGTTCTTCATGTCAGCCGCACCCCGTTGTACATATGGCCCAACACCGGTGCCAACACTTCACGCAACATACTGACGGACGATTCCCCCTGCAGTGATGTCTTCAGCTTTATTCCGTGAGCACAATGTCAGTTCTTCAATCACTACAATGTAGCGCTGACAGCTGCCACAATTCACTTATGGTTTTTAATTTTTTTAGAACTGATGATGATGATTCTAGACGCAAATCTTCTAAGAAGAAGGAGAAAAAGTTGCAGGAAACGGTATGAGGCTGTAATATAGACAGATTTATGATTATTACTTTATTGAGTACAATGTTCCTTTGTGTAGCAAACTTTTTCCTTATAAACTTTTTAAGGATAGGTCCGTAAGTGAGATGGGTGCACCATCACTAGTGTGGGGGTTACATGATTTATAATGGGTGTTGGTGGGGAGATAATCAGTGACAGGTATCTAAGAAGGTATTTGAAACCATTCATACATGTGTGTTGCACATAATGTATTGGTGCAAATTATACAAGAATCCAGACATATATTTTACCCCAATATATGAGAGAGTATATTTCATATTTCAATATTTGAGAGCGAGAGGGAACCTGCCATTCAAATCAACCCTCCCAAAATAAGTACTTTGTAAAAAACTATGATTAAAAAGCATTTGCCTTTTCCCTAAATGGTTCCTGTATATGGCCGAATGTTAAAAAATAAAATTAACTTTTCTACTAACTCAGTGAGGCTGAAGAGAATTCCTGATGGAGGGGTGAGGGAGGACGTTGTGTTTGATTCTGCTCTGCTATAGCATTAACCACTCCCTCAGGAAGCAGGGGGTTGAGAGTGATGCTAGTTATGGTCAATAATAATCTCAGACAATAATTCTGATGTCAGTGTCTGTGGTGAGGGCAGGGTAGCTTGGCTGTATAGCTGTATACTGCAGCTCCAAGCTATGGTGGGACAGAGGACAATGAAAAAAAAAAAAGCATTTTTTTTAGAAGAATGGTGGCTCCTATCCCCAGGATTGAGGCATCAGTGGACATGTGGACATCTTAAAGGTTTGTTTTGGGGGGGGGGGGGGGGAGTGGGTGTCGCTAATCTTCTCTTTGAACTTAACATTTTATCAGATGACCCATTGAAATCCATTGTCTCCTTTGCCAGCAGCAGGTGGTGAACCTCAGCCCCATGTTTGAAATGACGACGTCTTCCAAAGCCGTGACCCCGACCATTAAATACAACACACACAGTCATCATCTTGTGAACATCACCCTGCCCATGGATGCGGTTGTGTCTATATCTGCGGAAGAGAAATGGGGCAGGTCGGTACATATTTCTGGAATATTTTATGTTCAGTTCTGTGATTCAAATCCTGTCTTTTATGATAGACATACCCGACTACACATACAATGGGCAGGTTTGGGGACTGTTTGTAAGCTACATCAGCATCCTGGTGACCCATCAGCATCCTGGTGACCCATCAGCTGTGTTCTTCAGAAGTGTAGATTTATATTACTATTTTTCTGAACAGGGTGCAGAAGATCCTTGTGAAGAAGCTCACAGAGCAGCTGGCGGACATGGAGAAGTGCCTCCTAAAATATATGAAGGGGACGGCCATACGTGTGGCAGAACCATATCACTTTATGCTACCAGGGAGGGGAGAACTTGTCACTGTCATTTATCCTGCCGGAGTCCCAGAGTCTCAACTAGAAGATTGTAGGAAGGTTTGTAGCGGGGAAGTTACATTGCTGGACTTGTGCGTCAAATATTACAGTAATAAATGGCAGTTTGGAAAATTCTTTTATGTAATGTTAAATAGATCTGTCTCCAGAATATGCTGCCAGCTATAGCCGCCCATTATACCGCTAGAAATTGTGCACCTGAAAGGAATCAGCTTTGCTCCTCTGTATTCATAGATTGGAAACCGGCATCTAAATGCTAATAAAGAGGGGGGATAAAGGAAGACACAACTTAAAGGGTTTACTCACGAAGAAAAGTTAGGCCCTATCCCGTGCTGATCAGTGGGGGTTTCACGGAAATGAGGGGTCCCTGAGACTAATGGAGAAGACGGCCGCACTCACCAATCTCCATCGGCTTCGTGATCTGTGGGAGTTTCATCACTGAGACCCCCACTGATCAGCAAGTAAGGCCCTATCCCGTGGATAGAGCCTAACTTTTCTTTGTGGGAAAACCCCTTTTATGAGAAATGCATTGTCAGTGTGCCTATGCTTTGTGACTCTTTGCTTCCTTTTTGTTGTTTAGGTATTACATGGTGAATTTAACCTATCGCTTGACAGACCATATTTCAAAAGAGCCAATGCCTATCATTTCCCGGATGAGCCGTACAAAGACGGATATCTTAGAAACCCACATATACATCTAAACCATCCATCTCTAGAGGGAGGGACTGTAAGTACTACTATAAGTTTTTCAAGGATTGCCTGGTCTAAAGATGAACTCTTTCCATACGTAGAGCATATTTGCCTTGATGATTCAGCTGTCTGAGTCTGTAGGGTGATAAGTCATTAGACACTTTATCAGGTTCCTTATCTCTCAGCTGTGAGTGGGTGCAGGACAGAAGGCTGATTTATACAAACTGCTTAATACAGGAAGAAAGGCACAGGAACACATTTCTTTGATAAAATATCTTGCGAAGTTTACTATTATCATCTACACTATTTATTACATTTTGTTGTAAACCATCATCATAAACACTTACAATTACACTTGTTGTAAACCAACATGACACTTACTCATAGATCCAGGCACCATGACTCTGGTAATATTGTTATTTGAGTTATCCATGGTCTCCAAACAAACATTTTAAATAATGAGCCTCGGGGGCTCTAGGAGGTGTTAGCAGAGCCTCTCTGTGCTGTAGCTTCACAGGCTGTAAAATTACAGCAACCTGCTATCCTCTGCTCTATCAGCACTACACCTATCCCTCTGCCGAATGTAATCACACTGCAGCAGAGGATGTTTCGGCACAGTGTAACAGCCTGTGAATCTGCAGCATGGAAGGGCTCTTGTAAGTCTGCAAGGAGCCCTTCAGGATTATTAGCATAATTTTAAAAGTTGATTTTAGAAAGAAGGATGCCCTGAATAACAAATATAAGATAATTATCACCCGCAGTAACTGGATCTATGAGTAGCTAGTTCCTTTAATAGTTTAGTTTTCACTTTAAGCAGCTGCTTGCTGAGGTTGTTTACCATTGCGGGTGGAAATTTGCTGGGTCAGCATTTTTTTTCTGTGTTGAGTAGCACCTGGAAGCAGAGAGCAATGTGGACCCTTCAAGTATCAGAATCAGTGTAGGAAGTCTGTGTGACTTTTTAAAATAATTTTAACTATACCGTTTCACAGAACCCTACCATCAAAATAAAGTATGATGAACCAGGGACACTTACTCGTAGATCCAGGCACTATGACTGTGGTAATTTTCTTATATTTGTCATGGCCTCCTTGGTTCTAAAATCAACTTTTAAAATTATGCTGATGAGCCTTAATTTTATAATGAATAAATAATAAAATTTAACAGATTACCATTCTCTCCCTGTATAGTTTCTCTTATGTGTAAAGTTATTAATACTCTACTGTATGAATAAAGACTTAAATGATGTCTCCTCTCCCTCTAGGTCTCCCTGGTCCAGGGCATCTACAGCTACCATCACTACATGCAGGACCGGATGGACGACAGCGGCTGGGGCTGTGCCTATCGCTCCCTCCAGACCATCTGTTCCTGGTTTAAATATCAAGGTTACAGCGACAGATCTATTCCGACACATCGGGAGATTCAGCAGGTAAATGCTCCATTACTGTCCACAAGAGCGAGGACACTCGCTGCAGCCCATGATGATCTGTGCAGGAAAGAAACCTTGCTGGTAATGGACTACAGTGGATTGTATACACAGTATACACCCATACACATGCACTGGTCAGCCATAATATTCAATTGAAGAGAACAGATTTTTACTCTTCCTACTACATGTTTTAAAGGGTCATAAATAAATGAGTGGAAGGATCTGATTAACTTTGGTAGTGCTCTGCATTTTTAAGTAATTTTAGACGGTTCCCTACTTAAGAAAAATCTGACTTACATATGACCCCTAGTTACAAACGGACCTCGGGTAATTTACTGTACTTTAGCCCTAGGCTACAATAGTCAGCTGTAACAGTTATCAATGGTGTCTGCAATGAAGCTTTATTGTTGATCCTGGTTCTGATGACAGCCCAACATTTTTAAAATCCAATTGTCACAGAGACCAAAAAATTTGTCTGCAGTTACAATTATAAAATATACAGTTTCGACTTGCATACAAATTCAACTTAAGAACAAACCTACAGAACCTATCTTGTACGTAACCCGGGGACTGCCTGTATACCAAAAAAAACAAACTGGATAAACCAGGGGGACTTGGTCATAGATCCAGGCACCATAACTGTGGTAATCCTCCAATATATGTTATCCATTGTCTCCTTCCTTCTAAAAATCAACTTTTAAAATGATTCTAATGTGACAGGAGGGCTCTGGGGGTGTTACCAGAGCCTTTCTCTGCTGCAGATTCATAGGATGTTAAAAACAAGCAGAAGACCTCTCACCCCAACCCCCTTTTCTCTCCTTCCTTCCTTCCTTCCTCTGCTTGTTTAGTAACAGTGGGATGTACAGGGGGAGACCCGCTCTGCTCATTTTAACAGCCTGTAAAGATACAGCACTGAGGGGCTCTGGTAACTACTGGCTCATCATAATAATTATAAAAGTTGATATTAGAAGGAAGGAGGCCATGCATAACAATTATAAGAAGATTACCACAGTCGCGGGCCTGGATCTACGAGTAAGTGCCCCTGGTTTATCAGGATGGATTTTGATGAAAGGTGTCCTTTAATACAAAATGTAGCTTTATAATGTAATGTTTAATGATTCATCACTTGGTATATCTTTAAAAGACAAACTACCCATCCCTGTTATCAACCATTTTCAAAGTCCAATTCCAGGACGTATGTGACCCATATCTCCTTATTATCAGCCTCAGCTATTTGTGTGCTAGGAAATGGAGACATTGTTGTCTGGATTCTGAAGATTAAAAATCTATCCACATCTTTGCTGTTGCTTCTGTTTATGACACAGCAGTAAGACTTCTAAAAGGATCTGTCCAGATTCAAGGATCCTGTCATTTTCAAGTCAGGAACCTTGACTGATCAGATGGTTATTCCCCTTTCGTGTTAATAGTGATAAAAATCAAAGTTCATACAACCCTTTTAATTTGGCCATTAACTAACACACATGAACCACATTGTGCAGACTGCTGTGCTATATTTTATGTATTTGTTTTAATGTATACAGTTTTTATTACCAGGCCCTGGCAGATGTTGGAGACAAACCCGCAAGTTTTGTAGGATCCCGGCAGTGGATTGGCTCTATAGAGGTACAGCTGGTACTGGACCAGCTGCTCGGGGTCACATCGAAAATCATGTTTGTAAAGTAAGTGTCAAAAACTCAGGCTTAGGTTTAGTGAAAAATTTAGCATAGAATTTGCCAATAGTGGGGTAATTAAGGGGGTAGGATAGTGAACAGTGATTTTAAATTGCATAATTTTTCTGGTAAATTGTAAAATCTTTATATCAAACCAGGGCCACAAATTCATAAAGGTTAAGTAATTCTTAGACCTAAAATTTTAGTCACTGCAGTCACCGTTATTCGGCCCTAACAGTGACATCTTGTTGGTATGTGGCTGCTGCAGCCAGTCATTAGTATAAATGAGACATTACCACTTTCACAGATTCAGGTACAGCTGAGGGGACTGTATTTTTAGTATACTTGTACACTGTCACCCCATCCACTCTGCAGTCCCTTCAGATTGCAATAATTTATGATAATTGACACCTAGAACCAATGTTACTTGAGAAATCTTCTATTTAATATTGAAGGTGCCACGGAACTGGAGTCGATTAAAGATACTGTATAGATCTCACCCCTAACTGTAACTTTAAAGACGATTTACAACTCTGTGACATCTAAAAAAAAAAATACAATCCTCTACCTCTCTTTAAAGCTACACCAGAACTCTGTTTATAGGTGCTACCAATTAAAACTTATGGTTCTTAGAAGCCAGGATGTATTTGAATATGTCCTTGCCTACTGAAGAGCCACCCGTCAGGATGACAGGGAAAGGGTTAATAATTTTATTTTGTGTGTGTTATTTGACTGTAACATTTCAGATTACTGCTGTACATTTAAATAAATGGCCATAGAAGAAATGTACCTCTACAGTGTTTATCTGATAATATGGATATGAATGCCCCGTGACCATATTTTCTGCCTCCACAGTCAGGGTACGGAACTGGCATCCAGAGGAAGGGACCTTGTTACTCATTTTCAGACGGAAGGAACCCCAGTGATGATAGGTAAGCTAGAGGGAATTATCCGACCATAATCGGAAGATTTACGGTCAGATCCGGGCACAACCAGTTTGATAACACCAGGACTGATAGAGACAGGTTGGAATTATATCTGTGAAATGCTGCATTTTTGTTAATAACAGTGAATTATAGAATGTGTTATTTTATTATCCTGAGTGTATTTAAGAAACTTGTCTTCATGTGAATTCCCCCTTTAAATACTCATAGAATCTCAAAGTTTCTACCCTGATCACTGAGCCTTTTTATAAGCTGACACTTCCTGTTTTGTAGAGATCACTCACTTTACCTCCAGTCATCTCTGTCATAGAGGAAAACTTTAATAGTAAGCGCTATAATAATAAATTGTCACTTCAATGTGTAGATAACACAGGAGCCACATGGGACCATATGTAATGGCTCCCTCACTGCACAGATAAGGCTCAGTTCACATCTCTCATTTCATCAGATATTTCTAGCAGTTATTGTGTGTTAACACCATGAATGCACTGATCTCTTCAGACTGGAAGGTTGCTTTACTTGGTACAGGAATGAAACATGTAGTCTGAAAAATAGTTAACAGAATGTCCATATGTTTAAAGGGAAACTGTCAGCAGAAATAAACGTGTGTGTGTATATATATATATATATATATATATATGTGTGTATGTGTGTATATATAATATTTCTTTGGCCTGGCGTGGTGTCATCATCCAAAAAATCAACTTTGAAGTTATTGTAAATTTGTTGTATGAGGTCAAGTAGGCGGAGAGAACACTGAAGTCTAGCTTTCCTTGTCTCAGAATTCCCCCTTAACTAGAAAGTGATGGTCCTGCACCCAGAGACCTCACTAACCAGATCTCCTGGCGCATGATGTAAATCATGGGAGGAGGTGTTCAGAGGCAGGGAGAGCTTGACTTCACTGCTAAACTCTCCGCCTCCTTGACTTTATACAACCAATTTACATTTCACTTCAAAGTTGCTTTTGTGGATGATGGAACCATGCAGGGCCATGAAAGAAATATGATCTTTAAGGTGTAAAGCTGCTAGATAACATACTGCTAGTAGTTCATTAGACCACTTTCTGATGACAGGTTCCTTTTAATGTTCTGCATCCTCCTTTTTCCTGTTTTGATTTCTTTCTCCACCTGTGACTGTAGGGGGAGGTGTACTGGCACATACAATTCTTGGAGTAAATTGGAGTGAGACGACAGGAGAAATTAAATTCTTAATCTTAGATCCACATTACAAAGGAGCTGAAGATCTGCAAACCATTGTGGAAAAGGTATCATTGTATATACTAAACATTATGCAAACTATGTTTTTAGGAAATAGATTCCGGAACTCCTGCCTAATGTCGACAATATTTATAGAGTAGCTGTCATTCAGCATATCGGTCCATTCTCTCCTATTCTGTCTTTATCCTGCCTGCTAACCTGCTCAGATCACTCCTTAGTGAGGAGCATAAAACCTGCTACTAGTTTGCTTTAAAACCATGAGATATCTGCTCAATGTCTACTATTCTCTGATGCACTGTGTGTATTTCCTAATGGGCGTCTTAGCCTTTTTTTTCTCTATAAACATATTAAAGGGAACTTGTCACCAGGAGACCCATATTTAGCACTCCCCCAGTCCCCACAGAGCATAGTACATACACTGCCAAAGTGTTTTTGTATAAAAAATTGGTTTTACAGAAAAAAAGAGATGTTATATTGTACCTTTCATTAGCATCTGCTGTGTGACTAGGCAGTTGCCTATTGGGAGGGTCTGGAAAGGAGCAGTTCCCCCCACCCTTGGGAAACATGTGACCTTTTCAAATATATGAATAATTCCCCACACTCGGGATTGGCTGTAGAGGAACAGGTGGCGTCGCTAAGCCCAGTGATGGGTGTTTTCATATATTTGAAAAGGTCACATGGAGGAGCTGTTCCCCAAGGGTGGGGGGGAACTGCTCTTTTCCAGCCCCTCCCATTTGGCAACTGCCTAGTCACACAGCACATGCTAATGAAAGGTACAATATAACATATCTTTTTTTCTGCAGCGTATGTACTATGCTCTGTAGGGACTGGGGGAGTGCTAAAAATGGGTCTCCTGGTGACCGGTTCCCTTTAAGTACTGTCTGCTTTCACCAATGACAGATCTGAGCATTGATGTCAGCAGTTTAGCAGGCCGGATAGGGCTAATATGAGGGTATAGAGAGAATCTCCTTTGATAAAGTATATTTAAATTTTCTTTATATTAAGTTGATTACAGTATATACTCGTGTATAAGCCGAGTTTTTCAGCACAAAAAATGTGCTGAAAAACCTTATACGCGAGTCAAAAAAAAAAATTATATACTCACCCTCCACCGGCCCAGATGTCCGCGCGGCTCCTCTTCTGTATTCCGCCTTCAATAAAAGCCTGGAGGGTGCAGCCACGACATCTCCCGGCCGGCAGGCGCATACTATGACGTCATCAGCGGCCGCGTCATAGTATGCGCCTGCCGTCCGGAAGGAGGCTTGGCCGCGCGGACATCGGGGGAGCCACCTTGTGTAGTAGAGGTGACATATTTGCTAACTTAATCACAAATTATTTCCCTACACAAGAATTTGCGATTCTTTCACTGCTTCTGACTTGGAAATCTCCCCCTATTCGTGTATGTGATTTTATTCTGCAAAACTAGCAAGGCATTAAAAAGCCATACAGTTGGTAGCCACATTACTGTACTGGAGCCGAGAAAAAAAAAGTTTTCTAGTTAAAACATGAATAACAATCTGACAGGTTCCCTTTAATAAAAATTCATGAACTACCTGTATGTACCTTTAATTAGTGGGTGCAAAAAAAACAGGTTGATTTAGCAAAGCCAATAGAGAATAATAGAACGTTTTTGGCCCTTGGAATGTGTAAATGCAAAAACACTAATGTGACATAAAGTCCCAGACTGACTGTGGTGCTAAGGGAGAGGCGATTCCAAATCCAGATATGCAAGGCTACATATTTAGGAAAATCAGATTATGCAGAATAACCCAAAGATGTAAACGCACGTCAACATGAAACACATCTATTTAAATGCGTTAATTCTATATTATTATTTATAGACAACAAAGGTTGGATAGTCATAGTTGACTAATGCTGTCACATTATGTGCTAAAAGTAGTCATCAAGACTGTTCTGTTTTCAGCAATATATGGCACAAATACACTAGTTACTGTGTCTGCAGGGATAACACTGCATGGCATTTCAATTTCAGGTTTTTTTTTATTGTCGATTACACCCCCTTAGGGTTCCCCGCAAAAATATATTAAAGGACATCTACCACCAGGATAAGGGATTGTAAACCAAGCACACTGACATACTGGTGTGTTACCCCTCTGGCAGGATCTGTTCTTATTTAAGCTTTCAATGCCTTTTGTTTTTAAGAAAAAAAGGTTTTAAAAATATATGCAAATGAGGGACTCCGATAGCTCCTTAGGATCATTTGCATAATTTTAAAAGCCTTTAAAAAAAAATGGGACACAAGAACCTAAAAGAAGAGCAGATCCTGCCAGAGGGGATAGACGCCAGTATGTCAGTGTGTTTGGTTTACAATCATTCATCCTGCTGCTGGATGTCCTTTAAAGGGGACCTACCACCACGATTCTACCTATAAAGGTAGAACGGGTGGTAGGTGGATAAATGGGACGTAAGGATAGCCCTTTTGTAAACTTTAATCAGTTGATATGCTAATTTAATTAAGCGGCTACTGGGGCGTGGAGTAGCCGGACATGAGGCTACTAGTCGCGGCTACTCCACGCCCCAGTAGCCTTGTTCCTCCGCCTACCGGGTAATCTTCGGCGCGCAGCACCGAGCTACGGCCGCGCACCCGTAGGCCTGCGTCCTGCGCAGAACGCAGGATATTCGCACGAGGGCGCGCAGCTACGAGGAGCTGCGCGCCGAAGATTACCCGGTAGGCGGAGGAACAAGGCTACTGGGGCGTGGAGTAGCCGCGACTAGTAGCCTCATGTCCGGCTACTCCACGCCCCAGTAGCCGCTTAATTAAATTAGCATATCAACTGATTAAAGTTTACAAAAGGGCTATCCTTACGTCCCATTTATCCACCTACCACCCGTTCTACCTTTTATAGGTAGAATCGTGGTGGTAGGTCCCCTTTAAGGGTTGGTAAAGAGGTATACCTCTGGAGCCTGTGCAGGGGTTAACATAAAAAAAAAAAAAAGAAAAAAAAAATCATACTTGCCCTGCTTTGGTGTTGTAGCTGGCACTCCTTTGGTGTTGGCAGAGAATGTTGGAACAATGCAAAAAGCAGAGAAGGGACAATTATTTTCTTTTATTTTTTTTTTGCAAACCACTTACAAAGGAAATCTACCACTAAAATCCATCATATTAAACCAGGGACACTTACTCATAGATCCATGCACCTAGACTGTGGTAATCTTCTATTTGTTATCCATTGCCTCCTTCCTTCTAAAAATCATCTTTTGAAATTATGCTAATGAGCCTGAGGGGGGCGGCATTACTAGACCACCTCCAAGCTGTAGCTTCACAGGCTGTCACACTCTGCATGAGCCTCCCTCCCTGTTGTAATCTCATGGTAGCAGCACAGGGGGAGGACACAAGTGCACAGATTTCTGCATCAAATCTGCTGTAGCAGCTGATAAGTTTGTTTTTCTCCCCAGGGATGGTGTGGATGGAAAGGAGAGGATTTCTGGACTGCAGATGCTTACTATAATCTCTGCTTACCTCAACGACCTGTAATATTTTAATATGTAACAATTGTTAGAGTAACATCTGAATAAAAACTTTTATTGTCTTGACATTTTTCCTCTTGCATCTCAGATAAAAACTTATAAGGAATGTGTCATGAAAAAAAATACCTATTATTCAAATAACAGTTTTATATTTGTTCAGGATGTTCGTTAAAGGGGTGGTTTCCTAATTTTACTCCACCACAGGAAGGGGATAAATGTAAAATGGTAGTAATCTTGACCATTACCCCATACACACAAACCATTCACATCTCTGCCATTAATCTGTAAGGATTTCCTACGTTGTCCTGTTCAGCACTTCCCTTGTGAAAGCAGGCAGGTGTCTCTAACTTGAGTAGTTACATCACTGCAGACCTCCCATAGTGTACGCTCAGTGGATCCTGGGGAGGGTACCCGCCCGCCGTAGCCTCTAAATTAAATTAACTTTTTAGTGGAAGGAAATTCTACACTTTTTCATGGCTGCTGCTGGATGTCTGCCAGTCTATGAATACTGCATCTGTAGACATATTCCACGTATAAACCAGGAGATTTTCTAGCATGTGCTAGACATGCTCACAACTGGAATGTAACCTCACAGCTGTCCTGTTATCTAACCCAAAGATGAGTACAGGATGGAGCGCTCTTCTATGGGACTTCCAAAAGGCTGAAACCCAGATGTATGTGTTAGAGTAGATCAGTTGGACTTGCTATCCCCAGTTCTTCTTCTTAGGATGGGTGGTCCCACTGACAGTTGTATTAAGATTTTTTGTTTCTTATAATATTTTTAAAAATATAATCTATCCTGCAGTTGTAGTCCAGCAAGTTTAAGATGTCTGTTCCTTCCTACCCCATCAGCTGTGCGGTTCCCATTGATTTTTACAGGTGTTTTCTGTACATGCTCAGTAACCCCTGCAGGATGGGGAGTAGATGAGCTGTGACATCCTTTGTTGCAGCTGGTGGATCCCTGTCTTATCTACCTAAACATAATCACCATCATTGTATTGGATTGCTGATAAATAAGGTAATGTACACACAGGAAGGACGGTCTTACTGTGTGGCTAATGGATAGAATATGGGAAAGAGAAATCTGAAATGTGTTTAACTTAAAAATTTGATTAAAAAATGGTTTTAGTAAATAACACAATATACAATATATATATTTTTTTTTTATTTAAAAAACATGCAGTATTGAAAAATGATATAAACTCCCCCGTCCCCTATAACCAAGTCCTGAACAAATCCTCTTCCTTCCAGCAGAGAGGTGGTGGTGTAATCCAGCTTAGTGTAAGCCAGTAGGTTTGAGCTCCTCACAGAAGCATAAAACATGCCAAGAACATATAGAAATCTTCATGTGTCCATCAGCAAGAAGCCTGTAAAGAAAAGACATGTTATGGGTCTTGTGTAAATATATTCGCTTTATATCAGTAATTAACATTCCAGAAGCAGGGATCACCCCATGTGCCAGAATTGGGTACAGAGACATAACTTTATCAGACGCCCCAGACTAATCGTGACTTCAGGAATACGCACCATCTGAGCGTCTCCTCTTCCCATAAGCAGCCGCCATGTTGCACTGTTCCCTCTTCATACCAGCTGTCGTCTCCTTCAGCTCCTGCATGGAGGACCTCGCTCTGGAGAATGTGTCCTGCGTGCGTTTCACAGTCGCCAGATATTTTGCACATTCCTCAAACCCATTAGACAAGGCCAAAGCTTCCGGTGTGAGCCCTTCCTTATTACAGACACTGTGGAGGCAAACAATTTATAGATTGTTACTATATAAATACGATTAGAAAATTACAAAATACTATTTAGCCTGAGATCTACCAGAAACTGATCAAGCAGCACATAGACTTACTCTAGTCTGGCTTCATGAGCTACAAGCACACTCAGGCACTCCAGACTCCCAGAACGGGCCGCTTTGTGAATCAGGGTCTCTCCAAAAAGGTCCTAGAAGGAAACACAAAAGGTATATATTAACTAAAATATATCTATATTCCCAGTGCACTGTGTATAGCAAGACAAGAACTTTACATTGTAGCCCAAAAAGGTCAAAGACATAAACCTGTGTGTGAGCTCAGCCTGTAATCCTATAGAAGTCTGATCCAGCAATAACAAAGGCTGATCTTGTGGGCTGCATAGGAAACATTGCTCGCACGCACTCCCTGTATGGAGAGGAAATGTATCCCATCCATAGGGAGGGTAAACAAAGTACTCCAGGATTTCTACTGAAGGCGTATTAACAAGATAGGGAATGGAAACCGCACTAATACTACTGGAAACTGAAGCAAGATCAGCTACAGTAGTGAGAGGTGTTCTGTATTGTATGGAACAAAGTAATATTAATTTTCTAAGAGAACATCAACAATTTTCACATGGGAGCTATGATTTTATCATCCCTTAGAGCTTATACACTATGCATTATTAAGAGCGGGGCGATATATATAGAACAGTTTGACTGCCAAAGTTCTTCCATACAGAGGTCCCCATCCCTGATAAATGGGCTCTGCTTCTCTATTCTTCTCCAAGGAATCTCCTCTGCCACTCCTTTTACATGGGGACAGAGGACCCCCATCATCTCATGATTACGGGCAGACCACACACCAGGCCTATCTAGGTTAAAGTTTTTTTTACCAAGTTATGATCAGCAAAGGTTTGACTGGTGAGACTCAATGATCACAAAAATGGCTACCCAAGCAATCCGGAGAATAGTGGGCTCATTGATCTAGTGATGAGGCGAGGCTGCATCATTCCATTCCATAGTATGGCAGTGTTGGGAATTACTGAGCAGAGTGTTCTCTGGTACTCATGTAGTAACATACTCATAGTATTACAGCATCTCTGGTGCTCCTATTTTATTGAGTGGAGAAGCAGGACATATACCGATTCCACTGCACCACCCATTGGCGATAACAGGACCCCCATACTCAAGGTTTGGGAGGATCCCAGCATTTGGACCCACTAGTCAGCTAGTTAGTGCAGATCTGTTGCTGATGATGGAAACCACTAACAAGAATGTGGTGCTTGACCCATCAGCATATCCTGTGACCAAATTCTATGGAGAATGTGGTGGAACAGCTCCCAAATGTAAGGATCTGGGGGCTATGACAGGAGTACAGAGCACCACTGCCCCCAATGTTACAGATCTGGTCAATAATGACTCCCTTGTATACAGCAACATAATAGAGTACCTGAAGCTCTGGGCTCTGTTCACACTATGCCATAACTTCTCTATACTGACATAACAGGTAATAGCGCAATAGACTAGAAGAAAGGTGTGAATAATCCCCTAGAAGAGGAGAGAGATGGTCCAATACCTGCTGGTTAATGTCCACTCCAGTCTGCAGCTGCCAGAGAAGGAAGAACGCGTGCCCGCCGTGTGCTGCCAGGTGTGCGGGCGTCTGCCCCAGGGCATCTCCGGGAGAGTTCACAGCTGCTCCCGGCTGCATCAGCTGGCTCAGGCTGAACAACTACAATGAGAGGGTTCAGTTAGTGACATGTCCCACATAGATGTCATAGACATGACAGTGCAGCGGTATCTCCCGCTCACCTCCTCCTCGTCCTCCCTGTGCTGCAGCATCCTCTCCTCCTGACACCGCTCCGCGATCTGAGGACACAGCCCGCGCCTCCCACTTCTTCTAATTCTGGAGCTCAGCGAGGCCCCGCCCCCCGTCACGTACTCAAACATCCCACACGTGGCCCCTCTGCGGCATGCGGCCCCGCCCACAGCTCAGCGGATTGGATTATGTCATCAAAGGCCCGCCCAAAGCTGCGGCTGATTGGTAGTGTGGTTGTGGGCGGTCTTCCTGCCTTCTGCCTCTGTGTTGTGGTCACGTAACCTGCCTGGCTGACATGTGGGCTGTAGTGAGCCGGCACGTAGGCTGAGGGGGAAGGGAGCGGGAGGCCAAGCAGTGCACGTATGGCGAGGAGGAAGCAGCCGGGGCTCTCTATTATCTCCTCACATATACGTGCTGGGATGAAGCACCGGCCGGCTGTCACTGCAGACAATGGGGGAATGGGCAGCAGGTTCCAAAATGGTGACATCTGATGATTTGCCCCAGATTTGTGACTAGTTGTGAGATGGAACAGAACCCCACATTACACTTTTCACATCTATCCTGTGACTGCGGGTGTAGGAGAGGCATTTATCAGGGGCAACTTCTCCAAAAGTCCCAAATTGTGGCAAAATCCCTCCAGTCCCCTCCTGTTGTAAGAAAAACAAGAACTAAAGTGGGGATTTCTCTCTTTCCAGGGCCGCGTTCACACGATGACCTGCATTTTTGACACATTTGAAAGACTTGAATGGTGATCACATGCTGAGGTCACATTGCGTTTTAGCAAATGCAGAGGAGATACAATGTAAGCTTAGCATGTGATTAAGGCGGCAACACACGTGGAGTTTTGAACTCGTTTCTGAGCCGTTTTTTAAGCAGTCCGTTAAAAAACGCATGTGATTTTGACCGGTTTTACCAATTATCTCAATTTAAAAGTTTCAAAAACTGATGCATTTTCAAAAAATGGATGTTTTTTAACGTTCTGCTTAGTGGTGCCATTGTGAAAGGAAACAGATGAGGGCTATGCCTCCTCTCCTCATGGGTCCCATAGCAGTGACATTACACACCTCTATAGTAGATATACCACTACCCTCGCTTCCACCTACTGGGCCCATTTATCTATAGAGCTTCTCCATAGGAAAGATTATTACACATTGTACATTTATCACATAGATCAGGGGTCTCAAACTCAATTTACCTGGGGGCCGCTGGAGGTAGATTCTGGGTAAGGCTGAGCCGCATCAAGTTTTCCACACAAAATGCGCTTACAAAATATCATTATTCAGATTCAAATGTCATGGCGTCTCCCAGCGCAAGGAAAGCCCCGAGCGGGGAGACGTGTTCTCTCTATGAACGCGTCCTGTGCACCGAGGGGTCCCAAGCTCCTACCGCACTGAGCCCAGTCAGGGACACTCCATCCCCCCCGGTACTTGCCTCCCCGTGTCCCTCCCATCGAAGAAGATGAAGTCGCCGCTCTGACCTTCACCAAGTGGGTTCAGAGCGGCGACTTCATCTTCTTCAAGTACCGGAGGGAAGGGGATTAACCGGTTACGGGCCCTTTCCTGTTTTTTCATGTCCATTTTTCACTCCCCACCTTCAAAAATCTATAACTTTTTTATTTTTACACGTAAAGAGCTGTGTGACGGCTTGTTTTCTGCGTAACAAATTGCACTTCATAGTGATGGTATTAAATATTACATGCCATGTACTCGGAAGCGGGAAAAAAATTTCAAATGCAATGAAAATGCATTTGCGCCATTTTCTTGTGGGCTTGGATATTACGTCTTTCACTGAGCGCCCCAAATGACATGTCTACTTTATTCTTTGGGTCGGTACGATTAAGGGGATACCAAATTTGTATAGGTTTTATAATGTTTTCATACATTTACAAAAATTAAAACCTGTACAAAAATTATTTTTTTGATTTTGCCAACTTCTGGCGCTAATAACTTTTTTATACTTTGGTGTACGGAGCTGTGGGTGGTGTCATTTTTTGCGAAATATGACAATATTTTCAATTATATCATTTTTAGGACTGTACGACCTTTTGATCACTTTTTATAGATTTTTTAATATTTTTCAAAATGGCAAAAAAGTGCCATTTTCGACTTTGGGCGCTATTTTCCGTAACGGGGTTAAACGCATTGTAAAAAACGTTATCATATTTTGATAGATCGGGCATTTTCGGACGCGTCGATACCTGATGTGTTTATGATTTTTACTGTTTATTTATATTTATGTCAGTTCTAGGGAAAGGGGGGTGATTTGAAATTTAATGTTTTTTTATTATAATTTTTTTTTAAAAAACTTTTTTTTATTTTTATTTATACTATTTTTCAGACTCCCTAGGGTACTTTAACCCTAGGTTGTCTGATCGATCCTATCATATATTGCCATACTACAGTATGGCAGTATATGGGGATTTTCCTCCTCATTCATTACAATGTGCTATCAGCACATTGTAATGAAGGGGTTAAAACGAAATAGCCTCGGGTCTACGGAAGACCCGAGGCTACCATGGAGACGGATCGCTGCCCCCGGGGGAGCGGCGATCCCAGGTAAGATGGAGGCGCCCATGCGCCGCTATCTTTTTGAGGCTGCCGGCAGCCATCGCTGTGAAAGCACCCGCGATCGGTGCTAGCACCGATCGTGGGTGTTACCGGTAAGCCTTTGCTGCAATATGCAGCAAAGACTTACCGGCTATGGAGAGGGCTCAGCCCGTGAGCCCTCTCCATGCAGCGCGACCTGACCGACCGTATTCACGGCGGGCGGTGCTTTTCCAGGTGGGGGCCGCAAAATGTTGGCCCGCGGGCCGCGAGTTTGAGACCCCGGACATAGATGGACTTACTGCAAAAATCACTCAAAACCACCAGCGCCAACTAAAGCACGTCTCCCAACTTTTGTACGAGAGAAAGAGGCACAAAATGTCTATCCCCCTTTTTTCTAAACCACACCCATTGCCCCACCTGCAAACATAGTACAATATCGACCTTAATGGCCCCCACATAGTATAATGCCCCTTCCTGTCGCCAATCCCACTTCGGAGCCATAATGCAACTCAGCAACATATATGTATATTTATCTCCCCAAACTTATAATGCCCCCGCTTTCGGAACAACTACCCCCATCCCACCTCACATATTGTGGCCCCTGTCCTCCACCTTCCTCATATTGTGGCCTCCTGTCCTCCATCCTACCTCATATCGTGGCCTCCTGTCCTCCAACCCCCTAATATTGTAGCCTCCTGTCCACTATCCCCTTCATATTGTGGCCCCCACTCCTCCATCCTCCTCAAATTGTGGCCCCCTGTCCTCCATATTCCTCATATTGTGGTCCCTGTCCTTCATCCTCATCATACTGTGGTCCCTGTCCCTCATAATGTGGCCCCTCTCTTCCTTCATCCTCTGCATACTGTGGTTCCTCTCCTCCATGATCCTCATACTGTGGCTACCTGTCTTTCATCCCCCTCCTACTGTTCTTCATTCTCCTCATATTGTGGCCTCATGTCCTCCATCTCCCTCATATTGTGGCCCCTGTCCTCCATCCTCCTCATTTTATGGCCTTTGTCCTCTACCCCCTCATATTGTGGCAGCCTGTCCTCCATTTCCCTCATATTGTGGCCCCGTCCTCCATCCTTCTCTTCCTGTGGCCCGTAGTACTCCATCCTTTTATTCCTGTGGCCCCTAGTACTCCATCCTTTTCTTCCTGTGGCCCCGTCCTCCACCCTGCTCTTCCTGTGGCCCCCTATTCTCCATCCTGCTTTCCTGTGGCCCCTGTCCTCTATTTTGCTCTTACAGTGGCCCTTCTCCCTTGTTTCTGGGTATTAGAAAAAGAAAAACTGTTGCTTACCTTCCTTAGATCCCTCGCAGCAGTCTCTTTTCTCTCGGACTCTGACTATGATTTGTAGGAAGGGAGGCCAGTTGAGGTGGAGGAGCAACCTCCTCACATGACTCCTTCATACACCTGAGGAGGTAGCAGGGAGCTGATCCCACCTCCTCTTGGCCTTGCTGCTTTGGCTGCTCTGCAGATGTAGTGTATGGGACCAGGAGGAGGCGGGGCAGTGAGGGTCAGCCTGGGGCCTTCTACCAACCACCTGGGATGGTGGGAAATCGGTGGTAAACCACGACTGTCCCGCCAAATCTGGGAGGCTTGGGAGCTATGTTATAGACAAGGAAGGATAACCATTCCCTCTATCACTGATTGATGAAACTCCCCACTTCTGTATCTGGAATTGCGTTCCTAGATGTAATTCTAGTGCGAAGTGTGAACACATCCGGAGGCCGCAGTCTCATGGTGCCCTGGCAAATGCTTTGGGTAAAATGCATGAAACACGTGTGTCCTGGAAGTAACAACATGTGTCTTGTCTTTTATTATTAATAGTGATTACTAACAATTTCACACACTATATGCGTGTTCCTGCTGCTAAGAAAATGTATTTACATGTGATGAAGTTTTTTGCCCAATGCATTACAAAACACAAGGCAAATGCATCATGTGAACACAGCCTGAAGCAGCTTAGGAATCTAATGTTTACAGTGGATCATTGGACTCCATGCTGGGGGTTATGGGCAGAGGCGTTAGCTTGGTGGCTCCGATAGGGGTGTAAGTCCTGAGAGTGCCTAGGGCAGGACCAACACTATGAATGGCGATGGATGACGACAGCTGTGCAAGTACCAGCCAATAGTGTGTGCAGCGCTGTACAGAGACAGATGATAGAAAAGTATCCAGGGAGACATTTGTTTTTCTCATTTGTATCCACATGTACTTAGCCCACAATACTGCATGTATGATAGCAGCCTGCAGGGGATAGTGAGATTAATAATGTTTTCTTTTAGCTTCTGCCACTGAACTCTGCACTTAATGGGAAACCTGTCTCCACGTTTTCACATATGCAGCTAGTGACAGGTTCCTATAGAGCCCTTTTAACTGCTTACATCCACATAAATCACCTTTTATCTTCTATTACCTACCATCAGAGAAGGCGTGTCCTTCTCGATCGGCCCCTCCCATCTACTCCTCCTCATGCCTTATGCCTCCTTACTATTCAGCAGTTCATGTCATGTGACCAGGGTGACATCATCTCAGGTCCTTTAGCCTCTTAACAATAGCAAACTGTACCTGTTCTGTACTGAATGGGACTACATGAAATCACAGCAGCCTCCATGGACTTCTACTCCTCCTCATCCTCCATGGAGGCTGCTGTGATCACATACATGGGGGCACATTTACTAAGGGCTTCGTGTTGCACTTTTGTCGGACCATGCATGTTCTTCTAGGCTAAAACCTTGCACAGGTATTTAAGAAGTGTCTGCGCCGCTATTGTGTCGCACGCAACCCTTTTGTGGCGCAGCTGCGCTGGCTTCCATGCGACACAAATTATGGGCGTGCCGACTGATTCGGACCAAGTGGTGTATTTAACTCACAAATTGTGTTGCGCGCCCTATGCTATAGTGCACCACAAAAAAGTTGGTAAACTCTGTCGGGCCATTTCGAGAAAGCGACAGATTCATGATTTCTTCTTAATGAATCGGTCGTACCCAGCATTATACACTTATGTATAGCAAGTAAATGAGCCCCATGGTGTACAGTAGAAGGGGCTTTACTGAACCATTATTTTCAATGAACCTTTTCACACTTTAGTTTTTTCCACTGATCAACTGTTATCAGTGAACAGGTTCTAAACTGACCACCGATCAGTGAAAAAACCACCCTGGGGTGGTCTACAGAATTGTAAAGAAAACTAAAAGTTCAAATCACCCCCCCCCCCCTCTTTTCCCTAGAACTGATATAAATAAACAATAAAAATCCTAAACATACAATCGGGTTAAAAGAGGTGTGGAGTGGGGTGACTGCCTGGACTGCAGCTCCCCATTAATAATCCCTGTAATAGGGAGCGGCTCTTCTTAGTAAGCGGAGGCTAATGATCTCCTAATGACTTCCCATCACTACAGACAGCACAAGCTTCCACATATTTACTGAGGGATCCCAGCAGACATGTTAGCTGGGAGACCCTACGCCTTCCTCACTGCCTAGACTTCAGAGGGAGAGGCACAGCTGAAGCAGGTCTCTCTTCTCTGTCCTGCTACACCCGGCTTGTGCTCAAAGGTGAGCAAAAGACCCCCATCCCCCTTATGTCAGGGGGAATGGTCTGACAGCAGATTGTGGCACTCAGACTTCAATAGAAAAAACATGTGCCCCATACGCTCTTTTCTTCCTGTAGTGGCACAGGGCACATGCTCTTATATTGAATTGTGAGAGCTGTGGGCCCTGCTCTAACTAGGGGCCCGGTCGCGGTCACACACCCTGGGACCATGATTGTTACGCCCCGGGCTAGATGCACTGCTTACATTGTCCCTATTTCTTTCCTCCTAGAGCTTCTATGGAATCTTACTGAGATATATCTGTCATGTTCATATTTAAAGGAAACCTATCACTTAAAAAGTGCGCCGTGCCGTACTCTGGTGCGCCAAAAGGGATTTTAATATAAAGTTTAAATCAACAATCGGGGGTTTCTTGTATTAATGAAAATATGCTCCGGCACCAGCTGGCCCTCAGTATATAGCCTACCAGACCCTGCCCCCCTCCACTATATAGCAAGCCAGCCCCTGCCCCCACCCTCCCTGTCTTGAGCATGCCAAGCCTATTTTTTTTAAAAAAATGATACTCTACTTACCTTTCCGACGCCCCTTCAAGCTTCGCCTCCTCTTCGGGTCGTGGACGGAACACACAATGACGTCCGCCGCCGTCGTGTATGGACCTGAAGAGGAGCCAGAGGACCCACTGCTATATGTTAATATTACATGTACACAGTTAGGGTGAAGACAAACGTGGCGTTTTTAGGCCGTTTTTCCAAATTTGCGCAATTAAAAACGGCCCAAAAACGCCACGTGTGTCTTCACCCTTAGGGCTCATGTGATGCATTTGCAATGTGTTTTAAAACGGAGTGTTTTCACAGTGGGAAAACACATCCAAAATCCTATATAATGATGGTAAAAACCGCAGCTGTGAAACGCATTAGTGGGCCTGTCTGCGCCTACTGACCACTACCATGTAACGTACACACTGATAATGTGAATACTGCGCTACCTATCCCATAGCGATATACATGTTCTGTTTTAGAAATGTAACTTTTAACTCTTTTTGTGTCTTTCACTTGTAGCAGATTTTAATCGGTAATACTATAATGTAGTACTGGTCTTATTTTTTTCAGTGTAGCCCTGTAGCAGGCGGACATAGCGCCCTCCTGTGGTGGCGGGAGGAGTCGCAATGACTAAGCAGCGCACTCTGTGCCTCTAGTCATAATAGAGGGAGCGCGCGATCCCGGGTTATATAGCGTGACGTCTCCCGCCGTCTAGCCGTAGCCCCGCCCCTTCATTCCGCAGCACGGGATGCTTATTATACCCGGCTGCGGTTACTATGCGATAGTTACCAGTGCGACCAAACAAAGTGGTCACGTGATATTCGCTTTACCAGACCCGAGGGTGACAGTGTGACCCGCGCCCGGGGTCCCGAATACGTCACCTGGATGATGAGAACCTGTGGATAGAGGTGTGTATTACTCACCATACGTGTAGCTAGGGCCGTGTACAGACCGTAGCCGCAATTGTCACGTGATAATGTGAGACATTGATGATTAAACTTGTTTCTATTTTTTTTGTTTTTTTTAAAGTATATAAAGAGAATGTCCTGCCCTCCTTATAGTAATAGACTCTAAATAGATCTGAAAAATCTTAATATAAGCAGAATGCATGGAAAAAAATACAGGTGACCCATTCCTCCCGTCATCTACAGGATGAAGAAACTCAACTCAGAGACATTGCCAAAAAGAAGGGAGAATGAGATCTTGCGCAGCGTCAGCCAGATGCCTGGTTTTCCTCAGGATACACAAGGTGAGAATATTCCCAATACCTCCGCTACCTCCTCTACTCAAAGCCGTCACTCTTACACCTGATCCCCCAATATATGGGACATGTTGTACAATGTCTGCGACAGACGGGAACTCAATCATCACACAAATGGAGGTCCCTATGTAGAAGCACACAAATATGGTGCTCCATGTGTAATGTCCCGAAGTTCGGGGTCATTACTAAATTCTATATCTGGTAATCTCCCTACAATAACTGTATCTATGGTAGAGGCTCCTCCCCCTTTATAGGTTTTTATAGGGGGGGGGGGGCTGTATACTTGACGTTATTTTTTGTGCTTATCCCTAAGGAAAAAGTGTTCAATACAGTACGAAATTCTATACCTATAGTGGTATATACATTTTGTACAGTCTACATATGCAACATCTTATATCCCCTAATCCCATTTTCTGGGTTATTCACACGTTTGTGTTTTGTATTTTTTTTTTCTCCATTTTTCATGTTTTTTCTTCTTCATGGATCTCATTATTCTGTAACTGCTTGTGAGAGTTGGTCTGAGATTACAGAAAAAGCGGCGATTCTTTTCCCTCTATGAACAGTGCCCCCCCTGTGCATGGCCGTGTCTGGTATTACACTTCACCCCCATCCCACTGATGCATCATCACTCGTAGAGAATTTAGGCCTTTATTTTTTGTAATCCTGGATAATCCCCTTTTAGCTTGGGGAAAAAAATGTTTAACAGATAAGAAAAAAAAAGGGATAAAATAGGTAAAACAAGAAGAATATTTTGCATCTGACATTTCCAGGCCGCGCTCCTGCTGACTTACTAGACGCTGCTGAACAATATCTGAAAGAGAGAATTGAAAGAGGAGACAAACAGGCGCGCTTCCTTCTGGGACAACTCTGCTTCGAGGAGGTAAATATAGATGGTGGTCCTTCTAGGCGTTTTCTAGTAAGTCCTTGTACCTTAATACTTATAGGGGACATGTATCACTCCTATGGCTTCCTTTTTATTTGTGCAACTTTTTGTGCGACTTTTAGGGCGAGTGCTTACTTGCCGTTTTGAACCTGTTTTTAGTCCGTTTTTAAGCAGTCCATCTAAAAACGCATGTGGTATAAACCGCATGCATTTTTGGCAAACGCATCCATTTTTGGCCAGTTTTAATTAAGATAATTGGTAAAACCTGTCAAAAACGCATGCGTTTTTTGGACGGACAAAGCGGACCAAAAACGGGTTCAAAACGTCATGTGTGGCATCACCCTTAGCTGTTTGCAACTTTTTAGGTGCAGAATCAAGCAGCGTGGCACAGTTAGCTGCCTCAAGGATTTAGTGCAGTATTTATCTTTGTAGCCCAGATGTTTGTTCCACTTTTTGCGACTTTTGGGCTTGGAATTGTCACATTCTGAGCCTAATAAGTAAAAAAAACAGAGCATGATAGACCCAGAGTTACTTTTGGTAAACTGCTATTTGGGACTAAAAAGTTGCACACCACAAAAAGTCTCAAAAGTGAGACTAAACGGGCAACTCATCACATGTTCACAAAGGGGGGAAACATAAGGTACATTGTACAATGTAGTAGGAGAACTTCAGGAAACTTGGAAAAGTGACAGCCGAAAACCTATGATACATGTGCCCCATAGTATAACTATTCTAATCTTCTAGGGGTTCCTCAGTAATTGTTCCTGGAAATGTATTAACAGACTGAAAACCAAATGTCACAACTACTAGTTTTCCAGGGTTGTGTCACATTCCAGGGTTGTGTCACATTGTAACACTTTCTAATCCAGGATCTCGGAGACCCTCCAGCATCCGTGTTTCATGGAAAATACAAATATACACTAAAAGGTAACCGGTCCTGGTGTTCCTTTGGTTATTTTTCCAAGGGGGCAAAGGGTTTTAGTGTTTTGTCCTATTTGTCACTCTTTCCCCCCCTTTAAGGGGGCGAATCCTGACGAACATATGCCAGGTGGGCAGTCACGTCCAGTGCGCTGGAGAGGAGGAGCAGTGCCCCCCCCCCTCCTCTCTCCATAGAGATGCATAGCGCTTTATGACAAGCCTGGTCTTTCTGTTCTTTTTAGGGCTGGTATGAAGATGCTCTATTCCACTTTGAGAAAGTCAAGGATGAGGATTATCAGGCTTTATACCAAGCGGGAGTCATGTATTATGATGGTCTAGGGACTCGTGAAGATCAAGTACGTATTACGGGAATGCTGCCTCCTATGTGTTTTATTGAAACCTATCACACAGAATGATTGTACTTACCTTCCATAGTATTACCCATAAGTACAGAGGTGGGTTGGCATAATTTGATTTGTGAAGAAAGGGGCTGCCCACGCCGTGCACCATCACCACACTACTACTATAAATGTGCAAATGACTTGTTATAAACACCTTCTCACCTATATGTAATTGACTCTTAGGGTGATGTCACATAGTGCGTTTTCAGATCGTAAAAAACTCATGCGTTTTGTCCATTTTTAATTGCGCAAATTTGGAAAACCAGACAAAAATGAATGCGTTTAATTTTCCTAAATGGGAATACCCCTTTAAGTTTTGAGGTTGCAGGGGTAGTGTTACTGCAGACACCCCTATCTTCGAGTCTAGAAATATGTTGTCATATTAAAGATAAAAACCTCATCTTTGAGATAGAACCAGATTCTTGATGCGGTGAGCTAAAGAACCAGGGATACAGGCAGTTAAAAATAACTTACCTGTAATATGACACTAAAAGCATGTTTCTAGATTCTATTGAAGACTAAGGACAGACGTGTCTGAAACAACACTCCCCCTAAAGCTCCTAAACTTGACTCATCTCAAGCAAATTATGACTCTTTTCTGCTCATATTCACATGACTTTGTTGGAGAATTTTTATAGATAAATGGGCAAGATCTAAGACTGCCCTAAAAGGGAGGTTAAACTGTATATCCTAGTTAACCACATTGGTATCCCTGTCATTGAGAGGTATAATTCCATAGCTGTGATCTTAATCAGCACTGTATATACACTAGCTTCTACCTCAACTTTTATTAGTTCAAATAAAATAAAAGTGTTAGTTGATGGTAAATGGGCAAATATTTGCTGAATAGGTCATTGGAATTTGTTTGGATTATATTGCCCAATCATCGTCTGAGGCCATGAATATGATAAGGGACAACATAGTTGGGACCACCCCTTTAACTTGAAAAGCTGACTCATGAAATAGCAACCCTGACTCCAATAAAAGACCACCTACCCAGACAGCCTACATACACTGCTGTCCATGCACCTTGGTATATTATTCAGAATTCATCAGTAATAGAACTGATACTCGGGGCTTCCTAGCTCTTCCTTCTAGATCATAAAGGCGTAAAGTGTAGGTTGTATTTCTGGATGTATCTATGATATACAAGTAATAAAGAATGCATCAGTCAGTATCCTATACACAGCAAGCAGAGGTCTACATCATGTATTGTCTGTAGACTTAGACAATTATACCAGAATGTGGAACAAAGACAATCCCTTAGCAATGGGATATACGACACTTAGTACCTGTCTCCTCCAGTAGTCATATCATAGCCCGGCTCCTATAACATAAGTCTATGACTCGTATGTCTTGGATTATTTTTGTAGCTTGTACACACATGCATTACCAAATAGCAATGTAAACACATTGTTAACGCATGTGTTAACATTGCATTTACAAAGCATTTTGTAAACGCAAATGTTAACAGTAATGTAATTTGGCAAATCACCTGATCTCAGCTGTAGTAATGCAATTCAAAACGCAATGAAAACTCAACCAAAACGCACCGTGTGACCAGGCCCTGACCATTTCTGACTGGCTCAGCCAGAGCCCTGACCTAAACCCAATTGAGCATCTCTGGAGAGACTTGAAAATGGATTCCACCAACGTTCACCATCCAACCTGAGGGAACTGGAGCGGATCTGCAAGGAGTGGCAGGGGATCCCCAAATCCAAGTGTGAAAATGCCATGAAGACTCATTGCTGTACTAGCTCAAAAGCTGCATCTACTCACTACTGAGCAAAGGGGCTGAATACTTATCACCATGTGATATTTCAGTTTTCCTTGTTTAATAAGTAAAGAGTGAACATAAATGAACAGAAAAAGAACTTGTAAAGGGTTCTGAATAGTTTCTGTACCCTCTGTACGGCTGTGACGTGGTGTATAGGGGTAATCCTCATACATCAGATGACTGGTCTCTACCTCCATCCATATCTTCCAGCGGAGAGGGGTGGAGTACATGAAGACCATTATCAGCTCCGGCGACCATCGAGCCAGACACCTGAAATATGCAGCAGCCTACAACGTGGGGCGAGCGTGCTACGAAGGCTGCGGGATGCGTCACTCTGACCAAGAAGCAGAGAGGTCATTATCGTTTTTGAGGCAATCCAGGAGTACACAATCCTGTGTATTTCTCATGTACGTTTCCTTTTCTTGTAGATGGTGGCTGATAGCTGCAGATAATGGAAACCCTAAAGCCAGTGTGAAAGCCCAGAGCGTGCTAGGAATGTTCTACTCCCGACCTCCCAACAAGAATCTGCAGAAGGTACCTCACATTGTCACGTAGTATTGTCCCTACTACATGGTGCAGCAGCTGCCAGCAGGGGGCGCAGGACTCTCACTGTCAACAGATGACAGGCTGTAACATAATTATCACAATGCACAAAACATACATCTTTATCTACTGCTTTCTTTTATATATAAATTCCATAATAACACAATCCAGCAAAAACAGATGCAGTCACCAGTGTCTTAAGAGGGTTGTTATAGGAGTACACATTTTGTAGCATGCAGTACCAGATGCAGACACTAGTGGGTGCAGGGCACATACAGATATATGTACACCTGTATAAGATATACTGTACATTGGGGCTGACTTTTTGTAGAACTAATTCTTACGTGTTTTCTACACCAGGAGTAGACTGGAGTGGATTTGCGCCTAAATTTGCCACTTTTAGACAAATCTGTGCACATCTGGATTCACTTGATAAATCTGGATGATGTACATCAAAGTGGGAAGCAGTATAGGTGGGCAAATGTCACCCAAAAAAGTTGGCAGTCGAGACAATTGTGGGACATTTTTACGCAGGAAAACTCCCGTAACTACAATGGTAAATATTCCCCTAGTGTTGTGTCTAGGGGCTCTATGGAGGTCTTTGGCACATATAGGGGGATTTATCCAGAGGTAGTGCAGTGTGCACCAGCCCTGTAGGTTTCTCCTGCTCCGCACATCACAATGGATATACTAAGAGGCTCCGTCCTCTTACTATATACGGCACATGACAGAGCACCATGTGTGCTATACACTAGTACAAGCCTTGATAAATCCTTCCCCAAGAATTATTATAAAAGCTCAGGCAGCGGAGGATGTATTATTGCAGTTACATCAGTGTTTAAAATCTCATAATTGTCACATCCCCCATTGACAACTTTTCACTTCAGACTTGTGAATCCAGATGTGCCAGACAGCTTTACAAAGGGACTATAAAAAAAATTTAAAATTCAGATGCAAACTCCAGGCTGCTCCGTTCACATTTTAATGGCCACTTTTATCTTTCAAAAGTGGAGTAAGATTTTGCTTTATAATAAATCTCCCCTGGGACACAACTACACATTTTGTTCTACACCACAGAGGGACTCAAGGGACTTCATAATTTTGTCTACCACATATGGCATAAAATGATAAATCTGAAAGCGAGTAGTCTGGGATGACAGTGGAGCAGGCTTTGGGTGTACACCTGCCGGGATATCATATAATAATAATAATAATAATAATGGATTGACATTTTCAGGCTTTCTTGTGGCACTCGGAGGCTTGTGGTAATGGCAGCGTGGAGTCGCAGGGAGCTCTGGGTGTGATGTATCTGTATGGACTGGGTATACGGAGGAATCTGCACTGTGCACTCGAGTGCCTGAAGGAGGCAGCAGAACGTGGAAATGTTTATGCACAGGGGCACCTGGTCAGCTACTACTACAACCACAAGCTGTACACAAAGGCAGCAGAGCTAGCCAAGAGGTGAGAGCACATGTAGTTATTGGACCATGGTCCATCAGCTTATCAAGACTGCATGCTGTAGTCGCACCATTTAAAAGAAATCTATCATCAGAATCCATCTTGATAACCCAGGGGCACTTACTCATAGATCTAGGCGCTGTGATTGTGGTAATCTTATATTTGTTACCGAAGGCCTCTTTTTTAAAATAATGCCAATGAGCATGAAGGGCTCTAGGAGATGTTATCAGAGTACATCCGTGCTGTAACTTCACAGACTGTTACAATGTCTCCCCCTTTGCATCCCCCCTTTTTCTGCCTTCTGTAATCTCACACTGTCAGAGTGGTGGATGTGTAACAACCTATGAATCTGCAGCACAGAGTTCTGGTTATGTACTTCTGCCTTATTAGCATAAAGTTAAAAGATGATTTTAAAAGGAAAGAGGCCATGGATAACACACAGAAGATCACCACAGTAAGTAAAGGAAATCATTCAGCAAAATGAAGCATGATAAACCAGGGCCACTTACTCATAGATAGAATTATGTAGAATTCCTTTAACAGCTTAACATAAAAGAAACGTTTATAAATGGTTTGAAATATTGCAGAGTAAAACTCAATTTCCATAATAAAAAAACAAAACTAATACTGTATTGTGCCACTTCCTGACTTTTTCCCCTTTACCATCTAGTGACGCAGCACAGCTCAAATTAGATGAAGAATCTGGCCTCTTTATTCACCCATCATGCAACTTTTTGACCACCAAAGCAGTCTTTATCTAGCATGATAAACCAGGGACACTTACTCATAGATCCACCATGATAAGTCTGCTTTGGTGATCGAAACGTTAAATGAGTGAATAAAGATACCGGATTGTTCATCTAATCTTGAGCTGTGCTGCAGTCATCACACATTTTTTACAGACCTCCAAAAGGGTTGTTCACTTTCAGCAAATAATTGATATGCAATTTTCCAATATACTTTTATCAATTCCTGAGTGTTTTCTAGATGTCGTTGTATAGAAAGCTTTACTTTCAGTGGAAAGAAACCTGGCCCTGGTCATGTGATGTCACACAGGTGCATGGCTCGTCATATCACATGACTGATTACTCTATATGATAATAACGGCTCCTGCACCTGTGTGTCCATTACATGACCAGGGACAGTTTTCTTTCCACTTGAAGTAAACGTAGAAGCTTTCTATAGCAGGACAGCAAGCAGAGATGTAGAAAACAGTCAAGAATTGATATGGTTTGTGCAATGAAAACTTACACAATTTTACAATACACCCTCTGTATCAATTATTTGCTGAAAGTAGACAACCCCTTTAACTCCTCAAATGTATCAAGATGCAAAATCCACTAAAATACATCTGACCTGTAGAAAGGGCAGGCACACAATTCCAGGATTGTGGCTCATTCACACTATCTACGGCCGCAAATTTGTGGCCGCATATACGTCCCCATAGACGGGAATGGCCGCCCCGGCGGCGGTACGGTGCCGGACGTGTGTGGTACCGTTCCGCGCCGTACACCGGGTAAAGATAGAGCATGCTCTATCTTTTCCCTAGTGTGCAGCCGTGCATCCGCTGTTTCCTATGTAGGGAGGAGGGGCCACCTCCTCCCCAGCGCTTGGCGGGCATACCGCATGTGAATGAACCCTTAAAGGGGTAGTCCCATTTCAGCAAATGTAAACACAGCTTCCGGGTTTACTTTAACTGGACATGTGCACGGCTC
Organism: Engystomops pustulosus; assembly: GCF_040894005.1. Taxonomy (NCBI): domain Eukaryota; kingdom Metazoa; phylum Chordata; class Amphibia; order Anura; family Leptodactylidae; genus Engystomops; species Engystomops pustulosus. The sequence goes on from NC_092411.1 coordinate 243,008,400, forward strand.
GTTATATCATATAGAGCAATCAGAGCAATGTATTATAACGAGACATGCACCTTTGTGACATCGCATGACGAGGGACAATTTCTATCCACTGATAGTAAACACAGAAGCTTCCTATAGAATGACAGCAAGCAGAGATCTAGGAAACCATGAGTAATTGATACAGAAAGTATATTTGAAAATGGTATTACTTTTAATTATACACACAATAATATTTATTTGCTGAAATGGGGACACCCCTTTAAGATACATGTGCCTTAGTCTCCCAAAATTATAGCCAGCACCATATCCATTTTACAGGCTTAGTCTCCCTACTCAGTTCTTTTTAGAAGTTAAGCAGAAGTGAATAGAAAATTCTGGTGGAACAGTGGGTCCCTGTTCTTCATGTAGATTAAAATCCCAGATATGAGATGTTATACGGCTGATTCTTAATGTGCGTTTAATGTACTTTCTCTGTTATAGGGTTGTACAATATGACAACATTGACCTCTTACCAAATGCAGAAGCTTGTCTTCCTATATACACAGCCAAGGGAATTGCTATGGCCAACTTCTTCCTAGCTAGATGTCTCCATCTTGGTTTGGGCACAAAGCCAGATGCAGCAGCCGCAAAACAACATTACAGAAAGGTAAACTGTGATAAGGTTTTGCCCCAGAAATTCTACATTGGTGTAATAGTAGTAACCCCATACTGGTCCCCAACTATCAAGAGTGACCCAATAAATGGAGGCTCTGAATTCTGGGTTCTGTTATTCTGTGCAGTGATCCACAAGTCTCTCCTACCCTACAGTATAGTACAGGCAGTCCCCGGGTTACATACAATATAGGGTCTGTAGGTTTGTTCTTAAGTTGAATTTGTATGCAAGTCGGAACTGTATATTTTATCATTGTAATCCCAGTCAGAACTTTTTTGGTCTCTGTGACAATTGGATTTTAAAAATGTTGGGTTGTCATAAGAATCAGGATTAACACTAAAGCTTCATTACAGACACATTTGATAACTGTTCCAGCGGATCATTGTAGCCTAGGACTAAAGTACAATAAATTACCAATATTCAGAGGTCCGTTTGTAACTAGGGGTTGTATGTAAGTCGAGTGTTCTTAAGTAGGGGACCGCCTGTAGCGCCATGACTAGTGCAGTCTTCCAGAAACTTATTCTACCAAATTCTCTCTTCCAGGCTTTCTGCACTGATGCAGATGTGACCAGCGATCTCCAGTGTGACGTCATATATGGGAAGATATAGCAGTCACTGTCAGTAGTGTCGCACCATTAGTAACACAAACCTGGACATCACATCCTGCAAAGTAAAGAAAAGATGGCATACTACATCCAGACATGGTCATTTTTATCATTTTATATGTTCACATTTTACACACAAAACATCTCTCCATGTTTGCATTCAAAATTGTTAAGGTTTTACCTTGGGGAAGACCAGGGCTATTAAAGGGGTCGTCCAAGACGAAAAAAAAAAAAAATGTATGTGTCCGGGAGGAGCTGCACACAAAAAATTAAACATTAACTTACAATCAGGAGGTCCCTCCCGATGTCCCGTGCTGGCATCTTTGCGTTCCGTGAACCTGTTTGTTTACAGGGGCACAGAAACTCTGCCGATTTCGGCTTCCAGCTGGCCACACCCATTCGCTGAGATATGTGGACGGGTGGCCAATTAGTGGGGAGCAGAACAGAAGTTGCTTGTAACCCTAAATGAATGAAGTGGCTGGTCCTGCACATGGAACTGCTCCATTTACTTCTAGGAGACTAGTGGGAAGATGGCATTTGCCCAAATATAAGAACTACCCCAAAAAATAAGAGCTAGCATGATTTTTTTTCAGCCTTATCTGAGTAGAATGAAATAAAAACCATTGTCCCAGTAGGGACACTTCAGAGGGCTATATCTTCTGTCTGGTGTCATTTTGAAGAGGAGAATTTACCTTTAAATTTTGCACAAAGATTGTGTTTCTAAGTACTGCAGACATGGAGATATCGACTGTTACAGTTGAAAGTGTGATTTTCTTATACCACTCTTACTTTCATTTACTTAAACAGAGGATCGCTCTGTGTCTGTGGCACCTAGAAGCACAACCCTATACAACCCATGTCTCCTGCGACCTCAGTCATGTTGGCCGTTCAGAAATATTTATCAGTCATGCATGAAGAGTGGGGCAACCCTGCACCACTGGGTCGACAGCAGCCAGGACAAGGGGAAAGGTGAGTATTATCTCTTTTTTTTTTTTTTTTTTTAAACCTGTCCTGTCATAAGGGGAGGAAAGAATAGGAGGTGTAAGTGAAGGGAGCACTATAAATGTGGCATTAGGTTTTAGAGAGACAGATCAGACAGGGTAGATTCTCATCTGTAAAACGACAACAGAACTAGGTCCCAATTTACAAAAGTTATATGTTTGAGGGGGCACACTATCAGCTGGCGGCTGCATGGAGAAAGAGGAGGGGGGAACTGCAGGGAAGTGGGAGCTGACGGATGCAGTGTGCTATAAGCATCTATAGACGGACAGGAGGGGCACATTTAAAGAAAATGTCATTGGAATTCAAGGTTTAGACATTCTGATGATGTTCCTGAACACGATGAAATGGTTATTCTTAAATAAAAATTCAGAGTAGCAGAGTACAGCGCTAGACCATCTCTGTAGTCCCATAGAGAATGACTAAAGTGGCTATGCATGCACAAATGGAAGTCCATTCATTTGGAGGGTACAAGGGACCTTTGTTCCGACACCCACTGAATTATCTATAGCCAAATACCCCTTTAATTTCTCAACAATCAGAAATAACCAGAAAGGAGTTCAGTTTTTTATTTATTGCTTACAAATAGTTTAAATAATGGGCAGTCTTTGGTAAAAATAAAAGCAATAGAGAATAAAATATTCACAATAACATTACATAAAGTATTGCACAAAACATTCTTCAATACACCGGAAAAAAAAATAATGTTCTAGATCCTCAATGAGGAAATGATCTGTACAACATTCAGTTTTGTCACACCACTATCTTACATAACAACAACCCTCCTTGAATGTCGTGTACGTCCAGCGCCCATCGCGGCACCGAACAGGTTAAAAGATACCTCCGAAACTTACAGTATAGTAACATCAGGGGTCGTAATCTAGAGAGAATGGTATTAAATAAAACCGATATCAATGCAGCATTATCTTCTACAAGTACTACAGCCTCCCCTGGTCACATAAAATATAGGAACAAAAGAAATCCCCCCACAGGAGAATAAGTAGTCCTCACTCGGCCCTCTATGGAAAAGAGGAAAGTAATAGCATGTCTAGTGTTAGACATTACAAGTAGTGGTTCACTTTGTGCCATCACACACTGGAGCCGCTCGCATTTGCTCTAAATGAGTCCTTAATTCTGGACACAACTCTACTAAAAAGACTTCGAGCAGCACCTAAGAGGAAGGAGACAAGAAGCGCATCAGTCATGAGATCATTGCGGACTCAGTTTATACAGAACAATATGGGTCCTGTGCCCCTCTTATCTGAGTGCAATAAGTTGGACGTCAATGCACGAGAAGCTAAATAGTGTAAAGTCACAACTAGCAATGAGCAGAACCGGACTTCAGTCAGAACTTCAGGTTCAGACGGCTGGCGGTGGCATTTAAAATCAATGTAGTAAACTCCACATAGATCATAATGCTGCCAGCGGTTTTGATGACTGCATTTAAACAGTTAACATCCCGATCGGTTCTGGTGTTATTAGGAAGGGGGAGGGCAGATTAGAGACTTTATCGGGTCCCCTCATGACTAGTTACAACTAGATAACTATATAGGTTATATACGTGTGGCTTTTAGGCGGATTTGTGTTGTGTGTTTATGACGCATGTGTTTTTTTCTCACCTGATCTGAAGTCATTTCAAGCTACACTCTGCAGAAAATTTGCATCATGTTGGGGATAGGATGCAGATTTGATACAGATTTTCACAAGCCCGTTCTTTGACCTCACACACTTGCATGTGAAACCATGTTTGGAAATGTTTCTAGAGTCAAAATTTTTTTTAATTGCACCAGATTTATGGCACATTTTTCTTAGTGACACATCTTAGTTATACCGGAGCAGGTCACATTGGATGGTGGTGGAGGGGATGTGTGTGCTGGCTGTGTCAAATACATATAATGGCTTTGGGTACTGAATGAAAACAATGAAGGTAATGGAAACAGGATGAAACATATCTTACATATAGCAGATGCTTATTGGCCCGGTTTTCTTGGAGTGCATTGAATACTTTTATTATCCCATGACGGGCGTTCTGCTGTCCTACCAGGTTCTGTAGTGCATCTGTAAGAGGAGGAATACGCATTACATAACATGATCATCCTCTCTGTCTGGGTCACAGCTTCGTAGTCTGACTTACAAGGACACTGGTTACTGGAAATAATAGCTGTTCTCATTACCCACAGGAGGTGGAAGTGAAATTAATCTGTTTCTAATTCATGTTAAACCCATCAGCAGGCCCTGAGAAGTATATATAGCGATGCGGATCATCACACTTATTTATACCCTACTAAGTCTGCAGAGAAGGCACTTTTATCTAGAAGATCACACTCCCTAATGTCAATTTATGAATACAATGAACCAGAGTGTGGACAGCTTCCTATAAATTCAGCCCATGTAAAGTACTGGCATTCTTTAAGGATAACAGAGGTGGGTCCACACACTCATAAAGGCCATAAGGGCATTAAGAGTTAATTTGGCCGAGGTACTGCAATTTGGCTCTCATCCACAAATATACAGTTGCAGCACACCAGCATCACTACCAAAAAAAGGATGGAGCCTTAAGCCTCAATACAGAAACTGATTGATATAAGATACTATAGTGGGACCTCCATGATCTAGTAGAGACCTATCATGCAGAGCTCTTCATTATTATAAATGGCCCCAAGCTTGGGAAACCCATTTATTGTTGGCATAAAATTATAATAGCCCCTGCTGACCTCTGTATTTCACGAACCTCTTATTATGATATGCTTGACCCCTTTACACATAGGTCATCTGTAATGACGTTGTCCAAGGTTACAACAACATGTCTCCTTTCCACCACTAAGAGTTTCACAAAGATGTACAACAGTTTTTTGAAGAAAGCAACCACGTTTTTCTAGCCCTAGGTAATATTTTTGAAGAAATATTTTTTAGCAAAATGCTCCCTGACCAGAGCTGTGCCAGAAGAGACAATACGTAAGAGAACCACCACAGACGTGTCCTCACCGGGGATATTTTCAAGTAGTTTTTGCTGTGCTTTATGTTTGGTTTCCTGACACTGCAGTTCCGTTCTTGAGGTTTTTGGAGGAGCCAATTTTCCATTAGGCCAGAATGCATCTCTGAACACATTGATATAGTACACCAGCATCTGCTCACTGAAAATCCAATTCACTGTGTCTCGGATCTGTCTGCATGAAATAAGATGTATAAATCAACCACTTATATTACAGCAGAAGCACCAGGCAATAACAATTTCCAGACTGATTATTCACAACTTCCTGGGGAATAACAGCAGTTAAAGAGAATAATCACAAATCCTCCTCACATCAGGAGAGAAAAAAACAATATACCGTATATACTCGAGTATAAGCCAAGGCAGCTAATTTTACCAAAAAACCTGGGAAATGTATTGACTCGAGTATAAGCCTCGGGTGGGAAATGCAGCCGCTACTCTCTAATCAAATGTCCAGTAGTCTCCCCTCATCAATAAAAATGTCCAGCAACGTGCGCCTCTGATTAATAAAATGTCCTCCATTAGTATAATGCCCAACAGAGTGCCCACATTAAAAAATAAAGTTAGTACTGACCCCCGGGGTCCTCTTCTCCCCGCAGCACCACTTCAGGTTCCCAACCGGGCTGGCAGATACACATCTATACAATCTGCCGGCACAGAAGCTGCTGCGTCATGGTCTCTGTGTCAGCATATCATATAGAAGCGCATCTGCCGACCCAAAGTGGTGCGGCGGGGAAAAGAGGACGCCAGGGGTCAACCTAACTTTATTTTTTTGTATACTAGAGTACAAGCCGCGTGGGGTTTTTTTCCCAGCAGTATCTACTGTAGTATTTACAGTACACTTACCATATATATATTCCGAACGAGGAATGACTTATTAAAAAGGGTCTGTTGCACCAAAGTAACTTATTATTATTATTCATGGGGAAAAAATGCAGACGACTGGGCCATTGTTGGAGAAAAATTGAAAAATGAACATATAGTTATCAGGCTCTGGCTCTGGTTGCTGTTTCGCTTTGGTACTTCCGGTAATTGGACGTTTGGTGGGTCACAGGACCCACATCATCTAATGAATGGCCTTGGATAAGGGGAAAACAGGGAAGTCCCCTGAAAAATGGAAGGGACATCTCTAGTCAGAGGATGCCTGTGGTCCGGTTGGTCGCACGGCCAAAATCAGAAGTACTGGAGTGAAATGGGGGCCTCAGCCTTCGTCCTCTGGGGGTTTTCCACATTCATGAAAAAACCACTTTAATTACTCCTCCTTATTGTATACTTTTAATGGGTCGTCTCATCAAAGAACAAGTTAAAGATTACAGTGGGAACGAAAAGCCTTCATGTGAGTGAAGTGTCAGTGTATATAAAGATACATTGCACGTGACCCAACATGGTGCCTATAGAAATATAATCTGCTCAATACTCCACAGAGCCACATCCTTACAGGGTTAATCAGCCAGTCCATTACGGTATAACTCCACTTACTTGTTTATGGTCCTTCCAAATGTAATTTGTACCAAGGCAATCAGCGTTTTTCTCACCCACTTAAACACTGCAATAAAACAAAAAGGAGCTGCAGAACACCATAGGCGCTTTCACTACATAAACAGCATGAAATTGCCTTGTAATACAGCAAATAACTCAAAATGCGAGAGACTCTGCAAAATGAATCCTCCACGCTTCCACAAGGTCATGAGCAGTGCAGAAATTCAGTAGACGCTCTACTATGTGTATGGGTACACTGCTCCCTTATTACTCCAGTATTCCTGACCTGCTGTGACACAATGTGCATAACGGCCACACAGATGCCATCAACAGTAATAAAACTTCTAAAGTAAGGCTTCTTTAACATAAAACGTAAGATACGCCCAGCCCGGGACCCAAGTGTGGCATACTTTTGGCTGGAGAGGAGGAGGCGTGAATGCTCACCTCTCTCCATAGGGTCGTCTGGTGCCCTGTTGTACATACAAGGAAAGATAGAACATGCTCTACCTTTTTCCCGGTAGCGGTAAATTGACATGCGTTGTGCTCACCATACAGCGGACGAGTGCCGTAGACATCTATGCGAAATAGAAGGCTATTTTATGAAAATACATTTTCACTAAATAAAACAAGAAGAGATTAATTTACGCGTGTGCCATGTTCTTCTAAATGGATACGTTTGGATTGAGGATCCATTATTGAGCACCACTAACCCAGAGTGTGCGGTTTCTATTGCCCTACTTGAATGGCGTCTATGGGGGCAGATATCCAGACGCGATATCTGTCCCCGAACATCCGTGTAAAATGGGCCCAAGTACGTCAGTTACACAGAAATCGTGATACAATGGCATTAGCATAATTTTAAAAGTTGATGTTAGAAGAAAGGAGGCCATAGATAAATATAAGAAGATCACTACAGTCACGGTGCCTGGATCTATGAGTGTCTCTGCTTTATCATGATGGATTTTGATGGTAGATTTCCTGTAATCAACAACTCACTTCCTCGCAACTCAAAAATCTCCACAATCAGCATGAAGCACGGCTCCGCCAAGGCATCTCTTTTCCCATCCACATCGTCCCCATAGTCAGATAGGTCACTGTCTTCTTCAGTTTCATCCTGTGGAGAGGAAAGTTAGGTCAGCATTGATAGAATAAGCACAAAACTGGGCACCAGCCCCAGACACAGCCATGAAAGCTGCTAATCCAACAAATCATGGAAGGAGTATGGAAACCAGGGAGAAGTAGAACATACATTTCCAATTTTATTACCAGAAAACTTTAGTTTTATTGTGTTCAACTAAACGGGAATAACAATGTACAAATCTAACATGCCTCATAAATGTCATGGAGTATTGGGATAATGCAGTACACATTATAATTATCTGCTCCCACCAAATCAGTTTAGCTCATCCTGCCACAGAATAAGCGATAACAATCAGTGAGGGTCTGAGCGCTGGGACCCACACTAACCGGACCCCCAGCAGTCCGGAGAACAAGGGTCCTGTTCTCACCAACAGGTGGAGCAGCAGGCTAAGTATATGTCCTGCCACTTCATTCAATTGTATGAGAGAGTGCCAGAGATGGCCTAGCACAGCGCTCAGGTATCTCCTGTACACTCATAGACAATGAATGGGAGTGCTGGAAATAGCTCATCATTGTGTTCTACGCAATTTCTGGCACTCCAATACAATTCAATGGAGTGTGAGGATCAATGCTCAACCAGAGTGTCCACCCATAAGTGAGAACGAGACCACGACCTCCGGATTGTTGAGGGTCCCTTTCTTGTGGATAAGCATGCAAGATTATAAAACGATGACACTGCCAAATACACAGTAACTGGCCATAGCCTTTCCAGATATTGGTGTGAATATCTGCTGATTCATTATTTACATGATTAAGACCATATGAAATGCAGGTGTTTAAAGGGTTAGTCCAATGAAACAAGTTAAGCCCTGGACACGGGATAGGGCCTAACTAGCTGATTGGTGGGGGTTCAGTGATGAGAACTACACAGATTATAAGAACAGGGGGTCCTATGTACTCCCATCGGACCCCTCGTCACTCCCAGAGATGATTGGAGCAGCTGGTCACACATGGCCGGGCTGCCCCGTTCATCTCTATGGAGCTGATTGAGATTGCTGAGCGCCGCACTCAGCAATCTCCGTTAGCACCATAGAGATTAATAGGGCTATCCGGAAATGCCTGACAGCTGTTCCGGTCATCTTAGAGAGAAATGAGGCATCCAATAGGGATGATCAGCAAGTCAGGGCCCAACTTGTTTTGTGGGAAAACGCCTATAATATCCTAAGGTGACCGGCTCATTCAGCATTGTGTATATTCCAACACAAGGGATCGTACACACAATATTGTGTCGCTCCCCAAATTCCACTTGGGATAAACTCTTATAGACAGAAATGTCTTTTTTTATCTTTTTTCATCATTTGCAATTTCACTTCTCCTTTTCTTTCTACACTGTAGTACATGGAGATCATGGCACTCGAAATGAGGATTATCTATAATGATATCATTATTGTAAAAAACTCTCCTACCCTGTTTCCCCGAAAATAAGACAGTGTCTTATATAAATTTTTGCTCCTACAGAGGCACTAGGTCTTATTTTCAGGGGATTTCTTATATATCCATGAAAAATAATTCACATTTAACGTTGAACAAAAAAATATACTTCTCTAACCTCCTTATGACTCTCCAAACTTTGAATTTCATGGTGTATTTCTTGTGACTCCATTTCTATTAGAATCATTGCCCCCAGTCTCCCATGTTTAGTAAAAGCACTTTCCATAAATGACCCTTCTTATCCTGGTAGCTGCTGGGATCACATTTGCAGCACAACAGCCGGTGATATAATTTCATGAATTCTTCCCCATGTCACAACCTTCTGCAGCATCTAAAAGATTTCCTAATACTCATGTACGGCGTGGAGGGAGCTGCTGCAATGACTGCCACTAGGTCTTATTTTCAGGGGAGGCCTTATATTTCTAAGCCTGAACAAAATTGTACTAGGTCTTATTTTCGGGGGATGTCTTATTTTAGGGGAAACAGGGTATTATAATGACCCTGCTCATCGTATTATTAAGCCACAATAACAGATCTTAGTCACACAATGTTTATCTCGCAGAGCCTGTATAAAAAAAAATTATATTATATATATCTCCATCTATATCTATATCCACACACAAATGCAAATAACTAGAAGCCATGATTCACCAAGACTGAACCCAGATCATCATGAGTCACAATGATGGATCTACACATCAGGGCAATTACAAGCCAGGCATCACTATGACACAGGGCCGTGTGCTGTGACGTGAAGACATTACATACAGCACAGAGGAAGGAATAGGCTTCTGGAATTGAATCTATAAATCACGTCTTGAGAGGAAGCTGCTGCGCTAAAAGGGGAATTGTCAGCGTTAATTTTATCTGCTTCTTATAACGGAGCTTCACACAAAATAGAATAGAAGTTTCATTATCCTCCGAGGGAATCATTTCTCAGCAGAAGTAGCAAAGAACATACAACATTAAGCGGATTTTAACAAATCTGACACATTGATGACCCATCCTAGAGAGTGGTGGTGGTCCAGCACCTAACCCCACACCGTTCCGCTACAAAGTAGAGTTTATAGAGGGGATTCAATGCTTAGGATTACAGGTTCTTGACCACAGTAATGGAGTGCTAGCAAGGAGCCACGCTTGCCCTAGAGAGGGTGGCAAACTCATTTTTGCCAGGGGCCACATCGGCCTTGTGGTTAACCTTAAAAGGGACAAATATCCCCTGGTTTTTAAAAAAGGCTTTGAAAATTATGCAAATGAGCCTGAGGGGCCCTGGGCTTCATGGATGTTAATGGAGTCCCTCAGGCTCATTTGCATAATTTTTATAGCCTTCAGGAAGCAGCTCCTAGTGCTTTTTTTGGGTGACCGGTCATCTTTAAATAAGAGTGGATCCTGCCAGAGGGGGCACACACCAGTATGTCAGTTTGCTGGGTTTACAATCCTTCATCCTGGTGGTAGATGTCCTTTAACCAGTTCATGCTCTGCACTGTCCTGGAGCGGGCTGATGGGGTGGCTGAAATGCTACTTTTACACCATTTTACATCACAAAGGAAATGCAATAAAAAGTGATCAAAAGGTTGCAGAGTTTTTAAAATGGTAGTAATGAAAACATCAGCTCATTTAGCAAAAAATGACACCTCATCTGCACTCTCCATGCACCACAGTATGAAAAAGTTATTAGCGTCAGAAGATGGGGAATTTTTTTTTTCTTTTCGTACACATTCGTTTAATTAAAAGGTTTTAACCAGTTCAGGACCGGGCCTTTTCCTGTTTTTTCATTTCCATTTTTCACCCCCAACCTTCAAAAATCTATAACCTTTCTATTTTTACATGTAAAGAGCTGTGTGAGGGCTTGTTTTCTGCGTAACAAATTGCACTGCATAGTGATGGTATTGAATATTCCATGCTGTGTACTGGGAAGCTGGAAAATTCCAAATGCAGTGAGAATGGTGACAAAACGCATTTGCGTCGTTTTCTTGTGGGCTTGGAATTTACGGCTTTCACTGTGCTCCCCAAATGACATGTCTACTTTATTCTTTGGGTCAATATGATTACAGGGAGAACAAATTTGTATAGGTTTTATAATGTTTTCATAGATTTACAAAAATTAAAACCTCCTGTACAAATTTTTTTTTTTGATTTTGCCGTCTTCTTGAGCTAATAACTTTTTCATACTTTGGTGTATGGAGCTGTGGGTGGTGTCATTTTTTGCGACTTTTGATGATGTTTTCAATGATATTATTTTTAGGACTTTACGAACTTTTGATCACTTTTTATAGAATTTTTTTTATTTTTTAAAATAGCAAAAAAGTGCCATTTTTTACTTTGGGCGCGATTTTCCGTTACAGGGTTAAACGCAGTGAAAAAACGTTAGTTTGATAGATCGGGCATTTTCGATGCTGGCACCGATCGCGGGTGCTACCGGTAAGTCTTTGCTGCAATATGCAGCAAAGACTCACCGGCTATGGAGAGGGCCCAGCCCGTGAACTTTCTCCATGCACCGGTACCCGACCGCTGCCGTGAATACACGGCGGGTGGTCATGAACCTGTTAAAATAGAATAATAAAACCTATATTAGAAATCCTATAAATAACTGTGATTCTTCCGAAGCAAAGAATAAAGTATGGTTGATCCATCATTTGGAACGCACAGTGAAAGTCGTAAAAAATGAGCCCACAAGAAAGTGATGCAAATGCGTTTTTTTTTCCAATTTCACATTTGTAATTTTTTTCCAGCTCCCCAGTAAATGTCATGGAAAATCTGTTACGCATAAAATAAGCCCTCACTCAGCGCTGTACAGTGAAAAATTAAAGTTCTAGATTTTTGAAGGTGAAAAGCGAAAAATTAACAAAAAAACCCTACGTCCTTAAGGGGTTATTAGTCAGGTGAGCGGTTTAGTACTTACATTTATACAGTATTACTATTACAACCCCAGAAAGTTCAATTTGCAGTACAAATGGCACAAGTAGTCTTCTCATCAATTTCTCTTGAAGTGCCCACTCTCCCATTCCCCAGGACTCCCTGTAATAAAAGCCACAAAGGTTCTCGGACCAGGCCCATCATTTACTGACCTCCTGGTGGGAGAAGAAATCTCCAGGAAGTCTTTCCAAAAAAGAAGAGAGTGAAAAGGAAGATTTTTTGCCCTGGACATCAATGACTTTCAGGTGCTCTGGGGATGGACTCAAAAAGGCATAAAGCACCTCGCTCTGATATAGTCTCTCATCGGAAAGCAGCTTCTGCAAAAACACAATATATCATCACGTTAAATGAGGAAGAGCTGGAATACATGTAACTGTAATCACTATAAGACAACGTGAAAGGTTTTACCTGTAGGAAGTTGTTTAACTGGGTTTTTGACTTTTCCAGAAACTTCTGATCTATGGACTTGAAAGGAAGTTTACTGATGGAAGGCAATTGGACCTTCTTCAATGAAGGAAAACACTAAAGGGAAGGAAAATTCCAACTTAAGTTTTGATTTATCAAGCCATCACTATCACATGTGCTGTCATCTTGTAAAGTATAAAGGACCGGATTCTGTCCATTATGTCATTTCCAGGATCTCAATCATTATGCTATTGAGGAAGTTGGTGCTCCCAGGTTTTGTCCTCAACGCCCCAAGCACCGATATTCCTGTCTAAACCACTTTCCTCCTCCCAGTGTCACCCCTCGTTTCTCAAGACAAATCTACTGCTTACATGATGGAGAGGGTAGTGGTCCAGGCAGGAACAGCAGTGCTCCGGGTGCTGAGGACAGGACTTTGGTGCACCAACTGCCTCATTAGCATACGGATTTCAATGGAATTTCTCCTAACTGACACAATGGACAAAGATTAGAAAAGTATGTTGAAAATCACAAAGCAATTCTCTACAACATGCTGCCAGCAGATTATGATGCTTGAGGAGATTGTGGACTCCCTTAGCCTGTGACTGGAACAACTTTATAGATGTGCAACTTCCATACAGAAATACATTTGGATACAATATTTGGGTATCAGATTTATACCTGATAAAAAAAATTCATTTTTAGCAGAATTTATTCAACATTATACTTCATTGTAAAATTATAATCTAAAAATATAAAGCTGAGTGTGTGTATGCGTACGTGTGTGTCCGCTTATGGAATCTGCACCATAGTGCTTAAAATCACCAAATTTTGCACAGGCAGTTAGAAGCTGAGCCGTTATTGGTTGCTATTCTGCTACAGGTCATTAATATAAGCTCTGAGCTGTGATTGGTTACTAAAGGCAATGAGTTTAAGACGCTTATATGTGAGGTAATATGCATAGGGTAAAGAGTGAGTGAGAGAGACAGGCAGGGGGTGAGAGAGTGAGTGAGATAGACAGGCAGGGGGTGAGAGTGACAGAGAGATAGGTAGGGAGAGTGAGAGACAGACAGAGATATAGATACATATATCTATATATACGTATATACTCGAGTATAAGCCGACCCGATAAAGCGGAGGCCCCACCAAAAACTGGGAAAACCTATTGACTCAAGTATAAGCCACGGTGAGGTTTTTCAGCAATTTTTTTTCCCAGTAGCTGTGTATTGTACATTTTTTTTATATTTTTACAGAATGTAAAAGATAGAACATTAGCATAATAACAAAAAACTTAGGCAATATTTGTGAATAAGCTTAATTCAGTAGGAATAACCTTCTTTCTATTCAAGAGCGAACAGTTTTGAGGGGGGGGGGGGTTACAGGGGAGGAAGGAAGAGGGAAATCTTAGGTGGGAGGTGGAGGTGTTAGAGGGGGTAGTAGACAAGTAGCTGAACTGTTTTGGTATTGGAACCATGGGGTCCAGATTTTTAAGAATTTGTGTCTTGTCCCCCCTCCCAGTGGGCGAATTCCTCAAATCTACAGATTTCTGAGACAATGGGGCAGATTTACTTACCCGGTCCAGACGCGATCGAGCGGCGCGTTCTCTGTGGAGGATTCGGGTCTTCCGAAGGTAGTGCGCCCAATGTCCACTAGGTGTCGCTGCTGCGCTGAATTCCGTCGGAGTTCACTGAAGTTCACCAAGCAAGCGTGGGTGCAGGTAAGCACGTGTCAAGCGACACTTTTTTTTTTAAAATGTTTTTTTTAAATGTGGCGGTTTTTCCGAATCCGTCAGGATTTCTTACGGCCACACCCCGATTTCCGTGGCGTGCGCCAAAATCCCGAAGCAATTCAGGGAAAATCGGCGCAAATCAGAAATATTCGGGTAACGCAACGGAAAAAGGCGATTCAGGCCCTTAGTAAATGACCCCGATTGTCTCTCCACTGAGAGAGGCAGCAAATTTTTTGTGCTGAAAATTCGGCTTATACACGAGTATATACAGTATATGGTTTTAAAATATTTTTTCATCAACCAATTCTATTTTGTTATAGCTACGAGCAGTTATTTACTGTCCCGGGCAAGGCAGCGATCTACAGCTAGTATCAGATAAAGTGCAGCTGTGGACATTATGCATAACGGTCAGTGGTATGGGTCACAAAAAATATTACTAACAGAGGAAAAAAAATATATACAATAATAATTGGAGGGGATTAAAAACTCTAGTTTTTCAATAAGTTTTGAGAGTGGTGTTCTGTTCTATTTAAAATACTACGTCATGTCTAAACAGGGCCAGAAGGAACCAAGCGTAACAAATGGGTTCTGTATCATACCATGTGTACAAGCTTAGTACCAGGGCAAAGACACGCACAAAGTATAGTGATCGACTCCCCAAATAAGTTTTTTACTTTTCATTTTATTTTTAGTCCTATTTAAAGCTGAACTTGTTGATACCTCACAGAGTTTTCTGTGCAAATTCTGAAATTCACTTAATCTTCTCAGTACAGTCCAATTCTTGTTGTCCGATTCTCCAGACTCTGGCAAACTTACTAGTACAAAATACATTGGCATCTGTTCTCCATTCTCTTCAGATACCTGCAAGAAAAAAAACTATTACTACTAAGCATCAAAGAACCTACACAGGATCTATAATTACTGCCATCTTCTTTTGCCCCTTTTCAAGGAAATTGAGAAGGAAAAAAAAAACCGAATTGTGAAAAACATGAAGTGAATTATATTAAAGAGGTTGTTTAGCCTCTCACATGAAAAAGCCACAGGGTCCCCAAGTAGCCATTGCCCCTACACAGCCCCCAGTAGCTCTTTCCCCTCCCCTGTAATAAAATGTTGGGGGGTGTACTTGCTCCCATGAGCAGCACCAACAGCCGTTGTCTTGCTTCAATGTTCCCACTGTACACGCCGGCACAAGGAGCGCAGCTTTGTGGGAGCGAGGAAATGTGAGTATCGGACCGACAAACACAGCATAGACAAAGACTAAGAGCCGGGCCGGATAACATAAGGCCGCGGGACGGATTTGGTCTGCGAGCCTTGTGTTTGACACCAGTGCACTACAGCATCCTACAGTGTTGCCAGGTCCTGGACAGGTACTGGGCCCCATATAAACATCAGAAGACCACCTAATTTGGAGGATAGTAGGGTCTATTATCAGAAGGATGATGAAGAGTGGGTCTTCAGAATGATTTCATTTGGTGAGCCCAAGTAACCCGTCTGATACATAATAAAGGAGTAGTATGACCATTTGCATTATAAGGGCATTTAGACAGGGGTTGATTATCTGAGACAGCTTCTTCAGGGGTATTTTATTTGGGCAGCCATTAGAAGTAATCAGAAAAGTACTTGGTTCATCCTGAAGATTATTTCTGCATCTAGCCATTAGTTTAATTAATCCACATTAATAAACATGTTTTCCAGAAAATTTCCTGGATTATAAAAGGTCATATGAATAATTCATTTTAAAAATCATGTGGAAGAAATTCTAAATCACAACCCGAGGCTGCCCATTACTTGGCGAACGTGATAAAATTGTGCCGATGAATCCCTCCGTCTTAAAGTTCTGGATTATAAAACACCCTGTGATAAATTTCCATCTCCCCCCACAAAACTCACCTCACTGATGTTGATAAGCGCCCGCCACATGCCAAGATTTTCACACCATAAATCTGTCCGAGAAATATGGAGGTCGAGATCACTTTGCTCTTTCTCCATTAGAACGATTTCATCCTTTAACTTGGAAATAATCTATTCAGAAAAATAATAAGATGCTTTACTAAACAGCAGCAAGACAGCATGAACAATTCAAGACACTGAAGATCAGAAGTAGCGGAGAACATGAACAAGCAATTTGAAGGCACTGAAGAAGTGACTGTAGGACATTATAGGATGGCATCCCTGAAATGAGGGAATTCAGGCACAGAACACCATGGACACAATGGCAACATGGCTGTCCTCCTAATTTATTGTTATTATTGTATTGTATTTATTGTTATTAAATTTAAATATTTTTAGATCATATAAAAAGGTGAATTTTTGCACTGGCACTTGAGCGCTGGGCCACTAGAGACCAGTTTTTTGTCAGGGAGATAGAGTGAAATTTTTTTCCACCCTACGTGGATGATCTAGTATTGTACTTGGGTAGTCATCAGGTCAATCAATTTTGAAGTTTTCAAAGAATATTAACAAGGATCAGGACTTCGTATTAACTGGAAAAATCTGGACGTATACCACTAGCTTTTATGACAAATAAACCCAAGGATGTAGAAGTTATAGAGGGTAAAAAATGTATTCAATATCATGGGATATATTTTTCTACTTGGACTATATTAAACTCAATATCATGCCCACAATAGAGCAAATCAAGGGGGAAATTTAGAACTTGCAATGGAATTTCACTTAATATGATTGGTAGGATTGCATTATTCTTCCACTAGTCCCATATGTGTTACAAGAAAAAAAAAATTAAATTGTGGTAAAAGTTTATTCCGCAATCTGGTTTGGTGAGGAAAACAACCAGAAATTAAAATAGTTATTTTGAAACTTCCTTCGCAGCAAGAAGAAATGTCTATTCCGGATATGCAGTCTAATTACATAGCAGCTCTAATCCAATACCTCCTCACAGCTATATTTTAAGATCTCTTATAGGTCCAGAATGTGCACATTATAACATCTTGGAAATATGGGAATGTGGGTTTTTTATGGGAAAAAAAAAAAGTGGATAAATGATATGGTTAAAATTATTCACATATTATGGAAAGTTATAAAAAAAAATTATAAAAGTTTAAAGTGACATTAGAATTTACACCAATATGGGGATATGCTCATTTGACAATTCCAGAAGATTTCAATTATCGACAATGGGTTTACTACGGTATTAAACATGTTAAACAAATATTGGGGGAAGAGTGGGTAAAATCTTTTGAAAAGTTAGAGACAGTATGGTATAGGAGGTAACATGGTTTAGTTATTTACAATTAGTACGGATAATTATTGATAAGGGCTTTGAATGGTTGAAAATGGAGATTACTCCTTTGTTGATTTGTTATTCGTTACTGGAGGTTATGAAACGGGATAAATAAGAAATGATTTTAAAAGAAATTCAAGAAATTCTTGTTGTCCCAATACATAAAAAGGCCCAGTTTTTCATTCTATTTAGAGCATAATATTCCCCCTAAAAAAATAGCTAAGTTCTTTAGTCCAATAGGATCTCATTGTAGTAGATGTCAAGTTGAGGGTGCAGATGATGTGTATATATTTTGGACATGCTCCTAAATCAAGGAATTTTGGAGTAAAGGGACCAAGGTGAGAACATTAACTAAAATTAGAAGGTCTATATAATTTGGAAACACACATGTTTGGATTACTGGGGTGAAAGTAATGTCTTTCATTTCTTGACTGCAATGCTGATATTATTCCTCTTTCTGGCCAGATACTGTATTAATTAAAAAAAATGGATATTGAAAGAACCACCTACAGTGGAAATGTGGATTAGAATGACAAACATAACATTGCAAAGTGAATGGTTCGCTATGTTGGGAAGGACTAGAGGGAAGATGCGTAGCTTTAGGATTATTTGGAAGTCTTGGCAAAACAAATACTTTACGGAGGAAGAAACTTTTTATGTTAATAGATTTAGTGAAGCGTGATGGGAAGATGGGAGGGAAGAAGAGTTGTGTGATATTAGGTAAGGAGGGGTGAGAGATTGAGAGGGATGAGTTATAGGGGTTAATACCTATATTTTCTTGGGGGGTGGGGTAGGTTATAAGGGGAAAATTGTCTTTTTTGTAGAATTCTAATAGGGGAAAATAAACTGGTCTCCGATTAGGTTGAGTGCATTTAAGAAAATAACAGACTGGTTAGTTACAAACGTTTGTATAACACATTTAATTGTATAATGACTAAGTAAGGAAGAAGTACATTGCAATATCTACATAATTGTATATCAATAGGGGAATACAGATTTAGTGATATGCATACCGTATATTCATTGTTAATTGTGATACTAAATAAAGGCTTCAAAGAAAAATTAAAAAATAATAATAATTACGGTGCACCACAGTTTACTGATAACTATGGAAACATGGAACCAAAAATCAGCCTAATGAGCTTTTCATTAATAGGACTCGAGCCCTGCCGTTTCCATGACATCGAGTGATACTCACTTAGCATATTATAATTTATCCTTTAAATGAAACACAATGCTCTGATAATAATCTCCAATTTACATTTTCTGGGAACAGCTCATAGCTTAACCCCTTAACGCTGCAACCCTCTTCTGTTTTTCACTCCCCACCATCCAAATGCTAAAATGTTTTCATTTTTCCCCGTTAACAGAGCTGTATGAGGGCTTGGTTTTCTGCAGGACAAATTGTACTTCCTAGTGTCAGTATTTACTATTCCATTCAATGTACTGGGAAGCAGGAAAAAGTCCAAATGTGGACAAAAACACATTTGCAGAGTTTCCTTATAGTTTTGAAGGCTTTCACTGTAAAGGTCCAGATCAATTTTTCCCACAAGACAAGTTTCTTAAATGTACTCAGAAGAACAATTCTTTATTTCACTGTTAACAAATATACCGCATTTCACAGATATAATTCCAACCTATCAGTCCTGATGTACACAATTTCAGTTGCCCTTGGTTTCCGATGTGGAGCGGAGCTCTTCTCTGGTCCCTGCTCCCTACAGCAGCCCCTTCCCTTGCATTCCAGGGCGGAGCTCACACTGATGCATGCCGACTTACTGCCGGCAAACAGCAGCAGCGAGAGAAGAGCTACAAGCTACCGGCAGATAACTTCTTTATTCGAGAATGGGGAGGCTGGCACATCAGGTCTGATAGTGTGTGTAGCTAAGATGAAGCAGGGCTGAAGAGTGTCATTGTGTGTAATATGCATCTCATGGATCTCATCATCTCATCTCTGATCTGTTTAATCTCTCTTTCTATGTATCAGATATTAACACAATGTTCAAAAGGTAAATGAAAGTTTATAAACCTGTACCCTGATAATCTAACCACATTGTCAGCTAACAGAACTAGAGGGATAATGAAGTGTCTGGTTACAGAGTCCCCACCCACAGCCTGGATTTTTGCACTGACCATCACTGAGTTATAGAAGCCAAACTGAGGCAATAAAACTGAGCAAACTTAGTAAAGTAAAGGGTTAAAGTGATCTCTATTGTGTTCTAGGGGATTAAAATAGGGGATCGAAATTTGAGGCAAACCCCTCCCATAGGGAAAAACAAAACAAAAAACTATTACCTGCTTAATTCTGAGAACTTTTTCGTACTTCATTTACAGAACTGTGTAAGATGTCATTTTATTGCAGGACAAGTTGTTGTTTTCATTTATACCATTTTGGGGAGTGTACAAGGTTTGGATCACCTTTTATCAAAATTTTTATGTGTGGTGCAAAAGCAAAAAAGTGCCATTTTGGAAACTTGTTTTTTTCCAATAAAGGTTTCACCAGAAGAGAAAATTGTTTATATTTGGCATACAGGGACACCTAACATATTTATGACAATGTTTCTGTTCTAGTGGATGGAGGAGTATGATCAGTAACACAATGTACTATAATACTATTATACCAGATCCTGCAATGGGAGCATTGATCCCATCCGACATGGCCATTTACGTGTTGTGGTCACATTTGACCGTGGCACTTATGCAGTTAACACCCAGACGGGATTCCTGTGCCAATTACAGCTATTGGAGGTGGGAGTCTCCTGCATAACGAAGCAGACACGTGCTGCCCATGGAGAGGGCTGAGCCAATGAGACTTCTCCATACATCATTCTCTGTGCTGTATTATTACGGGACACAATTA
The DNA here is from genome assembly GCF_040894005.1 of Engystomops pustulosus. Lineage (NCBI taxonomy): Eukaryota > Metazoa > Chordata > Amphibia > Anura > Leptodactylidae > Engystomops > Engystomops pustulosus. Next base: position 243,028,822 of record NC_092411.1, read on the forward strand.
TGAGAGCTTAATTCTTTGTTCTTTCTGTGCTGCAAACCATGACGTGCTGTCTATCATAGACCGATCATCCCTCTATGACTGTACGTACAGAGACGTCTGTGCTGTGTAAAGCACAAAAACCGAACTGCTGAAGATTTAAAAATACAAACGCTTTAAGGAATTTTCACTCCCAATCATTCCCTTCCAGGTCAATTTGTTTAATAGGTTCTACCACAATAATATCACTAAAAGCAATAAAATAACATTGGAATCTATTAGTAGTTTTAGTACAGGGGTAGCTATGTACCTTCTTGTCAGGTTTGGGGGCGTTAATGATGGAGCTGAGAGCTTGTCTTTTGTAATCCAGCTTCTCTGTAAGCTGACGAAGCTTGTTGACAGCGTAGCTAGCTTGTTCAGTGATTCCACTACTGCATTCATCCAGGATCCCTTCTCCACCTTCACACCCCTGCATCTGAAACATAGAATACAAGTGAATTCACACTCATATATAGCGCTTTAAGTCTATCCTTAAAGGGGAAATAAAGTTATATTCCAAAATCCCAGGGCAGTTGGAGCAGGTTACTCACCTCGAGGGAGAACAGTAGCGTTTCGGCTGGGTCACTCTTCTCCCAAAAATATTTTTCTATTATAATTCAATGTTATCATTTTCTTATTTTTCTAAGGATTTATAAGTTACCACCTATCCATATGGTGACTGTTAGGTTGGTGTTGCCAGCAGACACATCACAAAAATAGGATCCCGTATCCATTTTATAAAAGGAGCAGTGGTTGTGCCTGCGAACTAACGCTGCATTCTGTTAGTTCATGACTGCATTTTACCATCAGAATAAAGGATGTTAAACCAGGGACACTTACTCAGATTCAGGCCCCTGATTTTGGTAATCTTCTTATATTTGTTATTCCTGGCCTCTTTCCTGCTAAAATAAACTTTTACAATTATGCAAATGAGCCTGAAGGGCTCTACCAGAGACTTTACAGGCTGTTACACAGTGCAGGAGCACTTCCCTTGGCACTGATCCCCCTTTGAATAATATAAAGTCATACAGTGAAAGGGGGAACAAGGGGGGGAAAGGGGCGAGTCAAAAAAGTGTAGCAGCCCGTGAAGCTATAGCATGAAGTGGGTCTGGTGGAGCCCTTGTGACTCATTAGAATGATTGTAAAAGTTGATTTTAGAAGATAGAGGCCATGGATAACAAATAAGATTGCCTGGATCTATGTTACCCCCATTCTTGTGAACGTTTTAAGGAAGGGGATGTCTCAGCAATTAGATGGCTGTCACCTCTTCCCTGGTACGATTACATAGTTCACATGATTGTGGGGTTAATATTTGGATTTTCGTTTTCAATGGTGAGCCAGAAGAAGGCAAAAACCAAAAAACCAGTGGCAGATGAATATTACCACCATAATAGGAGAAAATATATTTGTGGCAATCGGGATCAGATCTTTTTCAGAAACTTACATCCAATAACTCTTAAAATTACATAAGAAAGCCACCCTGGCCCCTATTGAACCTATTTATTGGGCAACCATTGTAACATTGACTTCCAAAGTCTCACTGCTCTTCCAGTAAGAAATCTAAGTTTATGTGTGAAATACTGGGCTGTAAAAAATGTGGCCGTGGACGGTTTGCGGCCTGTGTCTAATCATGGTGTGAGCTCCACCCGTGTGCTAACATTAGAAGACAACTACCCGAGCCTCAAAACGGGCAAAATAATTCCAGAAACACAACAACTAGCGATGCTCCCAGGTCCAGACTACAATTCCGGGCCTCACAGAAGATGACCACAAATCATTCTGTCACCTTCATATTCACACAGGAGGCAGTTTTCTGCAGCAGAAATCTCCCCTATTGCTGCCTGTTATTGAGTTGAAGCATGAACCAAGCACCTGCCTTCAAATGAAACAAGTTTTAGCCTGATAATGAGGCCTCTATGGTGTTCCCGCTTTGCTCCTTGAATAACACGTCAGCACAGGGAAAATGAGGCGGATACTGCAGATACAGAAATACAACCATTATTCTGCTGGGATTCCTATGTGTATAGTCTCACAACTGTGTCTAAATAAAGATACAGTTATCCGTGTGCTAAACAGAAGACATTGGAAGGCGAATCCATTCCATACACGGTATATACATTGCAAGAGATTATCTTGATCCGTTTCCTTACAGTTTTCTCCCAAGCTGGATTTCATGTAATAAAGAATGCTATCATTTATAGGAAAGCCATAGATTTTGTAACAACACAGTATAGTTGGGTATACAGTAGGATATTATCATTGTCTTGAGAGACTGCACGATGTGTTATGTACCTGATGAAGAGCATTTGTGCCTTTAAAGTGGTGTCCAGGATATTTTTTTGGATTAGCCATCAATATGTGACAGGCAGGTATAACAGGCAGAGCATTGACATGGAAGCAGATCGCTCTACATTCTGTGGCGGTCATGTCCGCTCCTATTAAAGTGAGCAGGACTTTCATCTGCAGTTGCGGTGTGTGGCCACTACACAGATCACACCAGGTAGTCCATCTCTGGGATAGGTGTGGAGCACTTACTGCAGAGTGCAGAAAGGACTTTAGTACTAGGATATGCTCAGAGAGAACTAGAAGGAAGCCCTTGCACTGCATTAGAACCTCTCCCGCAAGCTGGTCATACACGTTAGTTGTAGGCAGACTGCTAGTTACCCGTTATCCTGACCTCATCATACACAGAAATGATAAGTTCAGCTATAGATTATGTATAGACATGTATAGATTCTGAACAGAGGGATGGAAAAAATGCTGCTACCAAATTTCTCTTCTCCCCAAAAACAGAAGGATCCAGTGTCTTGGACACAGAAATCCTGATCCTTTTCGTAAGTCACCAAGTCCTTTCCCATAGATCTAATTTGTCCCTTTACTTGCACTGCCAGCAATTTTGCGAGGTCCAAACTACTCAAAGACTCCCTTAAGGCCATGAACACAAGTATCAGACAACAGTAAGGCATTAATAATGCAAAACAACCTATAAGAAGATCTTGAATATTACATGAAATGTAATGTGGGAGTTTTTCCAGAGTTCATGCGTCATTCTCAATCCTAACACTACACTCACCGACTCGTCCTTGTCATCGGAGGCACACGAGCAGGTGGCGGTGTCTTCCCTGCGGATGAGCTGCTCATACAAATCACTGACAATGAATGAGGGGTAGAAGCGGTCCTTTATAGCCTCGTAGACATCCGCCTGAATCTTGATGAAAACCTCGATGCCCTTGTTGCCTACAAGACTCTGTTGGATCTCTTTGTAAAGCGCTTTCTCCACTTGGATTTCTCTGCTCTCCACAAAAAAGTTCTGGTAGATTTCACCAACCAACTGAGGTATTTCAGGCTGGAAAATAAAGTAAAGATCTAAATTGATGCTAAACTTGATATTAAAAAAAAAAGAGTTTAACACCAGAACAGCAACATCACTTATGTCACCCCGAGAATGGAGATGTCTCCCAACTTCAATGTAATTTCCCTTTCCAATCACATAATGCTCATCCAAACATGTATACTAGAAATCCTACATGGTTTAAAGGCTGACAGTGGCAGATCGACCTTCAGTAGCCCAGGTCTTTAAAATAATAATGGATTCTGAAGGGTTCAGCAGAAAGTAACAGCTTTATTGGGGCAACTTTTAGATCAAATCACTTTCTACAATGGTTTGCATTTTTATTAACCCATTACCCGTTCTTAACCCTCAATGGTTCCCTTATCCTTAAATAGAACTAAATTATGAATTTATCTAAATTTACCTTATTTGCATTCTTCAGGTACTCCACAGACTCCCAAAAGCTGATCAATACCCGCTTATCGATTCTTTCCATGTATGTTCTGAAGTGGTCTCGGAATGATGGGTTAGCCAGAATCTCATCAAACTGGATAATCTGAAATATGAAAGAAACCCTGTTTTCAGGATAAGTTTGTGTACAGATGTAGCAGACTTGCAGCAGGTTATCGACTATAGTTTGGTGTTTTATCTCACACTTGTGCTATTCTTTTGCAGTCCCCTTTATGCTATTCTTCTCCCCCTTTAGATAACAGAATAGAGAGATATGGAAGACGGTGACACAAATCTGCAGGATCCGTATAAACACAAGTTTTCCACCACACAAACCCTGAAATAATTGCAATGCCTTGTGAAGCACCAGGCATTGTGATAATTATCCCTTTTATGCCAACTCCACTCCAAAGGGGAATGGAGGGCTGTTAAAAAGGACCTGTCACCACATTTTGGCCACCCTGAGTAACAATGCCTACTGATAAAGGGTTACAAGTCCTCCCCATATCACATAAAATTAGCTGCCAGTGAGGCACTGTACCTTAGCTAAAAGAAGGCTGTCAGTCAGTTAATAGGGCTCTATAGGAACCTGTCACTGGCTGTATATGTGCAAATGTGGTGACAGGTTCCCTTTAAGGGGGTGCAACTGGCAGCAAAGTGGGCTACGCAAAGCATTCTTGCCTCACACACTCGTTACAACCTGCAAACTATTATGAATCAATAAAATCAACAATAGTGTATGATAAATGTTCCTCACAGTTTGCATTATGTAACAACACAGCTAGACAGGCTGATAGGTCTAATGTTCCTCTGGAATCTGTCCAGATAATATTTAATGTCCGATCTCCACTCTAAAAAGTTTCTTTTTTAAATGTAAAGCTAATCAAACATTCAAAGCCTAACTGAAAGATGAACTCTTTGTATTATTATTAATAATCTCTTATTAGACTAGTAGAGGTCTATAACCCTGCATCAAAATCTAGACTATTTACTATACAGCGGATCAAGAAAGCTTTGACCCCATCTGTGATAAAGGTAGGGAAATATAAAAAAAATTATGAGTAGAAGTAGGCACCCCCTCTTATGAAATTCATCTACTCGTCCCTAATCTAAGCCAGGAGGTTGGGGTCATAAACAAGCACATCACAGTAAGCAAACCCCTACCAGAAACCCGGATCCTTGGGGGATTGCACACAAACCCATTACAGAGGTTAGTGACCTATACAGCGGAGGTCAATCCCATTTGCAATACACACAAAATAAATATGTGGTATAATTCATATTTCGACCAAGCGCTCTTCCCTGAAAACTCCACGGAGGGTGTCATGGGGGCATCAGCTGCAATGGACCGAGTCCCTGTTTCATCGTGTCATACTCCCTCCTACTCACTGTACCCCTCCCTTCTCCACGCCTATGTGAGTTGTTCATGTAGGCATTGGGGAGGGGGGTTGAGTGAGGAACAGGGAGGATGACTTGAAGAGACACGGACTCCTTCCATTGTAATGACGTCTCCATGACACACTGGAGCTTAATGATAGGGGCACAGTATAAGTTACTGGAATGTAGAAGCATGTCTATAAAGCTTTATTGGAATCTTTAGGAAATTACATTTACACCTGTTGACCAGTTTCAATCAGCATTTTAATAAATAATAGAAATATAATTTCATTTTCAATGACACTGATCATTAATAAGTTGTATAGTAGATGTTCCTATTCACCACTGTCCCACGTATAATAGAATAGCTACTGCTCTTGGAAGAATTTCCTTGCTATTTTTCCCTTCTCTTATGCAGTTACACACCATGCCCTTTCCTGCTAGACACAACCCATGACTCCAGCATCTAATAGCTATGATCCCCAGGGCACACAGTGCGCAGCCGGTTACTTCCTAACATTTTCCATCTCCTAAACATCTCTACTTGGCTGTAATATTACTACAATTAGATTAAATGCAGATTAATTAAACCGGGCCTTTTATTCCTTCACGGTGTCACCAGTTGTTCAAGGGGGAAGGGGGGCGCTAAGGATTACTTGTCTTATCCTAAGTATTCATAGATTTTCATTGAAATATTAGTGATGCTTTATTTTGCATAAAAATAATAGTATTTTATCCAAGATGGTAGTATTACTAGTCTCCAGGAATAAATTATATCATCTCATGGACCTCTGCGCTGTATTTTTGACACCAGCTCTCACTGATACAGACAGTCAGAGAGAACATCTGAGTAGTATATTAAATAACAATAAGATTTCATTTATTTAGCGCACACAGATTCCGCAGCGCCGGCAGAGCTTGCCAAATCGGTCCCTATCCTCATGTGGCTCACAATCTAAAAGTATGTTTTGGGGTTTGGGAGGAAACCGGAGAACCCGAAGGAAACCCACGCAAATACGGAAAGACAAATTTTGCAGATTTTGACCCTGGGACATGAACCCAGGTCCCCAGCACTGCAAGGCTGCAATGCCAACCACTAAGCCACCGTGCTGCCAGGACCCTGTGTTTGCCTAATCTGCAACTTCCCTTTCCTCAATTTCTGGCCAATGTGAGATTGCGGTCCTCGTTTGCCAGCCCTGGTGTGGTGTAAAAGTGGCTTTGGCTCACAATAGAAGTTAAGGTATGGTCATAAGAACCACTAGTGCCTTGTTTCCACGTGCACTGCGAGCGCAGGTGGCTTTGCCTCTCATTATTGTTTCCTGTGAAATGCATGCCATTGCTTACTAATCACATACATTTAACTGCAAACGCAAATGTGTTCGGGACGAGACATGCCCCACTGTGCTAGGGCTGCGCTTGTAAAGGTTGAGCTAGCGCTGCTTGTGACCGCACCCTTACCCTAGCCCACTGATGGTGAACCTTTTTGAGACCCAATCCACAACCAAAACCCACATCATTTTTACAAAGTGTCAAATAGCAATTTACGCAGTAATTTATTGCTCCCTGCTCTGTCACAGGCAGAGGTCGCACTAACATTTTTCCAGAAGGGTAATAATACTCCTCTCACCATTTTTGAGGAGTATTTTTAGCCGAGGAAGAGTATGGAATTTTCAGTTAATACAAATATATAACTCCAAGTTGTATAAATTGTTAATAGCCAGTCCCAAACCCCCTACCTCCCCACACTGAGCAGGCTGGGGCTGCCGCCTCTGAATTTATTTCATTTATTTTTGGGGGGTTGAGGGCATAACACTTTTTTTTACACGGTTTATTTTTTCCTAGATATTCCTTCCCAAAAACATAAGCCTTCTGACCAATGCACTTGCGTTCACTAACTAGCAAGATGTGTTTGCCGGCGATAAAGTTGTTACTTACTGAGCACAAGTGTTTTGGTTCAGGGAGGATTTTTTTCAATACAATGTGAAAACATTGGGGTCTTTGGGGTATTTATTTATTTTATCTCTTACTTGAAATGCCTGGATCATTGTACAAGCACTGCCATCTCCTGTGTCGTCCTCCTCATAGATTGTAAGCTCTTGTGACCATTGAACAAGCAGTGTCATCTCCTGTGTCCCCCTCCTCATAGATTGTAAGCTCTTGTGACCATTGTACAAGCACTGTCACCTCCTGTGTCTCCTCCTCATAGATTTTAAGCTCTTGTGACCATTGTACAAGCACTGTCACCTCCTGTGTCTCCTCCTCATAGATTGTAAGCTCCTGTGACCATTGTACATGCACTGTCACCTCCTGTGTCTCCTCCTCATAGATTGTAAGCTCCTGTGACCATTGTACATGCACTGTCACCTCCTGTGTCTCCTCCTCATAGATTGTAAGCTCCTGTGAGCATTGTACAAGCACTGTCACCTCCTGTGCCCCCCTCCTCATAGATTGTAAGCTCTTGTGACCATTGTACAAGCACTGTCACCTCCTGTGCCCTCCTCCTCATAGATTGTAAGCTCTTGTGACCATTGTACATGCACTGTCATCTCCTGTGCCCACCCTCCTCATAGATTGTAAGCTCCTGTGACCATTGTACAAGCACTGTCATCTCCTGTGCCCACCCTCCTCATAGATTGTAAGCTCCTGTGACCATTGTACAAGTGCTGCCATCTCCTGTGTCCCCTCCTTCTCATAGATTGTAAGCTCCTGTGACCATTGTACAAGCAGTGTCATCTCCTGTGCCCCCCTCCTCATAGATTGTAAGCTCTTGTGGCCATTGTACAAGCACTGTCATCTCCTGTGCCCACCCTCCTCATAGATTGTAAGCTCCTGTGACCATTGTACAAGCAGTGTCATCTCCTGTGCCCCCCTCCTCATAGATTGTAAGCTCTTGTGGCCATTGTACAAGCACTGTCATCTCCTGTGCCCACCCTCCTCATAGATTGTAAGCTCCTGTGACCATTGTACAAGCACTGTCATCTCCTGTGCCCACCCTCCTCATAGATTGTAAGCTCCTGTGACCATTGTACAAGTGCTGCCATCTCCTGTGTCCCCTCCTTCTCATAGATTGTGAGCTCTTGTGACCATTGTACAAGCACTGTCATCTCCTGTGCCCACCCTCATCATAGATTGTAAGCTCTTGTGACCATTGGACAAGCACTTTCACCTCCTGTGTCCCCTCCTCCTCAGATTGTAAGCTCTTGTGACCATTGTAAAAGCACTGTCATCTCCTGTTCCTCCTCATAGATTGTAAGCTCTTGTGACCATTGTAAAAGCACTGTCATCTCCTGTTCCTCCTCATAGATTGTAAGCTCTTGTGACCATTGGACACGCACTGTCACCTCCTGTGTCCCCTCCTCGTTCTCATAGATTGTAAGCTCTTGTGACCATTGGACAAGCACTTTCACCTCCTGCCCCCCCACACCTCAGATAGGAAGCTCTTGTGACCATTGTAAGATGGCGTCCCATGCAGTCCACCCATGCATAGAATTTTCAATCATAACTATTTTGTACTTTATTGAATACATGTTATGTCAGGCTCAGGTAACCACTATTTATCAATTGAACTCCCTGGGAATAGGTCAGCCACACAAACCTGTGAGAACACCACAGCAGACACAGGACCCCCACCACAGCTTCTCCACTCTCCTTCTTTCGCAGACTTTGCCAAGTCTGCTAGTGCGCATGTGCAGCTGTATATATTGGAACTAGAGAGACGGGTCAGGAGGGGAGGAGGAGCTGAGACTCCTGTAAAGGTCACATGTCCTGTCCTCCTGCTTGTGCTTGCCCCGCCCCTTTTTAGTGTAATGTGATTCCCCTGCTGCTCCCTATATGAGATATGACAGGGACACAGAGCAGCTTGGAGGAGACAGTGACTGCTCCGTGCTAAGGGGGGCGTGGCCTGAGCTCCTCTTCTGCCGGCAGAAGCAGAGACCTCTCTGCAGTGTAGTGGGTCCGTGTGCACGTGACTGCTCTGTGCGCTCCGCTGTCCGCTCTGCTCCTTACAAACTAGCAGGCGGCAGCTGCACATCGTTACTGCGGAGAGCCAGCGCTTTTACAAGAAAATCACCAAGCGTATTTATACGCTTGGTGTTTTTTTTGAAGAGTAAATCAGCCTCTGCATGCGTCATAGACGCTTGTAGAGGCGTTATTGCGATCTCTGGTCACAGGTTTAAATTGTATCAAGCATATTTTTAACTGCTAGAGAATCGAAGACAGGGGCGTCTGATATGACACTCTCCCTGCAACCTCTAAACTCTACTATTCTCCGCTCATTTTCTTTGGGGAGATTTCTCAGAAAAGAGGGAATTCTAGAAAGGACATTTCACACCTGAGGGGGCTGGTAGTTTAGAGGGGTAAAATCTTGCTACATGTTCCTGAGTGCCACCAATAGGCAAAAACATGATTGTGTGCCAGGAAGCAGTACAATACAGAGGACCTCTAAGAAAATTGGGTAAAACAACCAAAATATAAAATTCTGTTGTCTGCTTTACATCTCCATTCATTCATATATATTGAAATGGTGCATTATAGATATAAAAGCTTATATTACAATGATACTTTTTTTTTGTTTTATGGCTGTAACTAAACATCTTCGCACACAAAAAAAAAATAAATGAAAAAAAAACAAAAAAAAACAGAAAGAACTACTTTAGTCCATACTTGGGGGGTGTGGGGGGGGGGGGGGGTCCATAGCTACCTTCTGACTTTGGGGACAATCTGAATCATCTGAGGTTCCATCTTCCTGCTGGTCATATGCCGGACCACCCAGAAGCCTGATCCTTTTCTCGCATTGTTTTTTGGCCACAGTCAGTTGATTTATATACCTTTTCATATTACGTGCCCTTAGTAGATCGGCTTTCATGGCGGCTGTCTCTTTGCCTTTCGAATCTGTCAATGAATATAAAAAAAAAAAAATAAATAAGTTATCTACTTGCAAAAGTAGTAAATTGTAGATGTAAACTGGTTAAATGAATTACCTGAAACTCTGTAGTGGAAGATAGTATATGAAAGTACGCCCCTAGCAACTAGCCATGGCTATGATTGGACAGGCGGTGTCCCTCAGGCCAATCATAGCCATGGCTTCGATTGGACAGGCACTAGGGACATCAATTTGCCAGATTAGAGGGTCAACGCCTAATTGGCAAATATGACAGGGTCAAACAGCCGAACCAGATCGGTTCCACTGATCACTGCTGATGGGTCTTTCCCTTGCAAGAAATGGCAATTAAACAAAATGCAAGCTGAAAAACTTTCCAGACTCAATCCTCTCCAATACAGATGAGCGAATAATTGGTTTGTAGATTTGGCTTGAATATGCCAATTTTCCGGCATCAAAGAGACTCCAGATATTTTCTGCTTAAATTGGCAACTAGTTACTGCTGCTATTCATCCCACCGTTACATGAGCTTTTCAGTTTAGATCTATGTTTTAGAGGCCTAGGAGGTTATATACTAATTTCCCGGATAATTGGAGCAACATTGCTTCTGACCCAAACCAAATCTTTGCAGAATTTCAGCAAAACGAATCTTGTATAACTACATGTTCTTGTACCAAGTGCCGATTTACTGATATTGGCACAATGTTTGAAACCACACTACCCACACCACATACTGCTATTGTATGCAACTGTATGGACGCCTAACGTTGCACTGACCAATGCACAGATCCTATTTAGAAGAGAGTCAGGGATGAATGTACTTAAGTCTTGAGGAAATAGAAAAGCATCTGTATGGATTCTCTTTAGCATACATTAGTGGATGAACCGTTGCATAATACTAAATTATATACGTTGTCGGACTAGTCAACAAATTCTACCTTCAAAATGCAGTATGATAAACTAGGGGCATTTTCTCATAGATCCAGGCACCAAGACTGCAATAATCTTATATTTATTATCCATGTCCTCCTTCCTTCTAAAACTTTGAAAATTATGGTAATGAGTCAGAAGGGCAATGGGCGTGTTATTAGAGCCCTTCCGTGCTGTAGATACACAGGCTGTTACATTCTGAAGAAGCACTTACCACCTCGCACTGTGTGCTCACTCCTCAGCATTAACTGGAAGTGCAGGGGGGAGGGCAAGACTCAGACAAGTTGCTGTTACCCTGCAGCAGAGGCTAGAAAACAGAGGGCTTTTGTAACCTTCTGGCTCATTAGCATCATTTTAGAAGTTGATTTTAGAAGGAAGGAGACCATATATTAACAAATATTAGAAAAAGATTACCACAGTCAGTGGTGACTGTGGTTACCATTTCTTCACCTAAGCTTCATTACTTGTATGTGTAATCAATACTTTTCAATAGGAAAGCCTTGAAGATCCGCAGCACATAGATTAAATAGTTGTATATATGTACATAAAACATGCAGGCAAAACATAAGCAGGTTACATATTTTGGTCTTTCTCACGCTCTAATAGATAAATATAATCCCACTCATACAGAAATTATGTTCTCATTTGGTCACATGGGGCTGGGTCATAGTGTGGGAAAGGGACAATACTGTAAATCCAATCATAAGATTAAAACAAACTATTCTGCACTTAATATCCACAGTAAAGGAGAGAAAAAAAAAATATAAACCATTAAATGTACAATATCCAAAAACTAAAACAGGATAATTCACCAGTAAAAACATATTGTGCAGTTCGCTATGAAACTGTGTTCTACAGAAATACCGCAATAGAAGAATGAACTATTGAGGATTATGGACATAATTTGACCTGCTAGGAGATCCAAATCTTTTTATGTACAAAAAAATAATTATAATGACTATGGAGAAGAGTTTTGACGTATAGATGGGGGTGGGGTGGGGGGGGTTTGTACCATTAGCGAATAAAATTGATACTTTAATCCGAATATTTTCTTTCTGATTTATAATGACAACATGGACCCTGTGTTATCTAGATTATTGCAAAAGATTATACTGAAAGAATATCCGGGCACAGTAGGTTGTTTCACGATTCCAACATGAAACTTTGGTGCATAGAAAGTATAGGCCATTGTTATGCATCAATTTTTTTAACTCATTTGTTACACAACGTAAAGCAAGACTCCACTGGCTACCACGTGTCCCAGTCTCAGGCAGATTGGCGCGGTTGTCCAGTGCCTGTTTTTTTTAACATTGGTTACAAAACACAACTCAGCCGTGTGGGTCAGTAAGGTATATATTATGCATATGGAAGACCCAATCTCCCCGCTCCATGGCACATATGCCAAGTTTCATAAAACCTGGCAACCATGGCTTTAGTAATCTGCCGAATATTGACAAACTCTGGGGTGCCCAGATGAGGCTAATGAATCCATAGGGGGTGAGGGGGGCTTAAATAAAATAACCATGATGGGGGCTTTGTATACAATAACCACAAGGGGACTGTTTGGTCTGATAAACTAGGGAATATTTTAAGACTGGTGACTGTTTTAGTTTCTTAATTTTGAATGCTGTTATGTCAGTTCACTGCAAAGGTGCCCAGTGATGCTCCGTCGCCCAGGGGCCTACTGAAACCTGGAGCCGACCCTGCATATTGCCTTCTGTGATCCACATCCAAGAAAAAAAATAGGACAGGTTTCAATTAAAAAAAAAAAAACAAAAAACAACAGATCAGTGGAAAACAACGGATGTGTAAAAACACCCATTGAAAACATTTGTGAAAATCAGTGAGCTGAGGACATGAAAAACAACAAAAGTGTGAAAGAGCTTTCATATCCAATGTAAATATAATTTTGATTGGTGGCTTTGTGTGAGCCACATGAGGAATAACTCATTTCTGCATTTATCTACTTTTATAATCTCAGCACCCATCCGTCTCAGTGTCAGAGTCACCAACACACACTTATTATCGCTATCCTAATGGCCCTGCCCGAATACTAATCTAAAGCTTGTGGATTCCAGCAACAACATTAATGACCTATATTATCCAAAAAAAAAGTAAGGTAGCACTGCCAAAATCTGGTCAAGAGAGCAAAAGATGTATAAAGATCTGTAGTAAAGGGATCAATATGGATGTGCAACACTCATACAGAACATAAATATTAACAATGATAGAGGACAATATAAGTGTGGCATCCAACAGTAATAAAAATATCCAAATGTATTGCATCTTGATGGAGGAGGCAGAGGAGAGGTACATGGAGCAGCTGTTTTCCACCAAGAAGGTACAAATGTATCGGATGAGGCATTAAACATATGAAAGGTAAACATTTCAAGCGGACAGCTCCAATCTCCGTGTAGTGGTAAAACCAGGTTACTGCAGATCAAACACCATTCTATATTGGATCCTAGGCTGCAGTGACTCAACCTATTATACTATAAAAATTATTACCCCAGTTGGTGAACATCGTAATGGAAAAAGATGTCCAATTCCAAAACAGAGGCCTGAAAATTTGCCACAATAGCATCAAGTATCCCAAGCATGTGGCCACTTTTACAAGGTTTAAAACCACAAATGTCACAATCCAACCATCAGTCCAATGTGGGGGAGGTATCCTGCAATGAACAACATTGACAACTTGTCCAAACTTATGGAAGCAGGACTTCTCCTCTCCATAAAAACATCCTGAAGAAAGTTTCCCCATCAGTTTGTGATCTAAACCTGAAATGCTCTTTAGTACATAAGACAGAACACCTCTGAATTACTCAGAAAAAAAGTAAATGCCATGTACTTCTCCCCTTATTACACTCTAACATACTATGCTGTATTGATTATCTTCTTAGTAAGTAATCAGAAGGTCTGGCTCTAGGCGGCGAGGCACAATGATTTGCTCTTGGTATTTAATGAGTAACTTCTCAATGTCTGTTTCACTTACGCTTTCCTATGGAAATTCATTATGAGGTGACATCTGGTCGCCACTGTTGCAATGTGCCATTTGGAGTCTGATAATGGACAGATGAACACAGTTTATGGAGAGGAATACATTTACATGTGCAGCACAGACCTGGCAGGCACAATGCTGTAGCTCAGTGCAGAACATGGCTAATAGATGAAGAGTATATCCGCTCATTTATATACTGGCCCACACCTCTGTATTTTAGCCATAGGAGGCTCAATATTCTTTAATCATACAGCCTGGAATTTACACCAACATAGATTTCCAGAACGAATGGAAATAAAAGGACATCATCTGGATGAAGCCTACTTGATAGGCGACACGCGTCGGGTCATCCCTCTTCAGACGCAGGTTGGGACCAAAAAAAAACTTGTTTTTTATCTATTGGTTATGTGCTTAGATTGTGCTTGATTCAATTGTTGATTAATTTAACCCTGACCATGTAGACCTTATGGAGACCGGAAACTTAGACTTACCACATACAGGTATCATCTGTTATACCGTCCGGTTATTCATTATACATATATTGCTTTGGTCATACATGTACGGGCATCTCTTATAATATGCATTTCAAGCACACCTTTGTCACTTTTGTCACACCTATTCGTACACACAAGTCCCATACCTTTGTCTGACCCTGTTTTTTCATGTATGTCCGATTCATGACTTTTTAAATGGTTTTTAAACTGTATGTTTTTGTATATGCTGTATAATAAAAATCCATTTTGTTTAACTTTGTATATATGCATCCCCTCTTTCTTTCTTCGAAAATGCTCATTTACTAAGGGTCGCGTTGCTCACTTTTGTCAGACTCTGCCTTTTTTGGAATTTGCACGGCTTGGACAGGTATTTAACAGGTGTCTGCGCTGGGATTTTGGCGCAGTTGCGCTGACTTCCAAGTGACAGATTGGGGGATGTGCCAATGGACAATCTGATTGATTTGGAATGAGCGTGGGATACAACGCTCACACCAGACTATGGTTTGTGCTGGTATTGCGGCTCAGTTGTAAAAAGATGAATAGAGCAGAGTTGTACTACCAGCAGAAACCAGGGTCAGGTGTGGCACTCACTGTTTTTGCAAGAGAGTGGCCATGTTTTTAACCACCTTACAATCCTTTCTGCATTTTCCAACAGTCTGAGCATAACTCGCTGCCCAATCTCTCCAGAGCTTCTCTGTATTGCGACAGCTCAGAGAGCTTCTGTCCATATTGCTAGAAAGTCTGAATTCAGCAGATATTTCAGAGTGAAACTCATTTAATCAGGAATATGCACTTTTTTTTGGTAAAAGTAGCCCCAGAATATCTACCTGTGAACTGTGACCGAGGTTAGTCCATGAAAAAAAAAAAAACAGACTGTGCACCGTCAAGTTTTCACAAACTGATCACAGTCGTAGAATGGGACTCATAATTACAGAATGGAGTCCCATTTCTACTTATTGACGATTTATGGGACTTAAGGAATGAATAAAGGGATGCCACGCATATGCCATACTCTGGTATGAATTCTGTACAATGGTTTTCACATTAAGGTTTAAAGCAACCCCGTTACCAGGAATGTAATTTTTAGCTGGCTCCAATAGCCTGTGATATGCCAATTTTGAAAATGCTTTGTCAGCATACTGAATCATTTCAGTGCTTCATAAAACTTTACTTCACATTACCCGGCTCCCTGTTTTAACCCAAAGTCTATCTTTATTCTACAATTGAGAAGAACAATATAACTATATTTTTTGCCACAGATCACAGTCTATTTTGAGCCTGAACCATTCCAGGCGTCGAAAATAACTAGCTTGTCCGTATGTTTTAGTGTTACGAAACCTATAAAATGACTTCTAATACTGAAGACTTTAAAAATAGTAACACAATTCGACAGCCTGCTGTATCTGTCTATCTGGGCACTGCTTCATGCCATAACAGCCCTTTTATTATTACTTTTTAATGTACAATTATCAGTAAAATGGTGTGACACATAAGTAGAAAGTCAGGCCCCGGAGCTCACATGGTGTGTGACTTCAGCCAGGAACACTGTCAAAATCCACTAACAACGAGGAGAATTAAAAGGTTGTAGTGTCTTAAATCTAGGTCAACGTGAAAAACAAGTCCAGAAAACATGACGAGCAAATCATATAGTGGTGCAACAGATGTACATATAGTACATGGTATTTATGAATGAACCGATTCAGTTTCTATAGAGCCGGCACCGGAGTGCGTGGGAGCGCTTGTTTTCAGCAAGGCCCCATCTGGAACGAGGTTTAAGCTCTACCAATGTTTGTGTGGGTTTTCTCTGCGAGTGTTTGTTGGCTGCAGAATATGCTGAAACGATAAAAATAGCGATAATAAATAAAGCTCCAGCCTTCTGTAGAGGCCGCCGGAAAGTCACCGCTACTGTAATTGTAGGAAAATATGGTATATAGAAAAAAAATTATATATAGCACTGCCAAGCACTTGCAAGGAGATGATCACACTTCTACTTTTGCAGACATATTTCTGTGCATGAATCAACATATAAAAATATTTTTCCTGCCTGTGCCTGACTCCCGAATAGAACAAAATGGAAAAAAGGGGTACTGTATAATGGCACACACCGTCTGTTCCCCCGACACTGAAGAACATACAAAGCCTTTTGATGGGTTTGACAAATTGCAATTTTACAAATTGCATTAGAAGTAGTGCGGCTTCCTGCGTTGCTGTGTGCCAAAAGTGTCCCGAATTTGCAATGTAATTTTCAGGAGAACACAAATAGTTGTTTTTAAGAATTAGGCCAGAGGAACCCGACTGCAGACGCCCCGTGAAAAATGGACGGCGTGCTGACTGGATTTCAGAGGCCAACCATATTGCAGGGGACGACAACACTGTACACTAAACATGTGTAGCAGGGAAGAAGGGACTCCATTGATCCTATCACTACAGCGTTGGGAGTCCCGTTCTCTGCGTGGTGGTCAGTATCTAATGCATTAAAATAAATACAAAAACACAACACTGTATCAAGCCCTGATGCACAGGACTGCTGCTGGTAGGCGTTACCCTGTCACTAGTAACAGTCTGTAAAGACAGATCACGGAGGGGCTAGAGTAGCGCTTCTGGCTCATTACCAAAATTGTAAAAGTTAATATTAGAAGGTGCCCAAGGATAATAAATACAAGAAGATTACCACAGTCAGTCACTGTGCCTGGATCTTTGAGTAAGTGTCCCTGATTTACCATGCTGGGTTTTGATGGTAGATTTACTTTGAAAAAGGAGTCAGTCTTGCTATTCCAATATCTGGTACACTATAACTACACCTGCCTACAATGAAAACACTATGTACATATCCTACAATAATATTGGGTCACATTGTACAATATATTATATAGTCACTGAATGCATGCATGTTCTCTGCACAGTTGTAGACAAAGCTGCTGATGGAAGCAACGTGCAATTTGTTAATCTCGCAAGCAAAAGCATCATCTCCCATAACGTTGCAGGTGTTCTTTATAAGTAATGCTCCAAATATCAGTGTCCTAATTACTTCTCCATTTCGGAGATGTACCATTTCCGGCTCCATGTGCTGCCTCCAGCAGCTGCACCATGAATTCACAGTGTGCCTATTTATTCACAGTCAAAACATGTGCAGAGAAAAATTAATTAAAAGAGGTGGTGGATACATTACTTAAGGCTAGGACATCAATGGACTTTGGGGTGTGCTATGAAGTGCCATATAATACATCAGGCCTGAAACATAAGAGTGAGGCAAGCATGTGCAGATTGTCAACCACTGTAATAATCCCAATTAAGTCAGATTTGGCACCAGGGTGTATGACAGGTCTAACCTCTCGCATAAGCATGGCTATATATATATCCAGGGACACTTACTCATAGATCCAGGTACTGTGAGTGTGGTAATCTTGTCCTCCTTTTAAAATCGACTTTTAACATTATGCTAATGCTTCTAAAAGGATACTGGGGCGGTTCCCAGAACCCCTCCATGCTGCAGCTTCACAGGTTGTTTCACTGTCTCACACACCATCTCTGCTCCTGCTCTGCACTTCACCCTTCCCTCTGCCTGATGTAATCTTACAGCAACACACAGCGAGACGGGGAAGTGCTCCTGCACACTGTAAGAGCCAGTGAATCTGCAGCATGGAGGAGCTCTGGGAACCGCCCCATAAGTAATTCAGGCTCATGGGCATCATTTAAAAGTTGATTTTAGAAGGAAGGGGGCCATAACTAATAAATATAAGAAGATTACCACAGTCATCATGCCTGGATCTATGAGTACGTGTCCCTGGTCATCATCATGCTTGATTTTGCTGGTAGATTTTCTTAGGGATTGTCCAAAATTAATAAAAACTTATACTGGTGGGCTGGGGAAGGGGGGCCGTGAAAAATAATAAACCTATACTTACTTACCTCAGCGCTCCTGGTGTCCCACACCACCGCCATCGCTGGAACGCCCCTGTTGACAGGAGCACTGCAGCTCTGCTCCGATAACTACCGGCGTCCTGGCACACCCACTTGTCTGCTGTTCCAGTGCCTGCTACAGCGCCGGAACATAGGGATAAATGGGCATGCCAGACGAGTGGTGTTGTCAGAGCTGAGCTGCCAAGCCCCTGTGAACAATGGTACGGCAGTGATTGAGAGTGGCGTGGGACAGTGGGAGCACAGAGGGAGGAAAGTATAGGTATATTTTTTCCCCATCCCACCAGTAAAGTTTTTATCAATGTTGCACAATCCCTTTAAAGTAAAACACTATGATCATACAACACAACTATATTTCTAAAGAAGCCACCCGCCATAAGAAGCGGTGGCAAACCTATGGCACTGGTGCCAGAGGTGGCACTCTGAGCCCTCTCTATGGGCACCTGCGCAATCACCCCAGCGCAAGACAGGACTCAAGGCCTCTTGCAGTCCCAGGCAGCCCAGGACCCTAGAAGGAAGCTACAATGACAATCCAAACTTCTTCTCCTTTCTACTGTTTTGGTGTCCTCAGGTGCCTATACAATTTAATCATGCGACAGAGCAGGGAGTAATAAGTTACTGCTTAAATTGTCGAATCGGCACTTTGTGAAAAATATATGGGTTTTGGTTGTAGTTGGGACACTTTGTGCCTAAAAGGTTTGCCATCACTGACCTATAGGTTGCAACCATACTATCCAGGGCTTGTCCATATGGGATTTACTTCATAGATGTGAAAGGCTGCATGAAGGTCTCCATGAAGAGGTTTTCAAGTGCTTCATATTGAAGGTGCATACAGCTCCAAAATGGAAAAACCTAATTATTGTTCAATGACGTAGTCAAAGCCATCAAACACTGCCAGCACGATTATTGCCCAGCAAGCCACCTCACTGCGTGGCCTCCACAGTGCAAAGCGCAAATGAGAAAATAATAATTATCTAAAATATTACAGAGAATTTCAACATGTAATGAGCAGGAAGAGTAATGAGGACATCACAGTAGTCAACTGTTTAACGATAGATCTACTGAGTACAAGGAGTTGCCTTTAGATGCTCGTGGGGCCGTGCCAGCTGTGGACTTTAACATACACATCACTATAGTACATTTGTGTCAATGTTGAGCATATAAAATGATGAATTATAGATTATTATTCTGTTCCTGACACAAGCAGTCTTTATGGGATTCTTGCAGCTGCAAGTGAAGACTTCGTAGAAATCATTTGTGCCTACTAGTTAGATTTGAGGGCCCTTATAAACCTTCTGCCATATAGATGAATTCTGATTTGCCATGGTGGCTATATTGGCTGAATAGTGGGCAAGTGTGTTTAACTCATTATATACCATCCTGCAGTCTGTTCATCAGCTCCATCAATTTGAAAGATGAAAGTCTGCTTGCAGTTCATTACATTATGTAGCAAGGGGATCAGAGATTTCAGGGGATGAGACCATATGGTCACTGAAGTCTTCTTTTAGGTCTTCTGAAGTGACCTCCATTGTATAAAGAGATTGTATGAGACTTCAACATTGGCCATTGCTACTGTCTATTTTGTTTTACAATGTGTATGGGTATCTTAAAAACCAAATACTCTGTGGAGACCTTAAATGGAGAATAAATTCCATTTCAAGAATTATTGTCACTTCACTAAACTCATTTAAAAAGTGAATAAAAAAAAAAAAATCATAAGATACCGTATATACTCAAGTATAAGCCAACCCGAGTATAAGCCGAGACCCCTAATTTTACCACAAAAAAAATGGGAAAACCTATTGACTCGAGTATAAGCCGAGGGTGTAGTATACAGCCAGCCCCTGTAGTATACAACCAGCCAGCCCCTGTAGTATACAGCCTGTCCCAAGTAGTATACAATCAGCCTGCCCCCCAAAAAGTACACAGCCTGCCCCCCAAAAAGTATACAGCCTCCCCCCCAAAAAGTATACAGCCTGCCCTCAGTATGCCTAGCGAATAATAAAAAACTAAACTTAATACTCACCCTCCGACGATACTCACCTTTGATGCTAAGTGGCGGCTCCCGGTCCTCGGCGGCGGCTCTTGATCCTCTGCGGCAGCTTCTCTCATCACGTGCCGGCAGTCGTGTCCATGCGACTTGCCGGCGGGCGCACAATGCGATGCGGCGGTGTCGCCGCTGATGACGTCATCAGCGGCGACAACGCTACATCATATTGTGCGCCCGCCGGCAAGTCGCATAGACGCGACTGCCGGCACGTGAAGATAGAAGAGAGAAGCCGCCGCAGAGGATCGGGAGCTGGAGGGAGAGTATAAATTTTTTTTTTTTATTATTATTTATTATTATTGACTCGTGTATAAGCCGAGATGAGGTTTTTCAGCACATTTTTTGTGCTGAAAAACTTGGCTTATACAGACTATATAGACTATAGGTCTAGGTTTGTAACATACATGACTATTTAGACATACAAGCCTACAAGACTACCTTAGTACATAAAAGTATTGTTCACAGTAGTGCACAAAAAAAATCTTTTTTTTAAAAAAACTCAACCCTTACCTTTTTGTCTTTTCAGCTGTGGGAAACTTCCTATAGTAGTGGCCTGGATTATTTCTACAACAATCTGATACCTTCAAGAACATAAAAAAAAAAAAATGGGTTACATATTTACTTCAGTGCCAGTATTCATAGAGCAGTAACACAATCTCCATTATTAGTTTCCTCATGGAACTAACAAAACCTGTTTAATTGCTATTATACAGCAGTACAACTATCCCAATATTGACCCTCCCTATAAAGTTCCAGTTCGTTCATAATGTTGCTTCTGATCAGTCATTTTTTTGAACCAAGCCCGACATATTCATATACTTCCAGCTCAGCCACACTTCCAGCTCTTTCCCCCTTCCCTCAGCTCGGAGGGAGACGCTGGCTTTATAAGTTGCTTAAGAGAATTCCTGAGGGAAAGCTGAATGAGGGAGCAGATCTCTCTCCAGAAAGTCCCCCCCCCCCCAGTCTGTCTCATTTCTGAGGGAGGTTTGAATGAGGTAACAGAGCAGACTCAGCTGTAGAGAGGTCCCAGGAAGCAGCAGGAGGAGCAGCTGAGCTAGAAGAATATGAATGTGCATAGATTGTAAGAAAACTTTACAAACAGATTGTGGAACTTTACAGGAATGGGGAGGAAAAATATAGGGATAGTTGTACTGCTCTATCATAGTATTTTTCAACCCCATCTACGGGATAGGGCCTAACTTGCTGATCAGAGAGTGTCTCAGTGCTGAGACCCCTGCAGATCGCGAAAAGAGGGGTCCGACCAACCCCTTGTCGCTCCTCTGTCAGATAATGGTGCAGACAGCCACGCATGGCTCCATTAATCTCTAAGGGTGAAGACACACATGGCGTTTTTGGGCCGTTTTTACTAAGTGCGTTTTCAGATCGTTAAAAACGCATGTGTTAAAAAACGCATCCGTTTTTTAAAAACGCATGCGTTTTTTGAAAACACATGCGTTTTTGTCAGTTTTTCAGAAATTGCGCAATGAAAAACGGACAAAAACGCATGCGTTTTTAAAAAACGGATGCGTTTTTTAACGCATGCGTTTTTAACGATCTGAAAACGCACTTAGTAAAAACGGCCCAAAAACGCCATGTGTGTCTTCACCCTAAGGAGCTGACGGAAATTGCAGAGCGCTGCACTCACTGATCTCGGTCAGCTCCATTGAGATTAATGGAGCAGAACAGTCATGCGTGGCCGTCTGCTCCATTAGTCTGAGGAACCTCTCGTTTTTGCGATCTTCGGGGGTCTCAGCACTGAGACCCCCACTGATCAGCAAGTTAGGCCCTATCCCATGGGATAGGGAGGCAGTAAAGGTTATACATTTGTGAACACTGGAAAACTTTGGACTTCTCGGCAGCAATTCTACTTTGTCATTTGCATGGTAAATAGGTCACTATTGCCTATATAGTTTCTCTCCCAAACAAGTAGCTTTCCCATTGTGTGGACATGCATGGCAGATACCAAGGAAGCTACATGCCCCAAGATACTCTTCTCAATGCAGATACACAGGGGGTCGACATGAACCCAGCAGAACTAGAGCTGAGATTATGATGGTGTTGGGTAGAGTGCAGTCAGTCACTTACAAGGGTGTATGTCCTGCTCTATGCTGTTGGGGGGGGGGCAGGAAAAGTGGGATACAATGGAGAAATCATATGTTTGTGTAAAAGGGGCCTAACACTGCACTATATTTGTCATAAATGTAAGTATATTTACAGTATATATAAAATATATTGAGATAATATTAAAGTTTATTTATTTGACGGTCTGCATTGTATGTCGGTTGTAGAATAAACTCAACAAAACGGTGTTCTATCAAAGATAATGGCCATGTCAAGTCATTCTCTAGATGGAGTCTAATAGGAGATAATTTCGGCTGTCAGCAGCACTCTGCAGCATTGGATTTGGCACAGATCGTTATTTTTACATCAAATGAACAATAAGTAGCCAGGCAACAAAATGATGTTCTACCACTGCACATCAACACATTATCAAAGTATGTACCTGCATGTACTGAGTGTGGACCGCGTTATCAGCCGTCCATTAATTCACGTTCATGACTGAAAATCATGAACCTAAATCATGAAAAACTAGGTTTCGTTATCCAAACCATCTGTCTCCTTCCGTTAATAAAATCCAATATAACACATACATTTATACACTACTCACACAAGTTAGGGATATTTGGCTTGCGAGTAAAACATCAGTCTCTAGGGGTCCATAAAAAAAGTTTCCACAATACAGCAAGTATTTAAAAAAATAAAATGCTTTTATTTCTTCATAAAAAGGTACTTTGCATTGAGCTTTCCCCATAACAAGCAACTCGTTTTGAGTGTTGTCGTTCTGCATCACAGCTATTCCTGTTACACAAACCATACACTTGGGGACCAATCAATCACACGCTAGGCCAGTGAAATCACCAACAAGCACCCAATGGTTTGTATGCACCAAGCACCACCCGGTCAATTGCATTGAGTTTCTAATGCAAGCACTGCGTGTGACCTCACCCTGAGGGTGCGGACACACGTTAAGTTTTTCGGTTGCAGTTTTTGATGTCCAAAACAGGAATGGAGTAAAAACAGTAGGAGTAGTAGTGCCTCTTTATTATAGGCAGTCCCCTTCTTAAAAGGACACCCAACTTACAGACGACCCCGAGTTAAAGACGTTGCCCACTGTAACATCTGGTGAGCTGTAAAGTGTCTATAATGAAGCTTTATTGATAATCCCTGGTCCCATTGCAGCAAAAATTTAGAAAATCTAATTGTCACTCGAGCAAAAAAAAAAAAAATTTTGTCTGTAGCTACAATTATAAAATATACAGTTTCGACTTGCATATAAATTAAACTTAAGAACAATGGGTTAACTTTATGGGTGAACTTAATGTGATCTTCTCTAAACTTTTGGAAGTCCAACTGTTCAATGTTTTGTTACAGAACTGAAAGTCATGAATTTTGCAATTAAGCTCCTTGTTACTTTTTGTACAACATGTGTTTGATCCATGAATCACCCAATAAATTGTGAGGCTTTAAAAAGTAACCTGTCATCAGAAATTGGCCTAATAAACCACGGCCAGTATGTTGTCAAGCGGCTGAACGGCTTCTAGATGAGGTTTCTCTCATGGCCCAGAGTGGTGGCATCATCCAGAAAA
This sequence comes from Engystomops pustulosus, assembly GCF_040894005.1. Lineage (NCBI taxonomy): Eukaryota > Metazoa > Chordata > Amphibia > Anura > Leptodactylidae > Engystomops > Engystomops pustulosus. The sequence continues at coordinate 243,052,908 of NC_092411.1, forward strand.
TCAACGGGTACGGTAATGGAGAAAGAGCTCAGCATATGCTCTTTATTAGTTTTAAAAGCACCCCGAGCCATATATTAAAAAGACAGACAATCACTTTAAGCTATGGTTTGAAGATTCCACTAGGTGGAATTGAGGTAGTCCTAAGCAATGGATATATTTTATAAACGCTATTGAGGCCTGTCTAATTTTTGTTTAGGCCCTGACAAATGCCAAATGTGACAAACCTGCCCCATTGCATTTAGTTGCTGTTGACCCCTGAGGGTGCGGTCCCACGTACCTCTTGGATTGGTTTAGAAACTAAATCAAAGCACATGGGAGTGTAATGGGGTATGCATTTCTATAGACACATGCGATTGGTAACCGGTACCCAGTGTCTTGTATTATTTAAATGAAAGACCAACACTGGGTGCTGGTTACCTATTGCATGCGACACTGGGTGCTGGTTACCTATTGCATGGGTTTCTGTAGAAATGCATATACAATCGGGCTGTGACCAGCCCCCATGCGCTTTGATTCCGTTTCTAAACGGAGCCAAAGTGGTACGTGTGACAGCAAAATAACGGACTGAGCGGTCGTTGAGCTGTATTGGTAACAGTTCTGACCCATTGTCAAAGATGTGACAGAGTGTCAGAGCTTACGTTATAGCTGCAGGGGATTAATGCTTCTCCATAGAAGCTCCAGGCACATCAGCCCTGTCTCATCAATGTGGCCCAATGCACAACAGCTGAAAAGAACTGCAAGACTGGAAATTAATCTAATAAATTACCCGTCATTTGTCTTTTTAGGATTTAAGCGAATACCATTACACTAAATAAGATTGCAAGTCACAAATCACGCATATATACGCATATCGATTTGTCTCCTTGGCTTCTCCTTCCTGTGCAGGAGCCCAGCGCTTCCAGCTGTGACTGTATAGAACAAGCAAAACAAAGCTGGACTGACAATGAAGTCATCAGCGGATCCTGATCCCACTACAGATATGTCATAAGAACTGATACAAACAGAATACTGCACTGTGATCCAGTACCCTACGCTTATAAGTCTGTATATCGGAGACAGAGGCATATACGAAATTAAAACAAACGTTGTATAGAAAATATGTAGGTCTGTATACACATTTGACAAAAGGTGTAATATTATAATCAGTTCCCATTTCAAATGAATGGATTATATCAACAATGACATAAAAGATGAGGTTTACAACTTACAAAAGGAATGTACCTTAGCTGTTTGAGGAATTCAATGTCAGAGCTGTTTGTGATCAGCTTGATGAACTCCTCATAAGATGGGGCGTAGGTATAGGCCTTCTTGTGGCGCTCGTTCACCTGTTCCCTGTACTCCAGCTGGCTGAGCAGCATCTGATTAATGTAATCCGGATCACTCAGCAGCTCCACCAAGGGCTTCAACACTGAAGGAACAAAATCAGGACAAGGCAAGATGAAGGACACCAGGGCTGTGAACACAAACTGTCCTGCAATAAGACCTGTGAATAGGTTTTACCCCACTAAACTACTAGTCCCCTCAGGTTGGGTATAAAATGTCATTTCCCTCTTTATGTGAAATCTCATCCGTTTACCTCTAAAAAAAAAATCTCACCCAAAGATGACTCTTTTCACTTCATTTTCATATGATGAATCAAGTTTAGTGGTTACAGGGGTAGTGTCACTTCAGAAGGCCCGATATTATGTTCTAAATTATCTGGAAATATGCTTTGTGCCATATTAAAGAGAAGGATCTGATGTCAGACTTATGGCTTTGTAAGCTACAGAACCAGGAGATAAAGACAGCTACCGTATATACTCGAGTATATTTTCAGCACAAAAATTCCAACAACTCAGCTTATAGTCTTTTCTTCGGACCGGTAGCAGCAGGTCCGTGTACGCCGGTGCTAATTTACAGAAATTGGGCATACTGAGGCTGTCTGCTTAAAGGGGCAGGGGGATGGTTATGTTGGGTGAATGCTGGCTGACTATAGGGGAAGAGGGCTGCTATATACGGAGGGCAGGGGGCTGGCTATATACTGAGGGCAGGGGCTGAAAGGGGACTGACTAACTATATACGGGCTGTGACCACTGCATTTCCCACCCTAGACTTATACTTTAGTCAGTAGGTTTTCACAGTTTTGAGTGGCAAAATTAGGGACGTCTGTTTATATTCAGGTCAGCTTATACTCTAGTATATACTGTAAATACTTAGTTGGAAATACAAGAAGCAGATAAAGATCCAATTCCTGCCTGTATGTCCAGTTATGTAGATCACAGAACCATAGCCATGCTGATAAAGTGTTACAAGTACTCCCTAAATCACCTAAAATTAGCTGCCAGTGAGGCATTGTACCTTAATTACAGCCATTTTTCAGATATGCAAATTAGCTTTTCTGACTTATGTCTCATGGCTGTGACTCTTCTCTCCCAGGCTGGCAGTGAACCACATCCCATTATTTTGACTGACAGCTCTGTGTCTCTTCAAATCACTGCTTTGCCTCCTTGTACTTAGGGACTGTCTGCTAATATTCAACTACAGACTACATGGAGGCTGCTGTGACTTCATGTGATCACATACAGTACAGGTACAGTTTGCTATTGTCAAGAGGCTAAAGGATCTGAGATGATGTCACTTTGGTCACATGACATGAACTGCTGAATAGTAAAGATTCATAAAGGCATGGGGAGCAGTAAATCGGAGGGGCTGTCCAAGCAGGACACGCCCCTCTATTTCCAGGTAATAAAAGATAAAAGTTTATTTATGGGGATGTAAGGGAAAAAGATTTTTAGCTTAAAGAAGGATGTCAGTTAGTTACTAGGGCTCTATAGGGAGCGGTCACTAGCTGTATATGTGAAAATGTGGAGGCCATATATGATTTTGAACACACCTTTACTTTGTAAACTGTATGTTAATGAGGTAGCTGGTGAACCCAGTGTGTGGTCTACGCAGCAAGAATACTGCTATTCAGGTCCAAATCACTTCTCTCTCCTCCCACTGTCGCCCCATGCTCCTCAATCACATTCCCTGCTCATCGGATGGAGAGAGTAGTGGTCCTGGCAGGAGCAGCAGTGCTCCAAGTCCTAAGGGCATGACCCTTGTGCGCCAACTGCCTCTGAATATGGATAAAAGTTCTTGGGGGAGGTGGTAGACTCCCTTTAAGCAAATGTAGAAGGCTAATGGGTAATCTTATGAATGGAGGAAAGTTTTTTTTTCCAGTCTGCTACCAAGGGAATACATAGGTCTCCATAGAAGCTTTACACACAAAACAATTTTAAACAATGATCTCAATTTAGCTGCAGAGAGAAAATAAAGAACAATTGCTTAGAAACGGTGAACATTAGCTTAATGAACTCATTTTATTTTTCATTGATTTAAAATAACTGGTGCTATCTTAGCAGATATCCATAATTATAGACACGAAGAGGAATATCAAATTATAGCATTTCAACTGGAACCTGCAATGAAGGAACTGCAGCTGAAACCTTGCTACCCAAGATGGCCCAATGTCCAGACAATGTTGCAGGTAAAAAGAAAAATAACCAAAATTATGAAGAATCCAATTATTAAAAGGGGTTAAACCAAGTTTCCACAGGAAAAGGAATTAGAAGCTGATCGGTGGTGGTCTAACTGCTGGTACCTTCACCGATCACCAGAAAGAACTTTCTCAGTAACCCAGAGATTGCTGGTCCCGTTCTCATTAAGTTATCAAGTGCCAGGTCTAGCATGTGTCCTGTCGCTTCATTAAATAGCAAGGGGTGCCACAAATTCCCAAGCACATTCCTTGAGAATGAATTTGAGTGCCGGAGATGCACAAGAGCTGTGATCTTCAATTTCAGACACTCTACTGCTACTGAACAGGGCGGCCGGGTGCATGCTCCACCCATTTGAAAACTGGAAGTCCCATTCTTCCTGATTGTAGGGGCCTTTTCTTGTGATCACATGTGTTATTTGAGAACTACACTCACCTTTGGTAGCAAGTATTTCAGAAAGGACAATGCGCAAACTGCGAGACTGGGCATCCCGGGTAGGCATCAAACAGAGAATTAACACCTTGGCACAAGTCTGCAGAAACTGGAGCTCCTCCTCTGTGTTTTTTAAGCAGGGATGAAGAGCAAATGGTCTTGGCTGTTCATCCTGTCTGAAAGAAAAATGAACAAAACAAAAGCAAAGAAAAACAAAAGAAACTGAAGTTAAATGAAAAACACGTCCCTACTACATCACCATAACCCTACCCTAAATTCAGGTAACGTCACTGTGGCAATTTTATATTTGTTACTCATGGCCTCCTCCATTCTAAAAGTATGCTAATGATACTAGGGTGGTTTCCAAAGCCGCTCCATGCTACAGATTCACAAGCTTTCACACTGTGCAGGAAAACTTACCTCTCCAGCTGTGTGAGATTACAGAGGGCAGGGGAAGTGCTGAGGGAGCAGGGGGAGGGGAAGATAGTCTAAAAAGTGAATCTTCAGCATGAAAGAGCCATGGGAACTGCCCCATTAACCTTTCAGGCTCATTAGCATAATCTAATATAAAAGTTGATTTTAGAAGGACGGAGGCCATGTATAACAAATATAAGAAGATTACCACAGTCATGGGTAAGTATCACTGATTTATCATGATGGATTTTAATGGTAGATTTTTTTGTTTTGTTTAGACGTTTTTTAAAATAACGCATTTACATTTTGAAAATAGATTAGAGGGTCTTCTAAATGAAAACAAAACCTAAATTAAATCTCTAAATAAATTCTCTCTTAGTCGGGTGCTAGTCCTGTACATACTGGAAAGTAGGATAAGTTTTCTTATACTTGTGTGGGTCAATATAAAGTGTAGATTGAAGATGTTGATCTGATGATATACAGAATATCATACGAAGATCCAAAACAGAGAATAAACAGAAGGGAGTAAATGGCAGTCATTATCTTGATAGTTGCACCAAGATACTGAAGTAATACTCTATGACTAACGTCATAAATAACAGCTCCAGTTTACGAGAACACAAATCAATATGGAGAGAAAGCAGCAATCCGTCTAGCCTGAAATAGTTTGCGAGATACATCAATAATGACCTTCACAATCATCAGAAGAAACATATTAGTCCTTGGTAACCTCGTTATTTGTCCAAATGGTACAATAAAGCGATATATAAAAACCTGGGCGCTCAGCATTAGAATTAACAAATCCATTAAGGACCCAAAAGGTAACCAACAGGGCACTTGTTCTGTCCTACTGTCAAACAGAATACAGACTGCACAAGGACTGTGAAACAAGTCAACAATGGGAACCCAAGAAAGCTTGTCATGATTATTTTCGGATACTAAACCATCCTTGTGGCTCTATATCACCTTTTGGTCCACTGTTCCAGATGCCTGTACAGACATCCAGTGCCACAGCTGTTAGTTTCCCATTTATGAATGACTCCTTGCTTTCAGACATCTCCACAACCTCAGGTGACACCAGTTTCACCTCCCTCCAAGCCCCAGAACTTTGGACCTATCTGCATCAGTTTTAGAAAAATGCAAGAAAATTTACCAACGATATGGAAAATCCAAACTTTAGAATCACCGGTTGGTGGCTGGAGCTTCAGCCATACATTTCACCTGCAGTGATGGTCCAGAGCTTGGGTTCTCAGTAGGTACCCTGCCAGATCCTTGCTACTATTAGGGAATGTCTTAAAGAACCAAAACCCAAGAGGCTGTTTGCCGATTCTATGACATTACCACAGAAAAATACATTGACAATAACCAGCCTGTGTATCCTACCCCATTATCCAGACTTAAAAGGGTTAAACCCCAGAACGAGGATCTCCTTGCTCTCATTATTTCTTGCAGAGGCCGATAATCACCTCACACAGAGAAGGATTACAGATGCTTGCTCCAGTTTGTTACCTAGTGTTTGCAGCCTTGAGGTCGCAGAAGTGTGTGAGCAGATTCTTCACCACGTCATTGCACACCAGCTTTACAACGTCAAAGTGAGCAAGCCGACAGCGTAGTTGCTTGGAAAGCTCCCAAAAGTCTTCAGAGAGAAGATGGTAGAGTTGGCCATCATCTTTACTGAGTTCTCCATACCATGACAGAATGTAGTCTCTGTAGCTGTAGTCAAACACTGGAAATGATGGAGATGGAAAAAAAAAAAGAGTTAAGATGTAATCACTGATCACAATGTACAAGATAATAAATGCATAGCTGCAAACCCCTGCAAAAACATCTGGCTGTGGGTGGTCACCACTAGAGGGAGCTCCCGAGAATACTGCATACTCATCTAGTCAATGGGATGCCTAAATATTCATATAAAAGGAGAAATGTCAGGCTGACTTGCTGTATACAGCAGAACAATTATCTAAAATAAATGAGCTTCTTTACTGAAATAACCACAGTGTCATGCACATGAATGTATGCTCAGCCGGGCGAGTGCTCACCACATCGTGACTGGGTGCTCTATGGGAACCGTCATCATGGTCCCCCATACATTCATGTGCACGAGTCACCTGGTAACCCCAATATCTGGACTTTGTTATATTGTAGAATCAATACAAGTGTCATATGTAGCCATCCATTCTGAAGCTGTATTTCTTTTCAATCCTATGCACCAGTTTTCTGATTTAATGCTGATGGAAAATTAGTTGCATAGTAACAGGTTTCCCCAAAAATAAGACAGTGTCTTATATCAATTTTTGCTACTAAAGAGTCACTAGTTCTTATTTTTAGGGCATGTCTTATTCATTCCATTAACAAGAATTTACATTTATTGTTGAACAAATAAAATTAAACATTTATAATACACTGTAGCCATGCCATTACATACATTAGCATAAGCATCTGAACTCCATCAAGAAAGTCTAGTGACTATTTCCAAGTACAACAATATATGGTACATTTAACAATCCTGAAATTTATGAACAAAAAGCAACAATTTTTATTTAAAGGAAACCTACCATTTAGAATGGCAGGGATAAGCTGTAAGTACCGAGCACCAGGTCAGGGTGAGCTGGTGCCGGTACTTACTTTCGTTAGTGTTATAAACCGCGGTAGCGCGATCGTGCACGCGCCTACATAGGAAAAAGCGGAGATGTTGCGCGCGCACGGTCGCGCGCAGCGCCGAAGCCCCTTCTGCTCTAAAGTTTAAAAAGTGTTAAAACCGCGATACTGCGGTTTATAACACTAACGAAAGTAAGTACCGGCACCAGCTCACCCTGACCTGGTGCTCGGTACTTACAGCTTACCCCTGCCATTCTAAGTGGTAGGTTTCCTTTAAAGGGGTTATCCGGGTTTCAAAAATAACTGAGGCCCTGGCTGGGGTGGGCTAGTTAAACATAACAAACATCTACTTATCTCCTCCGGCGCCGCCGATGTCCCGCTCCGCGGCCGGTCTTCTCTGTGCGCCGGTTTCATTACACCGGCGCACAGGGAGCTTCCGGCCGGCTGGAAGCTCCTATCAGACACCATCTCTCAGCGCTTACAATGCTGAGAGATAGGGACGGATAGGAGGAGCCGGCCACATCCCGGACCGGAAGCTCCTTGTGCGCGGCTTCCGTGCCCCTGTAAACAAACAGGGGCACGGATCGAAGGGACCGCGGCGCGGGACATCGGCGGCGCCGGAGGAGGTAAGTCCATGTTTATTATGTTTAAATATCCCTCCCCAGCACTGCCATAAGTAATTTTTAAAACCCAGATAACCCCTTTAAAGGGCCATTATATCAACAACGTCTCGAACATCCTTATAACTCTCCAATTCAGAATTTCATGCCGAATTTCTTATGACTTGTTTAGGTAGCTGCCCATAGCGCATTTCCATCGCAACAGTCAATGATGTTATCCCTTGAATTCTTCACCCATTTCACAACCTCTTGCAGTATCTAAATTATTTTCTAATGCTAATGTATGGTGAGGGGTGAGATGTAGCAATGACTGCTGCTAGGTCTTATTTTCAAGGGAGACCTTACATTTCTAAGCTTGAAAAAAAGTTGCACTAGGTCTTATTTTTTTTAGGGGGCGTTTTATTTTTGAGGAAATAGGGTATATTAACAATGATAGAGGAAATCCACATTCTTCAAAAACCTGTGATTAGTCATGTGGGTGGTTCCAATCTAGATGACGGACTCGCAGGCAGCTACAGTAATGGTTCACTGTAATGTGCATGAACTGGACACCCCTGCAGTCATCTTAAACGTCAGGTGTGCTTGACTCCACCCACTTGACAATTCACAGGTGACACGCCCTAATCTAAAGCTGAATTTCACCGTTTAGAGGTGAACATCATTACAAACCTATAGTGCTATTACATTGCCTTATAGAGGTTTCATTTGTATTTCAAAGTCCCCTTTAGAGACCGGATGGTAACTTAAAGTAATGACTACTAGACACTAACAACAAAAAACTTATACATGAACACAAATTAAAAGGGAGAAAGTGGAAAGTATTAATCATTATAGTCGGCTGTACAGAAGAATTAAATGCAGACCCTGTTCTTCTACATATGAATCAACTATTGTAACATACCAGAAAACAACAAAAGAAAAAGAGGGCTTTAAGAAATGAAGCCCTTTCTATTCAGTGAGGACTGTTCCACGTATGAAATATGCCACACAAAAAAACTCATTAACAACACACCAGCATGCCTGCCAACCACGTCACATTACACCTCCGTGGCTGAAAATAGAATGATAACTACGGCACATTGAAAACTTTACTCCGGTCAGATTCTCCAGATTATAACATGAGGTCAGGAGATCAGGAGCAAGAGACATCAATTGCATCACAAGTAACATCTGCTACAAGAAAAATCTCCAATCATGGAGAATGAAGATGTGTGTGTTTTGTAGTAGAATTCTTCCTGAAGAATTCTTAGTTACAGTTAGGGCCAGAAATATTTGGACAGTGACACAATTTTCGCGAGTTGGGCTCTGCATGCCACCACATTGGATTCGAAATGAAACCTTTACAACAGAATTCAAGTGCAGATTGTAACGTTTAATTTGAAGGGTTGAACAAAAATATCTGATAGAAAATGTAGGAATTGTACACATTTCTTTACAAACACTCCACATTTTAGGAGCTCAAAAGTAATTGGACAAATAAACATAACCCAAACAAAAATATTTTTATTTTCAATATTTTGTTGCGAATCCTTTGGAGGCAATCACTGCCCTAAGTCTGGAACCCGTGGACATCGCCAAACGCTGGGTTTCCTCCTTCTTAATGCTTTGCCAGGCCTTTACAGCCGCAGTCTTCAGGTCTTGCTTGTTTGTGGGTCTTTCCGTCTAAAGTCTGGATTTGAGCAAGTGAAATGCAGCGCAATTGGGTTAAGATCTGGTGATTGACTTGGCCATTGCAGAATGTTGCACTTTTTTGCACTCATGAACTCCTGGGTAGCTTTGGCTGTATGCTTGGGGTCAATGTCCATCTGTACTATGAAGCGCCGTCCGATTCAGCACTTGGCTGAATCTGGGCTGAAAGTATATCCCGGTACACTTCAGAATCCATCCGGCTACTCTTGTCTGCTGTTATGTCATCAATAAACACAAGTGACCCAGTGCCATTGAAAGCCATGCATGCCCATGCCATCACGTTGCCTCCACCATGTTTTACAGAGGATGTGGTGTGCCTTGAATCATGTGCCGTTCCCTTTCTTCTCCAAACTTTTTTCTTCCCATCATTCTGGTACAGGTTGATCTTTGTCTCATCTGTCCATAGAATACTTTTCCAGAACTGAGCTGGCTTCTTGAGGTGTTTTTCGGCAAATTTAACTCCGGCCTGTCTATTTTTGGAATTGATGAATGGTTTGCGTCTAGATGTGAACCCTTTGTATTTACTTTCATGGAGTCTTCTCTTTACTGTTGACTTAGAGACAGATACACCTACTTCACTGAGAGGGTTCTGGACTTCAGTTGATGTTGTGACTGGGTTCTATTTCACCAAAGAAAGTATGCGGCGATCATCCACCACTGTTGTCATCCGTGGACGCCCAGGCCTTTTTAAGTTCCCAAGCTCACCAGTCAATTCCTTTTTTCTCAAAATGTACCCGACTGTTGATTTTGCTACTCCAAGCATGTCTGCTATCTCTCTGATGGATTTTTTTTTTTTTTTCAGCCTCAGGATGTTCTGCTTCACCTCAATTGAGAGTTCCTTTGACCGCATGTTGTCTGGTCACAGCAACAGCTTCCAAATGCAAAACCACATACCTGGAATCAACCCCAGACCTTTTAACTACTTCATTGATTACAGGTTAATGAGGGAGACGCCTTCAGAGTTAATTGCAGCCCTTAGAGTCCATTGTCCAATTACTTTTGGTCCCGTGAAAAAGAGGAGGCTATGCATTACAGAGCTATGATTCCTAAACCCTTTCTCCGATTTGGATGTGGAAACTCTCATATTGCAGCTGGGAGTGTGCACTTTCAGCCCATATTATATATAGAATTGTACTTCTGAACATGTTTTTGTAAACCGCTTAAATAACAAAACTTGTGTCACTGTCCAAATATTTCTGGCCTTAACAGTATCTTTCAGTAAAACTTTATATTAATGTATAAGGATCATTCTAATGTCAAATCATCATAATTATTTTCAATAAAATATACCTGAACCTGGAAAATATTTTCTATACATTGAACGTGCCCATCGACTTATCTAACATTGCTCCCCATCCCTTTACTAGTGAAGGTAAATTTGCTTTTGCTAATCTAAGGTTTAACCCTTTGAGGATGCAGCTATTTTTGTTTTTTTGTGTTTCCATCTACTCCACATCTTTCAAAAGCCATAACTTTTAAAATATTTCCATTTATAGGGACATACAAGGAATTGCTGGAAAAAAAATGCAGTGAAATTACCAAAAAAAAACAATTGTGCCACTCACTCATGTTTTTTGCTTTTACAGCTTCATATAACACATCCCTGTTGTTCTCTGGTTCAGGACAAATCGCAGAGAATTTATATTGTTTATTTAATGTCTTTATACCTAAAAAAAAAAAAATAAAACCTGACAGAGATCAGGCTTTGTAGGACATGGAAATACTTCATGGCGGAGATCAGTAGTGTCTGGGGACAGAACAGTTCTAGTTGAACCAATCAGAGTTCAGTTTTCATTTTCCCACAGCGGTTTGTAAAATGAGCTCTGATTGGTTTCTATTGGCAACTAGCAAAGTTTTAGCTCAGACACTTCTGCAATCTTCCTCAATTAGTTTATGATTTGTTTAATCTATAAATGGTTCATTTTCTGTTGAAAAGCCACTATTTAGGTGCTGCTGCCGAATCCAAGTAGTAAGCTGCCATGATTGGTCCTGGCTTTTCAGCAATTGAAAGCGTAGAGGGGGCACGTAGGAGAGATCATTACTTGTTGGGCCGTATACAGGGGGAACTTTACCAAACAGATGTATGCAGCTATATAGTTATACTAGCTGTATACAGCTCAGACATAAGTGTAGGCAGCATGTATGGTCCAGCAGAAAGTAATGTCCAGACCTGGTGTAAATATGATCTTATATACACACACACTTTCTTTTTTGCCGCTTTATATTATGCAGTCAAACAATTTATTTTACATATCTAGCGCAAAGAAATGAAAGAAATGGAAATGAGAGCAGCAATGCCATCGGTTGCTATGAACAACACTATTCTCTTTATTAGCTTAAGTTTTAATAAAATGCCCCCAATGTCTGCCCTTCAATACACACAAAGGAAAGCAAACAAACGCCGGCCCATCTATTATGCTGCATAGTAATGTAATAGACATAAGGCATAAGCGGATCGTAGAATATGGCACTGAGTATAGTCCATTACTCACGGAGCAGAGGAAGAAGCCTGCTCCGGAATTTAATTTGGTCACACATCTCCAGGAGACATTGCCCAAGAATAATGGATCATCCTCTGCATTTCCATTGTCTCTTCTAGATTGGTTTTATGAGCTGTGGAAACTGATTGATTAAGTGTACAGGGCTTGACGCGCGCCATTACCTCCACAACAGTTCAGTGCACAACGTATCACAGCGCTTTTACTTCGAGCCCTCTGCTATTCACTCTCTCCTCCAGACAGGGCAGATGGAGGATACTGTGCGGCTATGCACACATACAGACATATACACATGTACAGATGAAAGCAGAAATTTACATACGGTACACCATTAGAAAAAAAAAAACAAAAAAAAAAAAAAACGCCCCATAATATTGTGACTAGTATTTGGTACCATTGCCCTCCAACTGTATGACTTTGGTTACAGGTTTTGGATACCCTTTCACAAGCTTCTCACAATAGTTGGTCGGAATTTGGACCCTCTCCTACTAATAGAACTGGTGTAACAGCCAAGTTTGTAGCTGTCTTTTTTGTACTTGCGTTTAATGGTTTGTACAGATGAACGAGTCTCCTTCAGGTTTATGGAAATTGTACTCAAGGATGAACTAATCTTGTGGAAGTTCACAATTCTCTTCCCAATACCTTGGCCAATTCCTTTAGGCTTGATGTTACACTAAGAAGCAGTGGGTTCATGTGTTACTTTTAATACATTCACAGACGTTTCTCTAACTCAGATGTCGCCAATAAAACAGAAGCTTCCAAAGACATGACATCATATGATCTTTCCCAAATTGTAAAAGATGTCTACCATTAAAACCAAGCATAGATAAACCAGTGAAAACTTATTAACAGATTCAGGCACCGTGACTGAGGTAATCTTCTTATATTTGTTAGCCATAACCTCCCCCTCTGCTCCCTCAGCATTTCCCCCCTCCCTCTGCCTGATATAATCCCACTCCAGCATAGTATGTATGTAAACTTCTGGTTTCTGTATTGAGGCACACACAAAAGCTTTATTTATAAAATATAAAAGAACCAAGCAAAATGTATATGTACAGCTACAACCAGGAGGAGGTCCTGCCCTTCACATATGTGCAGGAAGCTTTATCAGCCCAGTACCGCTATTCACATCACTATATTACAGAAATCATCGCTGTGCAAATTGGATTCCACTGGAAAATCAGTTCTGAACTAGATAAAAGATGCAATGGTGGATACAGGTGTGCGCCCTTTTTGTGTCAAATATGATACAACCAAGAATTTCTTCTGTAAAAGGCCTTGTTATCAATCAGTAGGAAAAAAAAAATAAGGCCTGGTTATCACCTTTGGTTGGCCGAGGTGATTTACAATCGCAGAATAGTGGATGGGATTTACACAAACTAATATTTCTGTGATAAAAACTTGTACATTTTTACTTGAGTTTTTTTTATATTCCTCCATGTAGGATTGTGTATTCTTGTATAGCTGTCAATCTGTATAGATTAATCTGTCAAGACCCTAATACTATAACATGCTTCCAGCAAATAGGACACCATGTGCAATTTTCTCAGCTCCTCCTGCTCTATAAGATGCTCACTGAAAATAGGACATTACGTAACATGTGCTATATCATGCTGCCACTATATACAATCTGATTAGCCCCTACTAATCTATAACATGCAGCCTGCAAATATCTCAATATGTACAATTTACTCAGCTCCTCCTGACCTACAGGATACTAGATACAAATAGGACATTATGTACAATCTACTCAGCCTCTATTACTCTATAACATGCTGTCTTCAGATAGGACACCATCTACAATCTACTCAGCACTTCCTGCTCTATAACATGTTGCCTGCAGATAGGATACTTTGTACTAGCTGTTCCAGCTTTGACATGCAAGCCTGAATTTGATTGGATTTGACTACCATTTCTTAGTCATTTCTTTGGTTATATACCTATGGTGAAACCATTGGCGTAAATATAAACAATATATATGACATATTATGAAAGTACATTTTATAATAACCCCTCAATAATGCTACAAGCCCAGTATTTAAGCCTCTGCTTCCGTAGTGTTATATACGTAGAAGCTGGATGAAAGGTTACTGAGCCAAGTAGGTGCAATGAGCCCAGGAATGAGTCACAGAGCTGCGAGGGACTGACAAGCACTGGGGACGGAGCGCTGTCAGGGCATATTAATCTAAAAGCTACAAATAAAATGTCATCTCTGCACTGACATCAACAAAAGTGTATCAGTCAGCAAGCAGCAGGCTGTTCATGTAATTCGATTAAGCAGGGGTCTGTCATGCTGCCATGCACAGGGGCGAGATAAGGGAAGCGTCTACACGAGACAAAACTAGTTACCAGGAATGCTACCTATTCCAATATGTCTTATTGTACGGAATAGATTATACACTCCGAGGGCTGAAAGATATTGGAGCACAATTATTGGAAGAGGAAAAGCAGATTATTCCAGCCATGGGCTGTAGTCCACTTTGGTTATGAGACATTTCTGTGCCAACAATTGGCATAAATGATGCATTAAAATAAATGGATGCTGAAAGCCTGGGCCACAACTATGAAACAAAAACTGCGTTGTGTGCATTCAGACAGAATGAAATACAGGCAGTCTCCAGTATCACTGAAAAGTATAAATATCTTCCGCTTCTGCACAATGTAAGCACAGAAGGGAAGGAAACCAGGGAAAACCAAGTAATCGCTGACACAGATAGATGACCATACATTGTTGGCATGTACATTCAAATGAAAAGCTATGAAATGGCTAAAAGTGAACAAAAAAAACTTACATTCCATCCATAAGGCAAATTACGTCATCTAAATATACAATGACTTATACAGCAGTATTAAGAAACCGACAATATGACATTAATACACTCCCTAATGCTGCACATTAACACGTGCAATATCGGGCCGTAAACAACGAGCGAGGTCCGCTCATGTGCCGATGACTGTGGAAAATAATTGATAATATATAATTTACAGATCACAAAAGATTTCTTTTAAAATATTATCACTTATATAAACCTTTACAACAAATATTTAAAAAAAAAAATTTTTTAAACATTAAAAGGTCACAATAGTTTTAAGTAGCTCATCTCATTACTCTATACACTTGTATGAAAAGCCTTCTATGATCTAAGCAATGACCTAATGCCATGTCCGTTTACCCTTTAGCCTATGAAGGTGCTTGCAAAAGTCTACGGAGAAAACCATTAATTTGACCATCCTATCCTATTCCTCACTATAAGACATCTCCCTCTCCAACGGGAAATCCATATAATTTTCACTTTCCTTCAGCTAATCTAACGAGAAGGCACTCAATGGGAAAACAATGTTTGTTTTGTTTTCAATTTGGCACACCTTCACTTTCAGCCAATGTAGTTTGATCTTTCAACATAGCCCGTATTTTGCATCCAATGGTATATTCCTGAAAAGTGCTGTCAATTTTAAAATGTTTGTTAGTATAACAAATATATTTAAATGAGCTACAAATCTGTGTGATCTTCACTATGGGCTTTGCCCTATGTGACTAGGAAGATGATGAAAACGCACGTGTGATCCCACAAAAGTGTGAACAGAGTCCAGGACGTGTGGAGGGAAGAGAAGCAACAAGGATCCAGAGCGCTTTTAAGAAATGTTTTCCTGACACTGAATAGTGTGGGTGGGGTGGGGGTGGGGGGTAACACTGCCCTTTTTTATTCTAATAAACAAAAGGTTGAGGCCTGACAAGACTTTATAGGAAATCTACCATCAGAATCAAGCATGATAAACCAGGGGCAGTTATTCATAGATCCATGGCCTCTACTTTTAAAATTGTGCTAGTGAGCCTGAAGGGCCCCTGCCTAATGTAATATAACTGCAGCATAGGAAGTTCCAGCACACAGTGGGAGGAGGTTCGAGAGTGCTCCTGTACAGTGTAACAGCCTGGTAACACAGGGAGGCTCAGAGGCTCTGGTAACAACCCCAAGAGCCCTTCTGGTAACACCCCCAAGAGCCTTTCAGGCTCATTAGCATAATAGTAAAATGTTGAAGGAGGCAATGGATAAATATAAGAAGATTACCGCTGTCACTGTACCTGGATCTATGGAGTTAGTGACCCACATTTCTCGTGCTCGATTTGGATGGTTGATTTCCTTTAATAGGTTTAATATTTTTTCTTTGTAGCAGTGGGAGCGTCTAAATACAGCACACATCAATCTCCTTACATTTATATCCAAGACAGACAATATTTATTTCTAAGTGCAGAGAAGTGGAATACTCCACTTTACAAGTAATTATCTAAAAGTCATTTAGAAATGGAAATGCATTAATACTTCTATAATTGCTGACATGGAGAACGACGAGAGCTTATAGTCAGGAGACAAAGCTTTTCATTTCTACATTTTGTTAACCTCAACAGGAAAGTTTAGTGAGAAAAAGATTGCTATTAACAACTGCATAGGATGACAAATCCTCAAATACTCCTAAGTAAGTGGCAAGTAGGTCATTTCATGTCATGGAGCTGGTCCTCTCAAGAGTCATGAAAACCTGCAAACTAAACCACTTGTGAGAAGTGGAAACTGTGAACATTACTCAACTGAAAGAGAAAGAGCAGGAGAGTGAAAGGAAAAAAAAAAAACAAGGAACCACAACGCCAGGTTTGTATTATATAGTAAATATATGTTCTCCAAAAACCCTAACTGTACTAAGACAACGATGGTTAACATGGTGGCCACGGGCAGAGATCTAATAGATTTTCATAGGCAACAGGGACATGTTTAAAGACAGTAATACTTGAGTTGTTGAGGTAGATTGCAATGATTTATTATGCCAGGAAATAAATGTTGCTAATTTATTCATGTATTGTATAAACACAATATTGAAGAAGTAGAGGAAATAAAGGTGCTGGATGTGGGATGAATCGCCTGTGCTTCAATGATTTCCTATGGTAAAACTTGCTTTGATAGAAGAGCATTTTGGATTACGAGCATATTCCTGGATGGAATTATGCTCGTAATCCAAGGTTCCATCGTATTAACTTTAAAATCTCAAATCAAGAAACAGATGTGTACCATAGACAGAGTAGCCTCAATGAAATTTCCATGTATGTCACTGAATGCTTCTTGCAAGTGTTTGGTTACGCAATGAAATAAAATGTTCATGACCCAAATTATGTGCAAACTCTTAAGTTTGCAGTGTCCTTGCTGCAGTTCAAGATTGTAACATTACAAAGGTTTTAGGTTGCCAAATATCAGCAAACAGAGGATTGCCATCTTTACTCTTCTGACATGATATGACCCCGAGTTATTAATACATATTAGGAGAGTCTGATATTCTTACATTTTAAACTGTAGGTCTCTTTAGGGTTTTACAGAGGGGTGAACCTAAACAATCTGCTGCCTGAGGGGCTATAGAACAGGACCCCCTATGCCCCATCTAGTAGTAATACTCGTAGGCCAGGTTATTTTTTTTAGCAAGTGGGCTCTCCATACAGTGTCTCACATCCACGTTGACATCGGGTGTGAAGAGACGCAATTTTTAAGAGTAAGGTTCAGCTTAGTAGTAGGTGACTGCACACCCTCATTTTGCTGCAGATGGGAGCTACCTGAGGGAAGAGACTCAACTCGCCTCATGGATGGTGCTCCCCTGGTTTTACATTGCAGTGACCCCTGCACAACATCGCCATGAACAATGATATCCTCATACCCGTAACATATATATAAGCATCACAAACTTTTTTAAGAGTAGATAGAAGAGGAAAAACATAACGATTGGGCTACAAAAAGCCAAAGCCAAGAGCAAAAAAGTATCCATTCTACCATCATATACTGCTCACATATAGCAAGTCATCTTCATGGGCATGCACAAATACTGACCAAAGAGCCACATTCATATATATGTTATTATAAATGTGATTATTAGATGATCCTACCTAATCAACTGTAAACTCCCCCATTAAATATCCCAGAACTGATACATAGCAAATGTAAATTCCCAGTTAAATGGTTAAATTCCAAATTTCCTAGGCACAGATTATTCAGCAGCATTTTGGAGATTGGGGGTAGAGGAGGCAACTAGAAATACTTGAGATAATCCAGCAAATAGAAATGCTGCACTTCAATGAAGAGCTATTGATCAAAGCGTCACAAATATTCCCTGCAGCCGCTCTGACGACACAGCTCAAACACTTCAATCCATTACACATGGCCATTACATTGCTTAATGAACGTTTTCTATTTTTGTGTCAAAATGGAAACACAGAAGCAGCTTTCAGAATGAATTTACCAAAAAGAATAAACAAGAATATAAATGGATTACTAGCACAAAAAGGCAAAGCTCGTATTAAAAATAAAGCAGTACTAAAATGAAACTTCTGCTTGATAGAACTTGTTCCTTTACCAATTAAATACTGGTAAGCTACATTAATTACTCCAAAAACACGCCAAAATGTTTATATAACCATCAACCTACACTTTTGCTTTTTAAAATTTTAATCTGTGATATTTACATATAGTTTGATAACTGCTCATTGATGCTGGTCCCACAGTCATCAGCCGTGGTCCAACAAACTCGCTAAAAGGATTTTCTGGACCAAACCTTAGATCGGTGTTGCCAAGTTCAATGCAGTGATTCGAGGTTTAATCTGGAAAATGCCACAAACGCAAGAAGCAAATTTGGTGTACTTGACCTTTTTGTGGGGAAATGGGTATAGGAAGTCACACTAAATTTTATCTGTTCACTTTTATAGGAATTCAATCCTTTGGGAGAGTATGCGTTTCACACACGCCCACTGCTTTATAGCAGTCCCTTCTTAAAATAGCTATAGTCCCAAAGGATGAGAATATCACCTTTAAAGATCGTAGTTTTATGACCTATACAAGAAGATACACACGCATTACAAAAAACATGAGGTAAAGTGGCCACCCCCTTTAACTGTTTGTGTAAGTGTGGGGGAGGATATTGAATAATTTACCAATATATATTTATTAATAGTTCTGTACTACTTTCTTGATACATAAAGTGAAGCCTCCTATCTTTTACCTCATCAGTCAGAGATTCCTGACTATAAAATGGCCACCGATGGAGGGTCAGGTGATGTCTATCTGTCCATGAACAATCACCAGTAAGAGATCACATGACCCTCCCTCTGTGGCCATTTTACGGACAGGAATCTCTGGCTGATGAGGTAAAAGAAAGGAGGCTTCACTTTACATATCAAGAAAGTGGTACAGAACTATTAATAGATGTAGATAAATTATCCAATATCCTCCTCCCACAGTTACACACACATTACAGAAAACATGAGGTAAAGTGGTCAACCCCTTTAAAGAAATCTACTGTATATATCTCCCAGAACTACAACCCTGATGCAAACCGAAAGATGGGATTCCATTGTCCCCCATGACAGCGAAGTAATAAAGTATATGCATAAATGGTACTATATAGACACTATTCATTGTATGCTTTTAGATATCAACAACTCAGACAACTTTTAGATATCAGACAATGAATGTCGGTGAATGTCTCTGCCTTTCTGTATTAGCTATTGTGCATTACTTTTGCAGCTCTTTTATTACACATGGGGCCTGGCTGTCTGGTTTCTTTATGTTGTTCCCACAAGCTGAAGGGCTCTCAGCTGTTCTAACACAGACGTCTCCCACGTGTAATTGATTATGAGGAAAATATTTCTGATGGATTGTACCCAGAGAACCAGAAACTTCTTCACTCAGATCAATTTTGTCTATTATGAAGTCTGTGCAGTTTGGTTCATCTGTTAGAAGCATTGTCCAGGGTAATTGAAAACTTGTCTGGCATCCAAAATGGTCATAAGAAAATTAAGAGAAAAAAAAAAAAAAATAATAATATTATATATATATATACCTATTTTATTCCCTACTTTCAACAAGGTCACTCCAGTCTTTGTGTACATCTGGCCTCAGTGGTCACTACCCCTGTCTTATGCTTTAACCTACTCAATGGGAAAGATTCAGCTAGCTAGTAGTCTTACCCTCCTCCCTCAGCTTGGTCTAACTAAATCCTGCACAGCTATAAAATTTGAAATTTACAGCCCTGACATTAAAAAAAAAAAATAAAAAAGGATGCAGTCCTATTGATATCCAAAGCATAGGATGACAAATCATAAAGGGTTTGACTCCTGCAAAAACCCAAAATCAAATCACTGTAGGACCATCTTAACACCGAACCGGCAACATGGTTACCAAATGGATGTCCGGTGCCATACACTATGTGGTCCCTGGTTACTACAGCTTTCAGCATCTTTTGGGTGCCATGAATGCTTATCCCTCAGGTTACATGAAACCCAAAATCTAGAGTGGATCCTGCAGAGTGTAGTGGAAATATTAGAATCACATCATCTTTAGGATTCCAGAAACAGATACAAATTATTGCTGTGAATTCTAGAAATGGATGAATATGCAGATTACTATTATAAAATGTAGGCCCCTTTAGTTAATACCATAATAAATAGGTCAAGAGCATGCAATTCATATAATTTTAGGGATAAGATTTGGTATAATTTATGCACTGGCAGCAGAATAATTTACAGCAAGAGCACAAGTGGCCGCAGTGGTCTACAGCGGAGGGAATATTTCAGAATCTCAAAGGTCATCTAATATCTTCTATAAATTTTCAGTCAAATTATAATCAAATGATTGAGTTGAAGGCCAAAGGCTAATGATTAACTATTCCGACCAGTGTTCAATCCTGTAATATCTGTGTGATCGCTTTCCATGGCAGTGTTGTTTAGGAGCTGGAAGGATTTTCTTGTTGTCTCCAGGATTTGCACAGCCCTTCATGCCATCTCACATTATTATCCACTCTCCTTATTGCTACAGTGACAAATGTCTGTTGTGCACGCTTCGCTCTTTCCAACTTGCTATAAAGTGCCTGCGGGATGTTGTAGAGAGGCAATCGCAACGGATTAAATTCTTCAGAGTGAAATAAGCCCAGGAAAGGACTACAGAGAGGAGAAGTTGGGCTTACCTTCCTTCAGAGCTTTATCCATACTGTGACAGATCACCACTCTCCTAGGCTGGACTGGCTCATGCAAATTCAAAGACTGAAACATCTGAAAACACAAATGCATAATTTATGTCAATTTAATATGTTACAGCTTCCTATCATGATGTTCTTTATTATACCAAAAAAAAAAAAAAATTGTGTACTGAACTTATATTATATATACACACACACACACACACACACACAAACATACATACACACACACACACAAACACAGCTCAAAGAAAATAGGAGGGAATATCCAAATGGCACATCCTATATCTGAATGAATAGTATTTTCTCATTGAATACTTTGTTCTGTACAAAGTTGAATGTGCGGACAACAAAAATGACAAAAAAAAAAAACAAACAAACCGTATATACTCGAGTATAAGCCGACCCGAGTATAAGCTGAGACCCCTAATTTTACCACCAAAAACTGGGAAAACCACCCCAGCCTGCCCCCCAGTAGTATACAGCATGCCCCCAGTAGTATACAGCCACCCCAGCCTGCCCCCCAGTAGTATACAGCATGCCCCCAGTAGTATACAGCCACCCCAGCCTGCCCCCCAGTAGTATACAGCATGCCCCCAGTAGTATACAGTCAGCCGAGAATTTTAAAAAAAAAAACAAAAAAAAACAACTATTTACTCACCCTCCGATGGCCCTGATGCGCAGCACTGCTCCCCCAATGTCATTGCGAATCCTCTTCTGGCTTCCCGGCTCCTCTTCTGGCTTCCGCGCCGTCTTCTGTCTTCTTTAACATCACGTTGGGCGCCGCATCTGTTCTCTCCCGTGCGGCGCCTAGTATGACGCGCCGCTGCTGACGTCATACGAGGCGCCGCACGGGAGAAGAACAATGGCGGCGCCCAACGCGATGTTAAAGAAGACAGAAGACGGCGCGGAAGCCAGAAGAGGAGCCGGGAAGCCAGAAGAGGATTCGCAATGACATAGGGGGAGCAGTGCTGCGCATCGGGGCCATCGGAGGGTGAGTAAATAGTTTTGTTTTTTTTTAGTCCATTTTTAATTATTTTTTTTTTACAAGTATTGACTCGTGTATAAGCCGAGGGGACGTTTTTTAGCACATTTTTTGTGCTGAAAAACTCGGCTTATACACGAGTATATACGGTATATGTAAATCAAATTAATTAACCAATGGAGGCTTGAATTTGGAGTCCCCTTCCCCCCCCCAAAATTAAAGTGGAAAAACACACGACTGGCTGATCCAACTTTGTGGAAATGTCCGTAAAACAAGACAAACTGAGGCTCAGTATTGTGTGTGTTCTCCACGTGCCTGTATGACCTCCCTACAATGTCTCGGCAACCCACACAAGTGGCTCAGGTAGTGCAGCTCATCCATGATGGCACATCAATGTGAGCTGTGGCCAGAAGGTTTGTCGTGTCTGTTTGATAGTGTCCAGAGGCTTGAGGCACTACCAGAAAACAGGCCAGTAAAGAGGGCAACCACCCAGCAGCAGGACTGCTACCTCCGCCTTTATGCAGGGAGGACCTGAAGGAGCACTGCCAGAGCCCTGCAAAATGACCTCCAGCAGCCACAAACGTGAATGTGTCTGCACAAACGGTTAGATATTGACTCCATGAAAATGGTATGAGGGCCCGACGTCAACAGATGGGGGTTGTGCTCACAGCCCTACACCGTGCACGACGCTTGGCATTTGTCAAAGAAAACCAGGATTTCGCCACTGGGGCCCTGTGCTCTACACAGGTGAAAGCAGGTGCACACTGAGCACATGTGACAGACGAGACAGAGTCTGGAGACACTGTGTAGAGCGATCTGCTTCTTGCAACATCCTTCAGCATTATCATTCAGAGTGTTAGTAATGGTGTGGGGTGGCATTTATTTGGAGGGTCACACAGCCCTCCATGTGCTCGCAAGAGGTAGTCTGACTGCCTTCAGGTACAGAGAGGAGATCCTCAGACCCCTCATGAGACCATATGCTGATGCGGTTGTCCCTGGGTTCCTCCTAATGCGGGACAATGCTCAACCTCATGTGGCTGGTTTGTCAGCAGCTCCTGCAAGATGATGGCATTGCATCTATGGACTGGCCCACTCGTTCCCCAGACCTGAATCCAATAGAGCATTGGTGGCGAACCTATGGCACTGGTGCCAGAGGCGGCACTTGGAGCTCTCTCTGTGGGCACCCAGGTCATGACCACAGTATAACGTTTACCAGACAGGACTCTTCCTATAGAATCTTCCTACAATGATAGGCGAATTTGCCCTCCTCCTTTCAACTGTGTTGGTGTCTTTAGGAGACTGAACGCTTGAAAGTTGTCAAAGAACAAGGAGAAATAAATTACTTCTTAAATTGCTGTGCTGGCACTTTGCAATAAATAAGTGGCTTTTGGTTGAAGTTTGGGCACTCGGGCTCTTAAAGGTTCACCATCACTGCAATAGAGCACTTCTGGGACATCACGTCTCGCTCCTCCCACCAATGTCACGTTGCACCACAGACTGTCCAGAAGTTAGCAGATGCTTAAGTCCAGGTCTGGGAGGAGATCCCTCAGAAGATCATTTTCAACCTAATCAAGAGCATGCTGAGGCATTGTACGAAGATCATACAGGCACATGAAGGCCAAACACACAATACCTTTTGTTTTGTTTTACGGACAGTAGATCAACATTAGATCAGACTGTAGTGTGTTTTTTTCACTTTAATTTAGGGGGTGACTCCAAATCCAGGCCTCCATTGCTTAAAAAATTTAATTTCCATTGATTTTTTTTTGTGATTTTGTTGTCAGCACATTCAACTTTGTACAGAACAAAGTAGTCAATGAGAACATTTCATTCATTCAGATATAGGATGTGTTATTTGAGCGTTACCTTTATTTTTTGAGCAGTGTATAATTTATGGATTATGTGATAGATTCTAAAGACATAACATAACGTAACATAGCTAGGTGTCCTCTTATAAAATAGTATGTTTCCGCTTTTCCATGAGGTGTGTTCCTATAAACAGACATCAGCTGCCATACCTTAACAACAGGAACAACAACAAGTCAGCATTTTATTCATACATTCCAAGCAGGAATTATACGATAGACCAAATAGTTTTCTAAGAAATATTTCTCCATAATTAAAATATCATAGATTAAGAGTATTTGTTAAAACAGAATTGGCAGAGGTGTTGACCGATGCCCTTAAAAGGTACAAAACTAAATATCCAGTGTTGGACCAATTCCAATTTCATTTGTCTGGGAACCGATCACCAGGTTTTACCCCAGCAGGCAAGGTATGTGACATAAATGTGACATATGTGTAATGTGAAATATGGTATGTAAATGTATCTTAATGTAAAATATCATCCATAAAAATCTCCTCCAAAGTAATAAAGTAAACAGCACATCTTCATCTTAAATGATGCCGAAAAGTAAAAACGACTGATAAAAATAATATTCAATATGCACGTTGTCTCCAGGCTCCAGCATGTAATGAAAAAAAAATTGCTTAGGAAAAGGATTGGGGTCTAAGGTGGCTAAAGATTATAAAATTGGAGATAATTTGTTGGCAGATCAAGCTAAGGCCTCATGCAGAGGAATGTATGTGGCCAGTGATTCTGCCACACAATTTCTGGCTGCATCATGGTCTATGGGTGCCTTAGAGGTCTAGGGCACCCGGTGCTGTGTGCATGTGGTTTCTCACTGTCGCTAAGTACTCACCCCTTCTCCCTTCCGCACCTGGCTGCATGCTGACCAGGGCTATGGCTCGGTGTGCATAGATTAGCGTGCATGAGGCCTAATTTTGTATGAATCTGTGGACCAGAAGTCACATTACACTTTCTCCATCATTAAAACCCATTCCTCCCAGATCAGGATCAGTTTAAAGGAGGACTGAAATCCAGAGCTCCCACTGTTCAACATAAGACACATTGGTTGCTAAATTAACTGCATGTGCATCATACTGAAAGAATGTAACCAAATTAGGTCCTTCACAGTACTAACATCAAATGGCGAACGCAGGCGACGGCACAGGATGCAACCTGGTGGACATAACAAGGGGCGTCTGAAGCTGCCCACTCGCTGCTCCTCTTGTATAGATGAGGCGCCAGAGGTAGTGCCCGAAGGTGAGTACTTTGTTTATGTGCTGGGGATGGCTGCATTATGCTGGGAGCTACCTATATACTGAGTGTACTGGTGGCAGGAGGCAGTGCAACCAGGATTTGGTTACTAAGCTTTAATTAAAAGAGGGGCACTGTATATGTTCAAATTATTTTGGGGAAGCAAAGTCTACGTCAACTTAGTGCGATAGTATGGAATACATTAGAATCCATACATAGATAAATGCAGGTCCGTAATTTAATATTTTTAATTTGTGGAGGCGATTTATGATAAAAACCAGGGCTAACCACAGTTTTATGCTAACCCTAACGTCTGGGGTGGCGGGGGGAGGTGATTTTTTGAGATTTGCCCTGTACTGTGGTCTCAAGCAACATATATAACACCAGGAATGCATAGGATCATGGTTAACATCAAAGGTTTGTCACCAGTTATAAAAAAAAAAAAAAAAAAAAAAAAAAGGCTGAAACCGATTGGTGCATAGTGCAGATAAATAAAACGCTCACCAACTTCAAATGGGGTTGAGCAAAAAAAAATCCAGATGTCTTCCAAGAATACAGTTTCCATAACATAATATGCTTGGTTTCAGGAGGCCATCTTGATCTTGCCCAGTATATCAACAATCAGGAAAACATCTTTCATCTAGGAATGAGTAAGGTCCCTTGTCTTCACTAGTGGCAAAAAGATTATTTGAAAATGTTCTACTTCAGCCATGTCCTAATACTCAGGTGCACGGAGTAGTAATATACAGGCAGGGAAAACTATGTCCTTATTGTGAGCATTCAGGCCCCATATGCCGGCAGCTGCTTGGCAATAGCTGCCAACATGGACTTGTTTTCTTGATTTATAATTTTAGCAGCTTGTAGAACGTCTTCCAGACAGGGAAAGGGATAGCTGTATTTTCCTCTATTTTTTGTCTCATTCATGGCTTTCACAGTAATTGTTACACCGCTAGGCTTGTCTATTTATGTGGCTGATTGCTTGAATGCGCAATTAGAACATTTGTGTCTTCGTTAATGTCTCGCTGTTGTTACTTCTGTTTACGACAAAATACAGGCTCAAAACACTTCTTCATGCGCTTTCTGAAAACGGTTTGATCTGGGGGTTCAATTTCGCAGAACTGAAAAACATATAGCAGCCAAATGATCTGTCTGTGTAACAGAAGGCTCCCCGTGCAGACGCAAGGTTTTCCTTGTGCGTTGAGTCAACGTCATGAGGTCGAGGGTTGAACAGAGGAAGGGGGGGGGGGGAGAGGAGTTTGAATAGTGATGAGCGGGGTCGTGGGAAGGCGATATGATAATTAGGAAGCGTATTTTTGTTTTGAAATTCGGCATCCCCCGGAAATTCAGAAGTAGGTGATGGAATGCAGCAAGGTAAAACTTTACAATCAAATAATAGAAGAACTAAAAAACACTACAAGATATGATAGCCCTTCGGCGACAGGTTCCCTTTAGTCCAAAAAGAATGCTAACATCTCACTTTTTCTGTTGACCTTTACGAAAACTCATATTGATGGCTACCAAAAAGAAATTAATTCAAACTGCCTTCTCATCTGGTGTAACTGGCAGCTAGTTTAGAGTAATTTGATCATGGTCTAGATATAAGAAAGCCAAAACAAAAAAACTTCCAAAAATGATCTATACTTCATGGGATTTTCCATAGTTGGAAAAACATAGCTGCTTTCTTCCAAAAACAGCACCTTACCTAACCATAGTTTGTGCTAGTATTGCAGATCAGCTGTATAGAAATGGAGTCTAGTAACAATGCCACACACTATCCATAGTCAGGAGCGGAGCAGTTTTTGGAAGAATGCAGCCATGCTTTTTCAACTACCAGACAACCCTTTTAATACTGAAGTCTAAGGGACGATGCAAATAGCATAAACAGCCGCGTACCATCAATATTTTTGAAGGGATGGCACACCGATTCACACTGCTGTTGTCGTGAACCACAGACCATGCAAAGTCCCATATCACAGACCGACATTACTGCTCGGGACGGCACTTATTACAGGATAGTGTTCTATGATTTAAGGAGTTCCTGCTGTTTTTTTTACATGTGCAAGTATGTACTCCTTACATCATAGATCGCCATCATTTAAGGAATCCGTCCCCAGCAGTGATGTCCGATCATGCCACAGGACTCTGCACGGTCCGTAGTTCAAAGATCAACAACGGCAGTGCAAATGCGTCCAAATCATTGTCCAATGGCAGTCAACGTGTCAGTGAAAAAATAGAATAAAGGGGTTGTGTCAACAAGTGCTGTCCATGAAAAACAGTGTACAGCCAGTCCCCGGACAAGATAGGTTATTTAAGTTTGTTAAGTTTGTTCTTAAGTTGAATTTGTATGCACGTCGTAACCGTATATTTTATAATTGCAACCCCGGACAAAAAATTTTTGCTCCTGTGTCAATAAGATTTTGAAATCTTTCGCTGTAATGGTAAGAATGATAATCAATAAAATTACAGACACCTTGCAGCTCATCATTCTAGTCTAGGAGTAAAGTAAAGCATCTGGAGAGCTTCACCAGACGTCACAGTGGGCAGAGTGGGCCATCTGTGATTAAGGGTCGTCTGCAAGTCATGTCTCCTAAAGTAGGGAGCTGCCTGTTCTGTAACACAAAAAAAAAAACAAGAAAACACTTTATTGTAACTCAGACATGGGGGTAATTATTTTAGAAACAAAATGACTAAATCAATTACTCTCTGCACACGAGCAAATTATAGAACTGCCTGCTGAGCCTATTTCAGCCATGAACGAAACAAATAACTCCAATGTAGTGAAAAACATAGCTGACTGAGCAGATTCATTAGACACATCATTATTTAAATTCATGCTGTGTGTTTACATCAAGAGAAAAAAAAAAGGATTGGAACAAATATTCACTTGCATCCAAGGCCTTGGATATAGATTAAAAAAAAAAAAAAAAAAAAAAAATCTGCGGTGGCTACACAAAGACCGGCAAGTAGGTAAGGAAAGCACCATTTTCTTTACAGGGAACACAAATCATTAAAGTACAGCTGTACCACTTTATTCACTAATATAATGTTATTACCAGAATCACAGCAGGAACCTTCCAAAAATACTGAGCCACCCACAGAGGAAATGCAAAGTATACAGCAGTTTCCCATCCTGCGACAGACTAATTTATAACAGCCACCATATTGGATTAAATCTACTAGAAGGACAGGTTAGATGATAAAATCGTCATATAATTTAGCGTTTTGCGTATTCCTAAAATTTACTTAAATACCAATGTCTTATGTTTTGCAGAAGGATTTATCGATGATAAAAAAATAAAATAAATAAACTGCACAAAAACTTAGCAATGAAAAACCCAAGCTACCTTGTAAAATCTCTTTCTTCACGTTAGAAAATATGAAAAATATCACCATGTCCGACTGCTACCTATTGGGATTGCCTTCGAACAGAAGGGCCCCGAAGGAAGCAACCGGTAGCTTATAAGGGCCTTGACTGTCCAATTGCAAATGCATTGTCAAATAGACGCCACAGCCCTTATATACACTAGTGGTTACTTCTGCCCAGGCCATCGATTCATCTGTTAGAGACCTCCTTTAGACATGGATTGCGATCTAAGAACTGAAACATCACACTCAAAATTGCATTGGATTGCACATCTAAATTTTCCAAAAATCAAAAAAGCATTTATTTCTACTTCGGACTATATTCAAACCCCACAAATGCCAAGTATGTTTTTCGATTAAAGCCAATGGGTGGTTCCCTACTCGTTCACCAAAAAAGGAGGCTCTACCCATTCAAGGAGTGACGTGTACATCTTGTATATGATTGCTACGTGTTCTAAGACAAACAAAGGACAAAAAGAAAAAAAAAATAATGCATAACTGCTTAAAAGTCAAGTCAAATAATGTACCAGAAATCCAAAGCTTCCACACACTGGGGCCATTACCAGTGCAAAGCCACTTGCTGAGGAAGCGGCGAGTCACAAGCATCGTTCACACAAATCACTGTGTGTCTCCAGCATTTTCCTCTCTCCCCCTTCCCTACAGCAAAGCAGCAGATGTCAGCCGAAGAGAGGCAGGTAAATAGTTAGATGCTGGATACGTAGACTAAGACACACATCGACTCACATAAATAACACGACCCTGGTAACTCGTGCCTCTTTCTGACAGGGTGCCAGGGAGGCTTACAAAGTTTATTCTCTGGGTATAGGAAATATGCTGCAGTCTGTGTCTGTCTCCTCTCCTCCTCACTCATGCAGCTCTCTTACCTCTCCCACTTCCTGTCATGTGGATTGAGCAGACAGGGGAGGGAGGATGAAGTAGAGTAGATGAAGAAAGCATGAGGAGACACCGGTACACACAGGCTGCAGCTGCCCCTCCCTGAGACTCACCACGTGCTGCTGGCAGGGAGCCAGGTAAATGTAAAGAAAAAAAAAACTATTATAAAACTACTGAAATTATTCAGAGTGCTGACCCAGGAATTCATCATAGTCTGGGCAATGGAACCGGTCACCAGCTAAAATTACATTCCTGGTATTTAATCTAAACTCAAGATACCATGACCTTAGCAGCATGTATTAAACTTGACAATGCAGTTGACCAGATATTATAAAAAAAAGCCCCAGGCTTATCAAATCAATGAAAACTAGGAGAGCAGAGACGAGGACGTTGTACTTCATGCTGTGTGATGTTTCCAGTCTGAGCGTTTATCATGCCTTCCATCAATCCTATAATACAGTCATTATTAATAAATTCTGTCCTATTTTTGTTACAATGTGGTCCGGTAATTGTCGCTTTACATAAGAGATACAGGGTGCAGATTTCCAGTGTGGATGACGTCTGTGTATTATTACATCACTTGGCTACTTCAAAACTTCTAACTATTTCGTACTGTTTAAATATTGACCACTTCATCCATTTCCACAAGAGCCCTTACTTTTTAAGGTCAGTTGGACACAACCTGATCAACTTTATATAATTTATACAATGGAAAAAAATATTATAATACATATTCAAATTATGTCAAGATGAAAAAAATAGTATATGTTATCCATGGTATCCACGAGGTTACCATAGTGATCCATTTCAAGAACGCTGAAGACACAGCTCCAGCAATTAATTTTTTATAAATCTTTTTATAGAAGAGGATTAAGGGTCAGAGAAACAAGTAACAGGAAAGGACAATACAACAGGGAGGAATTCTCAGAAACTGGAGATCCTCACACACGACATGGGCTGCTCATCATATAGCTCCACACAATGGAGCCATCTCTTAGCAACTAAATATCAAGATAATTAGGACAATACAACACCAAGCCTTTGTTCTCTACACATGGATGGCTACAAAACTGCAGAATCAACAGGAAAAATCTATCCAATACCATGAAAAGGTCATTTTCTTTAGATTTTATTGCTTCTTTTAGAAATGAAAATAAGCAGCACGAGTCATTTAAAGGGGTTTTTCCACGAAAGAAAATTCTCACATTTCAATCCACTAATGGTGTTAGCACAATAAAGATCATTTTGATCCTTTTACTCAGTTTTATTGTTGTTTTAGCTCCTATCATTCCCTAAGCTGGTCATTGCAAAATCCCAGGGTGTGGGCGGGGCCTCTCTAAGCAGACACATTACTGTATTATCCATCTAGTTCTGTGGGGTGACAATGTGGTTAGATTATCAGGGTACAGGTGCAAATACAGTTTCATCTGGCTTCTGATGTTATACAAACACACTGACTCATAGAGAGAGAGATGAGACAGATCAGAGATGCAAGAAATTACACAGAGGCTGACAGACAGGCTGACTTTTACACGGTGTGCTCTGCTACAACTCATCACAGATAAGTGACCCGGGGGGAGGTGGAGGCGGGCACATATCTCCTTGTCTCTGAGCTCCATGCAGGGGGTGTGGATACAGGCAAACAGCAGAGAGACACATAACTCTCATCTGCACACTGTCACACAGAAATCCAAGATGGCAGCTCGACCCCAAATCAGAAGTTACTGGGTGGTGTCTAGGGGCAATTGAAATTGTTTACACCAGGACAGATAGAGACAGGTTGGAATTCCTGTATATCTGTGAAATGCTCTATTAGGGAATTAGAGAATGTGTTATTTTGTTATCCTGAGTACATATAAGAAACATGTCTTCGTGGGAATACCCCTTTAATAAAATTCAAAGTAATAAGCAAATATTTGTTTTTTCCTACCAATTTTTTTTTCATCCAAAACAAAAATGTTAAATAAAAAAGATATATAATTACCACATTCACATTATTTTTGTAAATACAATCATCCATAATGTTAAAGGAAATCTACCATCAACATCAAGATCCAGCCACTGTTGACTGTGGTAATGTTATATTTTACAATTTAACGTTTTAAAATTATGCTAATGATACAGAAAGGCTCAGGGAGGGGAGGCGGGGCTTGATATATCAAAGTGTCCCTGGTTTATAATGCGTGATTTTTATGGTAGATTTGTTTAAGGGTTCTTTCCAATACTGGGATTAAACCTAAGCCTTTCACTCCTTAAGGCCTGGACCTCAGTGTCCCATTCAAATTAAAGGTTTACATTAAAATATTGTGCATGTGAAAAGATAAACCACTTAACAGCATTTCCTATGAGTCCTACAAAATGTGAGATGGGACCTTCATAAAATGAACTTTTTTTTTAACACATCTGTTTTAAATTTCTCCAGATCTTAGTTGGAGCAATATCTGTTGGATTGTCTACTTCCTAAAGTGCATCCTGGTCCCAGCTAATGAGTAATGCACTTAGCACTTAGAACATTAAAGAAAATGCTTTAGCAGAGCAGGTCATCTTCATCCACTTCTTCATAGTCTAGGACTAATGCCAACTGCTGACGGGTCACATCTGACTTATCTACGAATGTGAAGTACTGTATGTTCTGACATTCGTAGTTCTGCACTACGGGGGACATTTACCTTTCTGGCATAAAAGGCCTGATGTAAATCACAATTCCCTCTTACACCACAGTCACGACAAGAGGGTGTGGAAGGGTGTGAAGGGCGTGTGCCAGGTTGCAAAGTTTTCCCGCCCCAGTCCACTATCGTTAAACCGAAGCCCATTCAGGGCCGTACAAGAAAGCCCCCCCCCACTCCCCCGAGCCAGCTTAAACCAGGACAGGTTGGTCCCTAATCTCCTGAACATGTTGTACATTTTGTTATTTTACCAATGATAACAAGTATTCTAGGCTTGTTCTAAGTCTTAGAAGGGCTGCTAATCAAACGCATTGAACACTCCTAGGAGACCACAGTCCCAGTTCCCTGGGGGGGTGGCTATGCTACTCTGCCCCAGTTGTGCGGTGCATAACTATCCAGCTGGGCATTTTCATACAACGGTAAACTCACATACAAATAGGGTGTATAAAAAAATGTAAAAGATGCATGAGAATACACACTCCAGACCCAGTGCATCTATAAACTCATTTGCATAACATAAGGCATGAATATTGTTTTATCTCCCTATGGGAGCAAAGGCAGTGTCTCCCAACCTCTGCTGAGCAGACGCCTTACTCAGCAGCACGGAGGACGCCAGTGATGTCACTGTCCATATATAAGGACAGTGACATCACTGTGGAAAAACCCCTACATCAGCAGCCGCCAATCACTATCTGCTGCTGTTGTTGTTCACCGCTTCCCCAACATTCAGGGATGTGGAAGAGGCACCGGGTGACGTATCCCACAGTATAAACATACAGTGCGATATGTATGTGTCATATGTTGTAAGGACATGTTGGGAATCCATCCATATAACAACATATAGCAGTGGTGGCGAACCTATGGCACTGGTGCCAGAGGTGGCACTCTGAGCCCTCTCTGTGGGCACCCAGGGCATCACCCCAGCATGAAGTTCACCAGACAGGACTCAAAGAATCTTCCTACAGAATTGTCCTACAATAATAGGCGAATTTGCCCTCCTCCTTTCAACTGCGTTGGTGTCTTTAGGAGGCTGAATGAGTGAAAGTTGTCAAAGAACAAGGAGAAATAAATTACTGCTTAAGTTGCTGTGCTGGCACTTTGCAATAAATAAGTGGCTTTTGGTTGAAGTTTGGGCACTCGGGCTGTAAAAGGTTCGCCATCACTGACATATAGCATATACGTAATATGAACCCACCCTAAGGCGACATTCACACGACTGGAAATCTATCTTTTCCACGGGCATGGAACAGTGGTGAAGCACATTACTACAGAGGCGCAGTGTGGAATCACAGCCTTATAGCTTCATTGCCTTCTAAAAAGCCCAGTAGCTAAACACTAACTCAAGGGTCTCGTGTAAATGGCATTGTAGAAATGTCAATCCAACTAAATCCAAGCACATCTGAAAAACAAGGAAACAATTAAAAACAGCAAATTCTTTCAGATCTAGGAATTCCCGCTCATGTCACAACAAGTAATTATAGGGTGCACACACATCCGTATTAGGGGATAGAAATTAAAAGCTCCTATACATGATTATTCTAAATGTCCTTGCAAATCAATTGCTTCTTTATTAATACACGCTGTTCCTTCAGGTCTTAAGTACTTGATAGACCCTTAATCCTTCCTATGCTAATCACAACATTCAGAGGCCTTTGTCAGGGGAAGGAAAAGGAGATGACGTGTCCCGAATGGAAATTAGCAAATGATGAATGGAATTGAGGTTTTTCTGAAACCTCACAACATCAACCGTACTACAGCAGGAAATCTAGCTTACACGGGCATCTCTACTATATAAAAACAACCAAATATCATGGAAAAGGCAAGTCGAAGGACAACAAATTATAAAATTCTTTGTAACAAACAAAACAAAAAACACAAACATGTAGCCAGAGCCAGACACGTACAGCACTGTATACTTTATAAGGGTAGATAGACATGGATTACAGTCACCACTTACACAACAGTTTAGGAACCCAGTTTCCTCATAAAAAGTGCATTACTCAGGAGTTGCAATGTGGATCTAGACATATGGCTTATATGGATAAACCCAAAAATGTCCACGGAGGACATTTTTGTTTGTAGTCATACAACAACCATTTTAACCTAGACAAGTTTATTGAAGTCCAACTTATAAGATTAACATAAAAAACTAATTATGCCGTGTGGTAAAAGCAGCTAATTTTTATTAGCCGTTTTTAATTATACTCAACAAAAAAGGTTTATAAAAAGTTTGTCAGTAGACAAATAAGAGGTCATCATAAAAAAAAAAAAAAAAAAAAAAAATCAATGGTGGTGCAACAGCTAGAATACCAGTATAAAAACCCATGATAAATAGAGATGGAGTACAAAGCGGATAGTCACAATCACCATGTAGTGGCTAGGTGACTGCAGCTTAGGTCCTACTTAAATAAATACACACTGCTTTGCAGGACCTTGTCTTACCACTATGCTATGGAGCTGTTGTGTATGGGTTATAAAAACGGTTTATGAGTTGCTCTGTGGGGGTGCTCCCAAAAATCCGATATTTAAGGGGTGGATATTTATAAGTAACTTTAACAGGGCAAAGATAAGACCCTAATAGAGTAATCTATATTATACTTACCCTGTTCAAGTTTGTCGCTTGCTGCCAGAACCTGCGGGGTCATGCATCTTCTGGGCAGCTAGCATTGAGACTTTCTTTGACGTCCTGCAGGTGGATAAAGGGGCCGGGCAGTCCGTATACACAACCCCTTCAATTACTGATATACAAGTGATTATGATGGAGGGGGCATACAGACAGTAATGAATGTACGCCCCCCATCCACCAGAGGACATAAGTTGCCACAGGAAGTCCAACTGCTCAAGGGTTACGTGAACTGTGCAAACGCCAAACTTTAAAGGGTTTGTCCACTTTCAGTAAATAATTGATGGTTTGTATAAAGAAAACATATGCAATTTTCCAGTATTCTTTCTGCATTAATTCATTACTGTTTTTGTAGATCTCTGCTTGCTGTAATTCCAAAGAAATGACCACTGAAAGTGGATAGATATCTGTCCATGGTCATGTGATGTCACACAGGTGCACAGCTCATCAGTAACACACGCCTCTGATACCGCTGCAATAATAACAGCTTGTGCGCCTGTGTGACATCACATGACCAGGGCAGATTTTTATCCACTGGAAGTAAAAATGAAAGCTTTACATAGACTGACAGCAAGCAGAGATCTAGAAAAACAGTGAGGAATTATTACAGAAAGTATATTGGAAACAATATCAAATTATTTACGGAAAGTGGACGAAGGTAAGTATAATATGGGCGTCACTATTCGAATGTTATACTTAAAGAGAACCAGTCATGCAAAATAACCCCCCTAAACTAAATATATTTTCATAAACTGCCATTAGAGAGCATTGCCTCTATCCCTTCATTGTCCCTCTACATGCCTGTAAACCTAAGCAATGAGGTCCTAAAGCTGTATGCAAATGACCTGTGAAATGTCCAATGAAGCATTAGCATATTCAAGCTGTCCACCTTATTCATGAGTGGGAGGCACAGCCATACCCCCAGTGCATGACTGACAGCCTGTATAATGATGTGAGGCTGTATAATGATGTGCTTCTGGTGCTGGTGGCCACGCCCCCTGCAGCCTGTGTGTACATGTGTGTGTGTTTAGGAGAGATACAGCAGCTCCAGGCAGCCATGTTACAGCAGAACATGTCAGATTCATGTGTAGCTGATGTCTGTGTCTCTGTGTATTAGGAGGATGCAGCATGTCAGCAGATGCAGCACACACACTAGCAATGCTTTACTATACATTACACACAGACATGAGCAGGGGGAGGAGAGGGGAGGGGGAACAGGGGTGACATCACTGTCTCTGACCATGTGACCAGCCTCATTTACATGATAAAAAATAGATGATTTTACAATGAATAATGTATGAAATAACTAGATAAAGGCTGGGATGGATCCTTGTGAGCTGATCCAACAGGTAGTAGTGACAAGACTAGTGACACAGACCTGATGACGGGTGTCCCTTAACCTGCAAAGTTTTGTATAAGTGTCCAACTCTTTCAAAATCTTTTTCTAATCAATATTTTCGGCTCCTTTTATGTCAACATGTTCTATTATGTTGTGAAAATGTTACATCATCAGGTTATACAATGTTGCAAACTCTTTACCAACAAATACAAGAAAGGGAAAGAAAACAACTACATCTACAGCTGCACGAGGAGTGAAAGATTACATCTAGAACAATAGGTTCACACGTGTACAGGTCATAGTGAACTATCTAAAGAAATTCAATGCTTTCTTTGGGAAGGTGAAAACATTGCTGTTTGAATAATTGGTGGAATAAAAAGATAATTTCTATGGATATTGATGTGGCTTGGTTGGGCATCTGGAAGCTTGCAACCTATATTTTCCATTACAAAATGCAGCTCCAAACTACTGCTTTTCTATTTTTGGGGGGATATTAAATATATTAGTTATATGGGGGACATGTAAACTTAACGCCGACTTATAGTTTAGTTCACGGTCACAGAGAAGGGGCCAGCTTATATATACAGGCGATCCCCTACTTAAGAACAACCAACTTACAGACGACCCCTAGTTATAAATGGACCTCTGGATAGTGGTAATTTATTGTACTTTAGCCGTAGGCTACAATAAAACAGCTGTAACAGTTATCACAGGTGTCTCTAATGAAGCTTTGGTGTTAATCCTGGTTCTTATGACAACCCAACATTTTTAAAATCCAATTGTGACAGCTTAATTGTTTACTTCCAGTGGACAGAAATCTGACCATGGTCACATGGGTGCGGGGCTCATTATAACACACAGCTCTCATTACTCTTTCACTAACAAACAATTAAGCTTCCTATAGAAGAACAGCAAGCAGAGATCTAGAAAACCATGGGGAATTCATACAGAAAGTATATTGGAAAAATGTATAACTTCTTATTACACAAACAATAACATTAATTTGCTGTAATGGTAATACCCCTTTAAGGGTTTCTCAACATTTTATCCTATGGGTTGAAGGTCTAAAGAAAAAAAAAAAGTTTAAGCAATTCTTGTCCCTCTCTAGCGCTCCCATAGCATAAAATTTTATGAAACCGGGCAAACTATATTATTAGCTATAATCTCAAACCAACCAAACAATACTTTTAATATACAAATTTCGCTATTGAAATCTGAAATATTCACACATCATGACACCAACCAGTATGTGTTCTGACTTTTCACAAGGGGTTGCCGCAAGAATTGAAGTTATCCCCTATCCTCTGGCTAATGAGTGGAGCGGAAGGACAAGCTACATTCACAGTCTTTGGGAGTGGTTAGAAACAGCTCAGCACTGTGCTTCGAAATTTCCGTCATTCACATTGAACTGTAAGATGCATGCTGGTCCTTCCACTCCACCCATTAGCGAGAACAGGATCCACGTTCACCAGGTTGCTGGGTGTCCCAGCAGTTGGACCCTCACCATTCTAGAATAGAGGTTAACTTACAGGGAACCTATCATCAAAATCCATCATGATAAACCAGGGGTACATACTGATAGATTCAGGCACAAAGACTGTAGTAATCTTCTTATATTTGTTATCCATGGTCCCCTTCCATCTAAAATCAACTTTTAAAATCATGCTAAAGTACCACAAGGGCTATGGGGGGGGGGGGGGGGTTACCAGAGCCATTATGTAATGCCTCCCAGAGCCCTTCTGGCTGAGGGTGATGATACATGTGGCGTTTTTAGTCAGTTTAGGGGCTGTTTTTTCAGATCGTAAAAAACATGTGTTTTTAATTTTAAAAAATTGGTAAAACCTGTCAAAAACGCATGCGTTTTTTACAATCTGAAAACGGACAACTAAAAAAGGCCCAAAACCAGCCTAGACACGCCACGTGTGCCATCACCCTCAGAAGCACAAATTCGTCAAAGTTGGAAGGAAAGAAGCCTGGCTCTATGATCTATCTCAGCTGTTTAAGTATCACTCGGCCAACATTATTGGTTGTGTGAATAAGCCCTAACATTCCATAAAGAATCCAGAAATGCCCTGGAAGATGTTTTGCTGCAAGTATATGGCATTAGAGAACCTCAGATCAGTCTGGCAGTGACTTTCTCCTTTCTCTGATATAGCAGACTGAGCGTGCACAGGTAAGGGGAAGTCAGCTCGCAGGTTGTCTGCCGCAAATGGCCATTTACTGTCCTATACAAGAGCTCAGAGCTGCATTCACAATTCTGCTAAATGTAACGTTTTAATCTGCGAACATCCATGGCTGGTTCTGCATCTATTCATACCATGTTTAGATCATTTCTCCTCTAGAAGGCACAAGACCAAGTGTACAATCCTCTATAGTAGGAAAAGCAAACTATTCCGCTGCAGTACTGAAGGTCACACTGGTAGTGATGTGTCTGCTGACAAATCTGACTACTATTGTTAACAGCAAAACATAAATGCTGTTACTCAAGGCTGAGAGATTGATAATATTTACATGCCTACAACAAGCGTCCAGCCAACAGTTACCATACATATATTTCCAGTAAGAGAATGGGGGAAGACTACAGACTTTTTAGGGCTTACACTGCCCCTAGCAGGAACCAGTACCATATAATAAAGATGACAGACCAAAGAGATTGCACAAAGCACAGCCCAGGGTTTTACAGCAGTTGAAAAACATGGCTACTTTCTTCCAAAAACAGCACCACACCTGACCATGGTTTGTGGGTCTATTCCAGCTCAGCTTTACAAATTTAGCCTCTTGCTGCCCCATGGCAGCAGGTGTAGGAAGAGGGTTCACGGGCTGTATTAAGCACCAAACCCACCCCGGACGTGGGTGTCAACCATTTAAATAGCAACAAGAAAGCCGCTGCTGGCATGTAAATGCAGTCGCCGCCATCTTGGGCCAGATCACCACTTCCCATGACTTCAACAGTGGGCAACGATCCATTGCCGGGAGACTATAGCCCACATTTATTAAAGTGTTGGTACCAGTTTTCTCTCTGACATTGCACTAGAAAGAACATGCAAAGAGCACAAGTATTTAAACATTTGTGTGTTGCAGCTGCACAGTGTCCAACAAGACAAAAATGTGCACCTGGGGTCCTGGGTTCAAGTCCTATCCAGGTCAACATCTGCAAAGAGTTTGTATGTTCTCTCCGCGTTTGTGTGGGTTTCCTCTGGTTTACTCCCACACTCCAAAAACACACTGGTAGGTTGATTAGATTGTGAGCCCCATGGGGACAGGGACCGATGTGACAAGCTCTGTGCAGCGCTGGGTGATCTGTGTGCGCTACATAAATAAAGGAATTACCATTTTTATTATTATTAGGGACAATAACATCTAATAGGTTAAACACTCCCAATCCACCCTCTTCAATCGCGAGTACTGCAGTCAGATGATGAAAGAGGAACCAGAGCTATGGCCCATTGCTTGATGGGATATGTGTTACTACATCCTCAACTACATCCACATTACTAATTTCCTCTGACACCATCCAATCAGCGGCGGAAGCTGTCAGAGAAGAGATTCCTTTCGAGCTTAGCCCCCGGCACCAGGTCTCTGTCGGCGTTGGGTTGGAACACAACATGATCTCATGTGTTCCATGTGCTGCGCGGAGCAAAGCAGTTGTGGGCTCCCGGCAGTGCAGAGGCCTGAT
This sequence comes from Engystomops pustulosus, assembly GCF_040894005.1. NCBI lineage: Eukaryota > Metazoa > Chordata > Amphibia > Anura > Leptodactylidae > Engystomops > Engystomops pustulosus. The sequence continues at coordinate 243,092,320 of NC_092411.1, forward strand.
GACGGGAGTGCACAGTAGCTGCAGCTAGGCTCGTGCACACCAAAAAAGGAATATCCACTCTGACACCTACCGCCGATGTTTGGATGGTGTCAGAGGAGCATGATCACAACCCCCCACCTGTGCTGCAGCTCCTCCTCTCTGACGATACAGCACAGTAAATAGTCAAATGCCGGGGCTCATATCACAGGAACGGAGGGGGCTAGGAGGAAAATTCAAAGTGCCCCTGAATTAGGATGCAAGTGCCTACATGGTGTTCACTTTAGGATATTTGGAGTGGTGAAAGGTCTTCTTTAAAGAAAAAAATGCCTCTAGATTTTTAGACTACTCTTTCTCTGTACTGTTCTACAATCTCATGATGCCCTTGCTCTGTATCACAAAGGCAATTACTGACAGCACCATCTACTGGGAGGACAGTGTGGTTATAATTTTTAGTATATCCTCCTTATCCAAGAGACTTTGGGGGAGACTTATCAGGACTTGTACTTTTCTGGCATACAAGCACGGAAATAACTGTTGCGATTATTTGACCCTTTATGCATCCTTCATGCCGAGCAGGTGTCAAGGGGGTACGGCCTGCGCTGCAATGGGTCGTCGCGTGGCGTTACTGCTCAGTAGACTTGATCCCCCTTCCTTCAATGTTAAAAAGAGACTACACTTCTGTAGTAACTATGTTAGGAGTTTATGTCCATCACAGTGAAGATCCCATGAAATTTTATGATTCTGGAAGCCCAAAGCCTGCTGACCCTGGTTGACCTTGGAAAAAAATAACATGCAATTCTCTGGCTGGTCTACATGAGGTCACACAACCAAACTAAAAAGAGAACGTTTTCAAGAATTGTTAGGTAGAAAGGAATAATTAAAAGAGGCAATACCTTTCATGTTATGGGGCAAATGAAGGGTCCACAGGCAAAGTAATAGGCTGCATTCACGTGCAGGGTTTAATTTGTCTTAAGGCTGCAGAGAGGGGATTGTCCAAATCGTAGATGCGTTTCCACTGCAATTCTTGGAATTGCTAAAGAGCACCCCGTGTTTACACGGAAATGCTTGCATTCGGGAATGAAGACCTCACGCTTAGCTTGATTTACATGTACAATTCACAATCCCAATTATTTCTAAACGCAATTTAAAGCCTGCGGGAACAGAGACCATGCGTTTTGCTTTATCTACATGCCGCTGTACAAGCAGCTCGTTCCTGATCTCAACCAGTTCAGCATCACAGGCATTTCTAAACGCAACATGTGAATGCATCCTCAATAAGGAAAGGGATAATAGTGTCTAAAACACAGATAAACGTGACACAGCGCATGTAGGACAGTGTCCGAATTGTGAAGAGGTACATCTCTAGCCATTAGCATAGAGCTTAAAAACTGGCCAAATAGTCTCACAGCAGAACATGGTAACCACAAGCTTATCTTCACGGATTAGCCATGTTGGGCTCTGTAACTCGTTATAGACAGCAGTAATTATGAACACGGCCATGAGGTTATGGTACAGAAATTGCTCCCCTTGCCTCCATGAAATCATCATACACACACCCTGGATACGATCAGGTTAATATCATGCAGCGAGCACATGATGCCACGTACGCGTCTCCATACATTCTGTAACTGTAAAAGGTTTACACAAAATAAATAGTTAGGGCGCTCAAAGCAGAGATCACGCTCAAGGCATGAATTACATGTGAAGACACACAGGTCATACACAGCAAAGTTTGTTTTTCCCTTGCATCCAAGACAAATCGGCTTCAGCATGTGGTGCTCTGTATACTACAAGCTGCTGGTATTTCAGCACCAATACCCTGCAGGCAAATGGAGGCGCTATTAAGGCTCACCCACTGTCATGACCTGAAGAGGCACGGGTCACATGGCGTGAGACCGATGCCCCTTGTTAGACAGCACAGGACATGGTTTTGGTAGTTTTGGAAAAATAGATAAAAAAAACAAAAAAAACGCACAAACTGATCCAGTGTTATTACAACAAAGACCATGTTCATACATCCATCAGCATCTCAGTAATTCCCTATTGGAGATGAATAACTAATACAATAAAAACTGTTCCCAAGGGATCTCATTGACTATGCTGCAATAAAACCACATTGATCAATAATGTTAGAAATATAATAATGTAACATGTTGACATTCAGTACACTTCAACAAACCACTGCCATACGATGCGAAACCTAATACTATAATATTCTCTACTTCCAGAAGCTCCGGTCATCCATCAGCAGGGACATTTGCTGCTGGGATTTAGGGACTCTAAAAGGCCCCACCTCTTGCACAGTTTAAAATTTAAAAGGAGCTCTGTTTCGCCAAAAATCCATCAATCTCTAAGGCCATGTTCACACTTGGCATTCTGTTTGCATTTCCAAGCGTAATGCATGCACTACTCCTGTGATCACTTAATGAAGATTGCATTTGCATCAAGTTATCGCAGGAGAAGTCGAATGTGTTTGGAAGTACAAAGCAAATGCCATGTGTGAACACAGCCTAAGAGCACATTCACACGTTGCATTTTGGACTGCGTTTTCATTGCATTTGAAACGCGTTACAACAGCTGAGGAGAGGTGATTTGCCTAATATTACTGTTTGCTAACGCAATGTTAACGCATGCATGAACAAAACGCATGTGTTGACGCATTGTTAACACATGCATTAACATCGCATTTACAATATGCTTTGTAAACAGAAACGTTAACAGTAATGTAATTATGCAAATCTCAGCTGTTGTAATGCGTTTTGAAATGCAATGAAAACACTACCAAAGCACAATGCGTGACCGCGCCCTCTGGGTGATGCCACACGTCATGTTTTTGGACTGTTTAAAATAATGCATTTTCAGTGGGTTTTAAAAATGCATGCGTTTTTAAAGGTTTACCACGTTTTTGGCTGGTTTTAAACTTTCACAGCTGTCTACACTTCTAGAAATAGAGATAAACAGGTTCAAAGCAGCCAAACGCATGATAAACATTCAAAAACACGACGTGGGGCATCATCCTAAGGATAGTGTCACACGTGGCTTTTTGAACCCGTTGTTTTAAGTCATGCGTTATCAGTCCATAAAAATACGTATCCTTTTTTGTCCATTTTAAATTAAGATGATTGGGAAAACCAGATCAAAACGTACGCATTTTTTAAGGGACTAAAAAAGCCAAGTGTTTTCTAGAACTGTGCTTGTGGTCATTCTATCGGAAGCTACATTGTTTACTTCCTGTGGATATAAAACCAGTCCTTGGTCATGTGATGTCACACAGGTGCACGGCTCATTCGAGTTATCAGGGCTGGGTAATATAACGAGCTGTGCACCTGTGTGACATTAAATGATCATAGACAGATTTCTATCACAATGAATCTTCCTATATTATGTCAGCAAGCAGAGATCTAGTAAATCGTGAGGAATTGATGCAGAAAGCATATTGGAAAAATTGTAGAACTTTTTTTTATACAAACAGTAATATTGATTGGCTTAATCTAGACAAGCCCTTTAAAATACAGTATCTTATCATTTGCACTGCTTTTTTTCCTTTGTCAGCTCTAGGTTAATACACTGTTCTGATCTGAAGTTGAGGGCAGAACATCTAACGGGCCAATGTCAGCCAATATATAGAAGCCGAGAACCAACTTAGCGGAGATGATGGTACATGCGGATAGTGCTGTGACGTGTCCATGCAATGTATATGACATGATGACAGATGCATGACCTGCTGTACATGGACAAGTTTACACAGGATTCCAATCTGAGAACACACCCGAGTGGCCCCCATTGTGCCCCCTGATACCTCTCTATAGGCAACTACACAGAGAAGACTTGCACTTGGCAGGGACTATTGTGGCAAGGTGTGCCCCCAGATAGTGGCATGTGGTCTTAGTGTTTGCCCTGTATGTGAGTAGCCAGTCCCAGAACTAAGACTCTTACAAGACATTATCTATAAGGAATAGTCTCCTCTACAGGTGCAGCCTAGATGCCCAGGAGAAAGTGAATGCTTCATGCCAAGTCCTGGACCTGGCACTCCATGGTCCCTAGTCACTAGACTATGGAGAACATGATACAGTCCCGGGATAACACTCTGCCAGCTCCAGGATTATCGCACAATGGTAGGTCAATCCCTGGCCCCTGTATAGAGGAGGGGGACAGCAGCACCTGTATGGAGGCAGCACTCACCTGAGTGGGGGTCCTGGCCCGTGTGAAGTCCGGCGGAGCAGCCTGGCGGCCAGTACAGAGCAGTGCGCACAGTGTCCCCAGCAGTACTGCGCACAGCGCCCCCCCTACGTAGACGGCGCAGCGGAGCAGCAGCACGGTAGGACACAGCTCCCCTGCAGCGCCCCCTCCTGGCTGCACAGAATCCTGCCCCAGGTGTATCAGTGACAGAAGCAGCAGCCCGAACACGGCGCTCAGCATGACCATAGAGGAGCCGCGGGGGGCAGCGCTCTGCTTCCATGGAGCCGCCTGTGTGCAGCAGTGGGGCCCGGGGGTGAGCGGGGGGCCCGGGGCAGCCCTCTTCCTGCACAGGACATGGTGGTTCCCCGCTGCGGAGTCCGGCCTCCCATGTAGCTTCATAGCGCTCCAGCATCCCCAGCCGCGGCCAGGCTGCACATCTCTCCCTCGGGCCGGCTCCTCCGCTTACACCGTGTGCGAGTCTCCTCCCTAATAGCCGGCTCTGTCACCGCTCTCCCCCCGCCCAGCCCCTCACCGAGGCGGAGACATCAGCGATGCTCCAAACCATGATGAGAGTGGTAGTCGCCGACCACAGGGTCACTGGCCAGGGCTGGAGATTACACATGTAGTCACACAGCCAGGAATCCGCATCCAGTACAGAACCTCGTCCCATTGTATCAGGAGCTGATTCCTTATGTGAAATATTGGGCTCCAGGCATGATGTGCTGGTACAGCCGCTTGTCTCCCGGCTTCCTGGCTGTATAGGAGATGTAGAGCTGTGTTGGCCATTATGGGCATGGGATTATATACGGGATTGTATATGTCTATAGGCTGTTACATGTCACCTATTTAGTTACAGTTCATATGCACTGATTTTACAAGAATACATGGATTAATAATAATTAATAAAAATAGATTAATGCATATATATTCGAGTATAAGCCGAATTTTTCAGCACCAAGCCCAACTCGGGTATATATATTAAAATACATTAGTACTCACTTCTGGCACTCGCACTGCCGGGTTGAGCGCCAGAGGTGAGTACTAAGTTTATTATAACTGCCATTTTTGAGACTAATGCCACCCTCCAAAGTTTCAAACATGCTCTTAAAACCCATCTTTTTTAGGCAAACGTATCACACTCGCTAACTGCATGAAATGTCAACTCTCCCTTTACTAATCCATCCTATGTCCTATCTCCCATCTCTTATCCGCAAACAACAGATATATCCCAAGCTCCAGGCTTCTCTGCAGTCACTTTCACCTTGGCCTTTGTATATAAGCTAACAGAAGAGCATATCCTGCCAGAGGGGGCACACACCAGTATGTCAGTGTGCTTGTTTTACAATTAATCATCCTGGTGGTAGATTTCCTTTACGGAACAGACAGGCTCTTCTTACAGACCAAATGCTACACAGATGCGTCCAGTTTGTGCCAGTCACTGCACTGCCAGAGAATAGATGTGCGTCTCATTCTGAATTGTGTTTAAAAAAATAACCCTCATCCACAAAGCTCTGCATAATGCTGCACCTCCCTATCTCTCTTCTCTCATCTCAGTCTATCACCAACCCCTGCTCTTCGATCTGCCAGTGATATTACATTAATCTCTACCTTAATTTGAGCCTTTCCATGAGCTGCACCAATTCTCTGGAATGACCTTCCCCAGACTTTCAGACTAATACCCAACCTTAAAACCCATCTATTACCCTTGCTAACTGCATGAAATGTCAACTTTCTCTTTAACCCCTTAAGGACGGAGGGTTTTTCGCCTCATTTCTCGCTCTCCAACTTCAAAAATCCCTAACTTTTTCATTTTTCCGTGTACAGACCTGTGTGAGGGCTTATTTTGTGCGTAACGAATTTTACTTTCCCGCAATGTTATTTATTTTAACATGCCGTGTACTGCGAAGCTGAAAAAAAATTCCAAATGTGGAAAAATTGAAAAAAAACCGCACGTGCGTCACGTTCTTGTGGGCTCAGTTTTTACGACTTTCACTCTTCGCTCCAAATAACATGCCTACTTTATTCTTTGGTTCGGTGCGATCGCGGTGATACCAAATTTATACAGGTTTTATTGTGTTTTAATACATTTTCAAAAATTAAACGAATGTGTACAAAAAAGAAAAATTTTTTTTTGCCATCTTCTGACGCTAATAACTTTTTCATACTTTGGCGCACGGAGATGTGTGAGGGGTCATTTTTTGCGAAATGAGGCGACGTTTTCATTGCTACCATTTTGAGGTCTGTGCGACATTTTGATCATTTTTTATTTCATTTTTTATGTTATGTAAAAAGGTGTAAAAGTCGCATTTCGGACATTTGGGCGCCATTTCCCGCCTCGGAGGTCACCGCCGGCCGTAACCGTTTTTATATTTTGATAGATCGGGCATTTTGGGACGCGGCGATACCTAATATGTTTGTGATTTTTACTGTTTGTTATGTTTTATATCCGTTCTAGGGAAAGGGGGGTGATTTGAACTTTTAATATTTTATTGATTTTTTTTATTTTTTAAACTTTTTTTTTTCTTTTTTTTTTCACTATCTTTTAGACCATCTAGGGTACATTAACCCTAGATAGTCAGATCGCTGCTACCATATACTGCAATACTACAGTATTGCAATATATGGCATTTTTGCAGCACATTCATTACAATGAGCCACTGGCTCATTGTAACGAATATGCAGCTGCCAGATAGCCTCGTGTCAAAAGAAGACACGAGGCTACCATGGCAACCGATCGCCGCCCCCCGATGACGTTCGGGGGCGTGGCGATCGAAAAAAAGATGGCGGCGCCCGCGCGCCGCCGTCTTTTAAACGCCGCCGGCGACTTTGCCGGCGGCGTTTAGGGGGTTAATAGCCGCGATCGGTGCAGGCACCGACCGCGGTTATTAGCGGTGGGGGTTTTGTGCAAAATGCAAAAACCCCCACCTCTGTATGAAGAGGACTCAGCCCGTGAGCCCTCTTCATACATCCCTTATACCTCTGCGCCGTAGAGCTACGGCGCAGAGCGTTAAGGGGTTAACAATTCATCCTATGTCCTTATCCATCAAACACCAGATTATATACCAGGCTTCTCCGCAGTCACTTTCACCTTGGACCTTGTATATAAGATGGCAACTGATGGTTGGTTCAAGATGCAGAATTATCTATTAAATTATTTTAAACTGTTCCCTTAAAAAGAATGACTGGACCATTATACAAGCTCTTATATGTCTTGTGTCAACCCCTCATCCTCATAGACTGTAAGCTCTTGTGTCACCCCCTCATCCTCATAGACTGTAAGCTCTTGTGTCACCCCCTCATCCTTATAGACTATAAGCTCTTGTGTCACCCCCTTATCCTCATAGACTGTAAGCTCTTGTGTCACCCCCTTATCCTCATAGACTGTAAGCTCTTGTGAGCAGGGACCTCACTCCTATTATTCCATATGACTGTTTGTACTCTGTAATGTATTATAATATATGTATATGCCCCCCATGAGTTGTAAAATGCTACGGAATTTGATGGCGCTATATAAATAAAGATTATTAAAGGGGGACACTGCTGGACAGTTCTGTAAATGGGGCACTGCTGGACAGTTCTGTAAATGGGGCACTGCTGGACAGTTCTGTAAAGGGGGATTGCTGGACAGTTCTGTAAAGGGGAGACTGCTGGATAGTTCTGTAAATGGGGCACTGCTGGACAGTTCTGTAAATGGGGCACTGCTGGACAGTTCTGTAAAGGGGGATTGCTGGACAGTTCTGTAAAGGGGAGACTGCTGGATAGTTCTGTAAATGGGGCACTGCTGGACAGTTCTGTAAATGGGGCACTGCTGGACAGTTCTGTAAAGGGGGACACTGCTGGACAGTTCTGTAAATGGGGTACTGCTGGACAATTCTGTTAAGGGGGGCCCTGCTGGACAGTTCTGTATAAGGGAGCAGTGCTGGACAGTTCTGTAAAAGGGAGCACTACTGGACAGTTCTTTAAAGGGGGACACTGCTGGACAATTCTGTAAAGGGGGCACTGCTGGACAGTTCTGTAAAGGGGGACACTGCTGGACAGTTCAGTAAAAGGGGGACACTGCTGGACAGTTCAGTAAAAGGGGGACACTGTTGGACATTTTATTGATAAGGGGCTGCTGCTACTGGACAATTTATTAAAGAGTAGTGGCTGCATTTTTCACCCTAGGTTTATACTTGTAATAAGTTTACCCAGTTTTTTGTAGCAAAAATAGTTACCTCGGCTTATACTCGGGTCGGCTTATCCAATTTTATCATAATTGACAATGTCTTCTTCTTGCAAAGAATGGGCTGCTGTTTTTTGCAACATGCATATGGAATTTTGGGAAGAGAAATTGCTAAACAATGTCACTAATCACCAATGTCACTTTGTACGGGAGATACGTTGATGACTGTCTCCTGGTGTGGACTGGGCACCAGGGGACCATCTGCGATTTTATCTCCTACATAAACGACAATGACTTTAATCTATGTTTTACTTTTGAACATCGAAAGGGTTTCCATATCTGTTTTGGATGTTTTATTAACTGGCAATTGTGACACAAATACAGTGTAGACTCAGTTGTATCGCAAACCCACCTGTGGCAAGACCCTACTTAGGGCTGAAAGTGGCCATCCCCGGCACACAATCAGAAATCTCCCTATTGGGGAATTCCTATGAATTAATAATAATCTTTATATAGCTCAATCATATTCTGTAGTGCTTTTCAAATCTTAGGGGAAATATACAAATCTAATATTATACTACAGAGTACAAACAGTCATATGGAGCAATAGGAGTGAGGGCCCTGCTCGCCTATGAGGATGAAGGGAGTGACACAAGAGCTTACAGTCTATGAAGTTGTGTGTCTTGATCCACTACAACATTTGATGCGGAATGCCAGGTTTTATCCCCATGTCTTGCTGACAGAGGATATGGCAGTACTTTATGTGCTAGAGCTAACAGTATAGTGCATTCTAATCCACGTTTACACTATCTTACAGCTAAACCACCCAAATTAGTTATTGTGCATAACAAACCTGTTATGAGCAAGTAGTTACTATCTCATGTATCTCATGTAATTTATGTAAGTTTATGGTCAGAACCTTTGTGTTACATCTAGGTCTAACAGTAAAATGTTTCATATCTGTAGATACATGAATTGTGTAACTGCATTTGTATTATATCTTATAGAATGCACCATATCCAAACCTTATCATGTCACCTCTGCCAGACGGAATTTCCTCCAGCACAGGTTCTGTGCCCTGTAACAAACAGGGGCACGGATCAGACGGATTGCAGCGCAGGAAATCAGGAGCGACTGAGGAGGTGAGTACATGTTTATTTTTTTAAAGAAGCCGCCCCAGCCCACCTCCTAATTTTTTGGACAACCCCTTTAAGATTTGTCTGGCACTGCTTGAAAAAGGGTGCAAAAAAATTGTGCACGTACCACAATGTGCCCAAAAAGTCACTAAAATGCAACCAGAAACACAGATCTGGAATCCTTCTCTAAACCATTGCTGATAAGCAGGGTTAAATGATACAATCTATCCAACCACCACAAGGGGGAGCTCATTTATTAGGATTTATTGCGCAGTGTATGATAAATCACCATACAGCAAGCTCCCCTTTCATTGCTGGGAACTTACTGCTGGGATGTTATTATATTTGTCTATGAGCGTGTGAAGAATCGAGAATTTGTATTCATACAACACAAATAAGTTCCTATGAAATGTCTTAGACGTATTACAATAAAATATATTTAAATGATAGGATTTACTATATCATTCACAATATCTTACAACATCAGGACTGCAGAAATAAGCTTTTTCCCCTGAGACCCCCAGGGCTACACACAATGGGTGGGGGCATGTATCATTTAGCAGGTTTCTTGCTTCACTTTTCTTAGGAGCTTTTTGAATGACAGATTTATCAGAGTGCCTTAGACATCTTGATAAATGTGGTATTTGAGATGTTAATATTTGCACTGGATTGGAAACTTTTTTTTGCTGAAAAGACGCAAAGGTGGCGCATTATTTCCTAAGTGTTTCCTACACCAGGAGGAGACTGGAATGAATCTGGGCCTAAAGTTCAAACTTTTTGAAAAAGCTAAAGAGGGTACCACAACATCTGGTAAAGCACAAGTGCAAACCCTGATTGGTTGGCTAGTAGCGCCTCTCTAGAGCACAGTTACTACATGCCCTCTACTGCCCTTTATCTAGAGATTTCAGCCACCCTCTGTCATTTTTATATGTAAGAAATTATTATTATTATTATTGTTTCACCGTAATTTTTCTCATATGTTGGGATTGTATTATAAATACTTCTCCCCGTCAACTCTACTGGTAGCCTGCTATCAGCTCTCTGCGTTATCTCTGCTGATGTATCTGCTGATTCTGTGCACTGTAGAGGATGGCAGGAGCTTGATATGACGTTATCCTGCCTGCATGCCGGCTTAAGAGAGGCACAGATCTAAGAAGAGGTGAGTACCTGATGTTAATTATTACTTTTATAAAGAATCAACAAGGGGAAGCTGGGGAGCACAATATAATGGGGAGCTGGGTGAATACAATGTGAGGAGCGGGGGGGCACAAGATAAAGGGGAGCTGATGCACAATATGAGTGTAGGCCAGAAAATTAGGGGACCAAAATGTGAAAGGGAGCTGGGGGCACAATATGAGGGGGAACTAGGGGGCCACAATGTGAGGGGGAGCTAGCAGAGGGACAATGTGTAGGGGGCACTAAGGAAGGAATTATACCATGTGGGGGTGGAGTAAGTGGAGGAGCAACAGGTTATGCCCCTATAGTTAGATGGGATACATCTAACTATAAATTGTATATTGTCAGTATCTGTGTAATCATGTCATGTTTTTCTTAATAATTCAGTGTAAGGTGCTTTGCTGTCATTGAATTTTGCAGATGAGTAAAAACTGGTCAACAGGGTTTTCCCCTTTAGTTTTAAACCTGCGTGCAACAAAACACATTTTTATTTGCTAAAAAATAATCATGCCCCTTAACGGTATCTCCAAGGGGAAAGCTGAATTAGAGAATGTATTATTTTGTTAATCTGAGTATATTTAAGAATCTTGTCTTTGTGGGAATACCCCTTTAAAGTCACACTCTATTCACTGCTAGGGGATACACTCTGATGGCCTAATGGAGGGCCTGGAACATATTTGCGCTGGTTCTTCATTCACAACAAACATACAAGCAGACTTTGGGGTCTCCCTTCTCCTTATTACTGGGGTCCCAATAGCCAGACTCTTAGTAATTTGACAACATCCAGCATATGCTAGAGAATTTTAAAGAGAACATTGGTGATTGCTTGCTCATTATATTTATTTAATAGCATTTAGCATACCATGAAGCAAGTTGAACCTATTGCCTCAGGGAAGCACCATTTGTAGGAAGTGAGGGACAGCATCAGGGTCAGTCAGCTGCTTTCCTATAAGCAACTTACAATGAAACCTAAAAGTGACATGTCCGGTGCTGGGAGGAGGCATGTAGAAGACCCGGTCTAGAGGCAGCACAAATGTGCAGTGTCTGCATGGCATTCACTAACACCTATTCACACCTGATGTCAGCAGCTATACACTGCTATATTTCGCCTCACCATGGTGGTAAAGTCATATGACTCCTAGTAGAGTCACACCACTTTTTGGTTATGTAGGACTATGGGGGACATTTACTAACCCGGCGAAAGACACAGGGGAAGAGCCAGCCACCAATTAAAAAAATAAATAAACTAAGTTCTTACCTTCCGGCACTCCCCTCAACTCCTCTTCTACTTTAAGCAGTAGCACGACCCAGCTCTGTGCACTCAGCCGGCACGCACACTATAACGCCATAGTAATATGAATTGGTGGTTTTGATAAATGAATTGCATGGTCTTTTGGGGGTAGAGTCTAAACATATGAGTCTGATGAAATGTGTAAATTTCTTTCTGCGCTTTTTAATGCAAGTAATATTGGCCTAGTTTAGGGAATATTTAGGAAAATGTCTAAAAAAATCCCCCCAAAATTGTCTTTCGTGTCCATAGCAACCAGTCACAGCACAGATATTTAAAGATGTCTAAAAGAAAGTAGCAATCAATCTGAACGGAATATGAAATGATGTGGTTGCTTTTTGAAATACATCTGCCCATCTATGTTTTTCTATTTATATGATTTATCAGAACTGCTTTATACACAGTATATAACAGACAGAGGTTCACCTAAGAGAAATAATTATCTGCTCGCTGAATTAACTTTTTCACTTGTCTGACTTGTTCAGTATACTGACCATGAAGGGAAAAATTGTTCAATTTAACTAACCACCACATTAAAGTCTATATTAATGTCTCATGCACACAAGCGTATTTTTGGCCGTGAACGTGCCTGATGGAAGTGCCACATAATATAGAGCAAGTCCTATTCCTGGCTGGATTGCAGGAAGTGGGGGAGGTCACAATAAAATGGAAGATTTCCCCCTGGAGCACTCCTGATGTATTTGTAGGGATCCCCGGGTAGATGCTAGACCTATAAATTTTTTATAAACTGTCAGACAACCCCTTTAAACATACTGGGGCTCATTTACTAAGGGTCCGAACGCTGCAATTTCGTCGGGTTTCATGAATATTTTCGTTTTGCGACGAATTGCCCCAGGATTTTGCCGCACGCAAGCGGATTTTTGCGCATTGGCGCCGGTTTGCGCAGAAATTGGGGGGCTTAGACCTCGGACAACCCGACGGATTCGGACAAACCGCGGAATTTAAAAAGGAAGAGGCAGGTGAACTCCTGGAAGAACTCCTAGAAGAAGCAGGTGAACTCCAGCGGACCTCGGCGCAGCAGTGACACATACAGGAACACGGACGGACGATGTTAGTGAATCGCGACGGACCCAAATACTCGTCGGACAACGCACTGCGGGATCGCAACGGGACCAGGTAAGTAAATCTGCCCCACTGTCTTTTGAATTGGCACTGCCCTTGTGAACTGAAATGTTTGACTCCCATACTATCAGGCCATGAAAAAGTTGGGGTGCATATGGGTACATGTCTGCAGGGGCGGACTGGGAATTTAAAATGGCCCTGGAAAAAAATATAAAAGTGGCCCCATCTTATGGGCGGAGTCAAAACAAGTGGGTGTGGTCAGATAATGTGGGTGGAGTTATAACAGACAAATTGTTGGTAGATGGCCTTAATGCAAAACAAGAACATCTTTTGCTAGTAAGTGAATAGAATGTGCAAGGATTGTGACCTGTCAATCAGTAAATTATGCCTTAATTACCTTTCCCTTGTGCCATACATGTAGAATTCAGAGAAAGAATATATTGATACTGCCTCCTATGTACAGGAATAATGCTACAATAACACATTTAGAATAACACATTCAATCCTGCCTTCTATATACAAAATAAAACTACTACAATACCTTCTCCCATGTACAAGCCAACTACTATAATACTGCCTCCTATGTACAGGAATATAACTACTATAATACTGCCCCCTATGTACAAGAATATAACTACTATAATACTGCCCCCTATGTACGAGAATAGAACTACTATAATACTGCCCCCTATGTACAAGAATATAACTACTATAATACTGCCCCCTATGTACAGGAATATAACTACTATAATACTGCCCCTATGTACAAGAATATAACTACTATAATACTGTCTCCTATGTACAAGAATATAACTACTATAATACTGCCTCCTATGTACAAGAATATAACTACTATAATACTGCCCCCTATGTACAGGAATATAACTACTATAATACTGCCCCCTATGTACAGGAATATAACTACTATAATATTGTCCCCTATGTACAGGAATATAACTACTATAATACTGCCCCCTATGTACAGGAATATAACTACTATAATACTGCCCCCTATGTACAGGAATATAACTACTATAATACTGCCCCCTATGTACAGGAATATAACTACTATAATACTGCCCCCTATGTACAAGAATATAACTACTATAATACTGCCCCCTATGTACAAGAATATAACTACTATAATACTGCCCCCTATGTACAAGACTATAACTACTATAATACTGCCCCCTATGTACAGGAATATAACTACTATAATACTGCCCCCTATGTACAAGAATATAACTACTATAATACTGCCCCCTATGTACAGGAATATAACTACTATAATACTGCCCCCTATGTACAAGAATATAACTACTATAATACTGCCCCCTATGTACAAGAATATAACTACTATAATACTGCCCCCTATGTACAGGAATATAACTACTATAATACTGCCCCCTATGTACAGGAATATAACTACTATAATACTGCCCCCTATGTACAGGAATATAACTACTATAATACTGCCCCTATGTACAAGAATATAACTACTATAATACTGCCCCTATGTACAAGAATATAACTACTATAATACTGCCCCCTATGTACAGGAATATAACTACTATAATACTGCCCCCTATGTACAGGAATATAACTACTATAATACTGCCCCCTATGTACAAGAATATAACTACTATAATACTGCCCCCTATGTACAGGAATATAACTACTATAATACTGCCCCCTATGTACAAGAATATAACTACTATACTATAATACTGCCCCTATGTACAAGAATATAACTACTATAATACTGCCCCCTATGTACAAGAATATAACTATTATAATACTGCCCCTATGTACAGGAATATAACTACTATAATACTGCCCCCTATGTACAGGAATATAACTACTATAATACTGCCCCCTATGTACAGGAATATAACTACTATAATACTGCCCCCTATGTACAAGAATATAACTACTATAATACTGCCCCCTATGTACAGGAAAATAACTACTTTAATACTTCTCCTATGTACAGGGATATAACTACTATAATACTGCCCCCTATGTACAGGAATATAACTACTATAATACTGCCCCCTATGTACAAGAATATAACTACTATAATACTGCCCCCTATGTACAAGAATATAACTACTATAATACTGCCCCCTATGTACAAGAATATAACTCCTATAATACTGGCTCCTATGTACAAGAATATAACTACTATAATACTGCCCCCTATGTACAGGAATATAACTACTATAATACTGTCCCCTATGTACAGGAATATAACTACTATAATACTGCCCCTATGTACAGGAATATAACTACTATAATACTGCCCCCTATGTACAGGAATATAACTACTATAATACTGCCCCCTATCTACAGGAATATAACTACTATAATACTACATATATACACAAAAGCGAACATGAAAAAAATCAGTATTTATCATATACAGCTACAGAAAACACATGAGATCCTCACCTTTTGCATCCAGTGACATCAGATGACGTCTCCCCGGATTGTACTCGTTCCTCATCTTCTCCATTAGTTCCACCATCACCTTGTCTCTTCCTCCAGGTACACAGCTTTCCTGCAGAGTTTACCACACAGACGTCTTATGTTCTGCACGTTCCTATTGTCCCTTAACTGTCCCTTCTTTTGCTACCACCAATACTGTGCCCCAAATACTGTAATAGAGCCCCCTACAATATTAGTACCACACAAATAGTGCCCCATAATGTAACTGTAATGGGAGGGATAATTTATTTCTTCTTTCTCTCCTTTAACCCCCCCCCCCCCACCACCACCACCACCACCGACCCAACCCAGTATTGATAGAGCTCCTACTATGACCCAGGCATAAAAATAATGGCCCCAGCCCGCCCCAGACATATAACTAATGCCCCCTGCCCGACCCAGACATATAATTAATGCCCCCTGCCAGCCCCAGATATATAATTAATGCCCCCTGCCAGCCCCAGATATATAATTAATGCCCCCTGCCAGCCCCAGACATATAATTAATTCCCCCCCGCCCCAGACATATAATTAATGCCCCCCTGCCAGCCCTAGATATAGAATAATGCCCCCCCGCCCCAGACATATAATTAATACACACTGCCAGCCCATATATACAATAATCCCCCCCAGACATATAATTTATGCCCACTGCCAGCCCCATATATACAATAATACCCCCCACCCCAGACATATAATTAATACACACTGCCAGCCCCATATATACAATAATACCCCCCACCCCAGACATATAATTAATACACACTGCCAGCCCCATATATACAATAATCCCCCCCAGACATTTAATTTATGCCCACTGCCAGCCCCATATATACAATAATACCCCCCACCCCAGACATATAATTTATGCCCACTGCCAGCCCCATATATACAATATTCCCCCCCACCCCAGACATATAATTTATGCCCACTGCCAGCCCCATATATACAATAATCCCCCCAGACATATAATTTATTCCCACTGCCAGCCCCATATATACAATAATCCCCCCCAGACATATAATTTATGCCCACTGCCAGCCCCATATATACAATAATCCCCCCAGACATATAATTTATGCCCACTGCCAGCCCCATATATACAATAATCCCCCCCAGACATATAATTTATGCCCACTGCCAGCCCCATATATACAATAATCCCCCCCAGACATATAATTTATGCCCACTGCCAGCCCCATATATACAATAATACCCCCCAGACATATAATTTATGCCCACTGCCAGCCCCATATATACTATAATCCCCCCACCCCAGACATATAATTTATGCCCCCTGCCAGCCCCATATATATAATAATCCCCCCCCCCCGACATATAATTTATGCCCACTGCCATTCCCAAATATAGAATAATGCAGCTCCCCCTCCCAGACATATAATTAATGCCCCCGGTTCTGTAATTTTAAAAAAAAAAACATCATACTCACCCCTTTGGTGCAGTTTCTTCCCGTCTTCCTCGGTCTTCGGTGGCTTGGTGTAGAGGCGCGGGATAGTGACGTCACTGCTCCGCGCCTCCACACCAAGCCGCGGAGCTACACGGAGGCAGGCGACAGCTGACATGGTAAGTGCCAGCCTCCTCCACGCTACACAGGTCGCGCAATGACGTCGATTGCACGACCTGTGTAGCTGGGTGTAGAGACAGACGCAGAAGCAGCGGTGCTGCGCTGCGTCTGTGTACTAATCAATAGTAACTGCATCGTACGATCGTACGATGCATGTACTATGGATTATGTGAAAAGTTTTAGCGAGTGCGGACCGGCCCCAGATCGGCCCAGGACCGAGCGGCCCACCGGGAAAATTCCCGGTGGGTACAATGGCCAGTCCGCCCCTGCATGTCTGATAGCACTTTCCCGGGAAACCCTTTGTGTTCCTGTGATCAGGGGCAGGAGAAACGACAGCGACAATTAAAAGTATCACTGCAGACTAGGAACCTGCACTGCTGTTGATGGCAAAGAGGTCAAACTTCTGTTTGGCAAATCAGAATATGCATTTATAACAAACTGGGCAAAATGGTGAAGCTTTTAATTAGAGGTGGTGGACATGGACAGTAGGTCCTTTATGTAACTTCCTAAAGGCTTCTAATGGACTTGCAACTTTAGGGACTGACGGTGAGCAGTAGGAGATCCATGTGCTCAAAATATTGCTAAACTAAAGATATTTTACATGAAGTGTTAAGGAAAACCTAGCTGACAGATCAAATCCTGTCATTTCTACTTGTCGGATGTTCCTAAAATGTACTGTAATAGAAAATGAACTTAAGATGGCACGGGCATTCTGGACCGCTCCTAAAACTTTGAGGCTGGGTAATTTCAGGAATTCCATGTACAACCCTATGGTGATGTGAGCGGGAGACAGCAAGAAACTCTCCAATCAATAGACTACACTGATATTTTATGCTTTGTCCACTCCCCCTCTTCTACTTGTTTTCTGCTTTTCTATATAGACTGGTAAAACAAATAAAACCTTTGCAGTGCTGATTTACCCACGGTGTTAGCATGAGCGAGACTTGAATCAGCAGTTGAGTCATTTCTTGCGACGTGCACACATGCTTAACTAATTTGGAACACACAACTGACACACACAAAAGAGGAGATTAGAGATCCGGATCACCTTATCAGCAGCTTTTTGTGCATGTATTTTTACTGTTTTAAATGTTTGTAAATAATAAAAAAAAGAGGATTCAATTTTAATTTATACATTTATTTTTTTTTTTTTACTTGAATCATTAAAAGTTGTTTTCCCACTCGGTAATCTCCTTCAGCTCCGTAGAGATGAATGGAGCACAATAGACATGCACGGGTGTCCGCTCATCTCGGGGAGCGACGAGGGACCCCCTATTCTCGTGATCTTTTGTGGGAAAACATCTTTGAGCATGAACATCCCACATATTGTTACATGTCTATCGCCTGCTTCTACAGTGTGCAATGCCAGTTATTATCAGGGTAACACAAGCGGCACCCCCAAATAACAAATTAAATAAATTTAAGACACTGACATAAGAACATTGGATAAAAGTGGGCACAGTGTTTATTAAGGGGTTAGTTAACAAAAATAGGATGGGGTATAACATTGATACCAAGTTAAACTAATAGAATCAATAAACAATTAAAATATCAAATTAATTTATTTAAAAAATACCAACAGTTATACATAAAAGCATAATACCATGACCATGTCTGCCCAAATAGGGTGACTAACCCCCTATCACTATGCCAACTTGAGAAGTTTTAGAGGACTGCAAGGTAATTGATGAGGTTCCGACAAGTGGGACCCTGTTGTCATCCAGAGAATGGGGATGTTGCTCTCACTAATAGGTAGAGCAGCATGATGAGCATGTATCCTGACACTACATTCAACATTCCCTGCAACTTTCGTGGCAGCAAAAGAAGGACATAAGATGCAAGCGGAATTCCCACAGTAAATTTCCCCCCTTAAGACATGCCTTTTGTCCTGCCCAATGCTCTACCCCTTGTATTTCTGAATAGTATAATGCACCCATTACTGGCTCCTATATCGTAAAATCCCCCTTTCTGTGGCCTTAAAGGACATCTATCACCAGGATGAAAGTTTGTAAAGCCAGCACTGATATACTGGTGTGCATCCCCTCTGGCAGGATCTGCTCATCTTTTAGCTTCTTATGCCCTTGCTTTAAAGAAATAAAGGTTTTAAAATGATGCAAATGAGTCTCAGGGGCTCCAGTTTCCATTGACATCTATGGAGCCTGGAGTCCCTTGTGTTTATTTGCATCATTTTTAACTTTTTTTTTTTTGTAAGAACATGGTTATAGGAAGCTAATAGAAGAGCAGATCCTGGCAGAGGAGACACACACCAGTATGTCAGTGCTGCGTTTACAATCCTTCATCCTGGTGGTAGATGTCCTTTGAACAGCATAACGCCTCCCTCACATTCTGTTCCCCCCTCATTTTGTGGCCCCTTCTTTCCTTTTTGCTGTATAAAAAATACAATTAACATCAGATACTCACCTCTCCTTGTTCCCTGCAGAAGTCCGGCTTCCTCCACTTCTGTTTTTGTGTGTAGTTCCGGCAGGTGCAATGGCGTCATCATAATATATGGGATAAGGAAAACCACGGCCTCTTTTCAACAGTATGTGATCAGTCAAAGATCAGCCCTGCTCCGTGCTCATAAAGGTGTGACTCCCACCAATGAATAGAGCCATGATGGCATCACATTTACTTTAATGATATTGTAATATGTTACAGAATTTTCCATGTAAAATTCCTCACAAAAATACAGTGCACAATACAGGCGTGCAGCTAGCATTATTGCGCATTATTGCGGTTTTGTGATATCATTATTTGTAACAAAGTGAAACATATTTTCAATTCCGACTTTACATACCAATATACTCCTATACAGAACCTTTTTTTTTTTTTAGTAATACCCCAAAAAAAAATATATTTTTCATTTGTGTATTTTCTATAATGTTTGGCTAAGAAGTAGGGCACAATCACATTCCATACACAGCACATTGTACGCATGCGCGTTCCCTTCTGTGCCCGAAAGAAAGATGGCGCTTGCGCAGCTTCCTGATGGCGGAAGTGACGTCTTGGGGGCGTGGCTTCACTGCTAGACTGGAGCTATGTTGTGCGGAAAGCTAGAGTCGTGAGTAGAGCGCGCGGTGGAGGAGCTGTGAGCGGACCGCGTACAGCGCAGAGTCCTGCCGTGCGGCTTTTGTGCGTTTGTGGAGGGAACAGGTAAGTGTGCGGTTTTGTGATCTTCCTCCTGATCTACGTGTAAGTGAATTGTAATATAGTGTGTGCCCGACCGCAGTACTGACCACAGCTCCGCCCTCCCACTGTCTCCATGGAGACCTGATGCGTCCTCACCTACAGCACTGGGTGACAGCTGTCAGTGCGGAGCCGCTTCTGTGTGTACAGCGCCCTACACATATGTGATGGATCTGTACTGATATAAGAACAGGGGACGTGTGTGCACAGTGTAGTGTATAAAAATGGCTGACCTCTAGTATATATCATGCCATGGATACAGTGTGTAAGGCTGAATGATGTCAGGAGGCGATTAGCTCACATTGTAGTCACTAAAACCGCACTATATGTTGTGATACAATGTGTTCATTAATCAGTGACTGAGCATCACCAAGGACATGTCATACACCCTCTAATATGATCTAATAGAAAAACCTACATAAATATTGGGTGTCACAGGTTAATCTGCAAAATCTGGGTGAAATTGTGCAAGTGCATAACGCAATGATCAATCCAGATAATCTGCTTATACGTCCATATATGCTTATAGTATATATGTTACCCCACATGTTACCACTGAATTTCCCAGAAATGAAGACCTTAAGGGCCTTATATTATCCTTATAGATTTGTGAATTTCCTGTGACTCAATTTACTTTAGGCCCAATTTCTCTTGTCTGGCAATGATGCTTTCCTTATAAGATAATCCTTTATTAGACCCACATTGGGGAAATTCCCACTGTTCTACTCGTGGCCATGTAGATGATTGTGGGGCATTGCATTCATGAGCTCCCTCTTCCCTGCAGCTGCCTTCATCGGGCAGGACCGTTTTTTTTCTCCAATTCTTGTAAAAGGAGATATTTCAGCTCGCTGGAATATAAACTGATTGTCTAGAGTTGTTATTTATTTATACTATGACACCCACTTGTAATAAATATAACAGGAGGCGACTTCTATCCTGACTGGCCTGTGTCTGTATACATGGGGTCAGCCGTGACGTCAGGTGGACACCACACACCCGCTACACTTGGCTCTGTAGTTTGTATTAGGCTTTAGCAGGAGTCTACCGTGTCGATGCCGCTTCACCTCTTGGCCTATGTATACCGAGGCCGGCAGGGATTGGAGGCGTCATGTTAAACGGGAAACAGCTCAGTGTAGGATGTTCGTTATTTTTACTGGGGCCCATAGTACTGTCCAAATAGCATGGTGGTCATGCAGATGAACTTCCACTCCATTGGTTTGTGGGGTTGCTGCAGTTAGCTGAGTTGGCAAACTTTCAGAGTTCCAAACAAATGTATGGAGTGTAGGTGAGGTTGG
Organism: Engystomops pustulosus; assembly: GCF_040894005.1. Taxonomy (NCBI): domain Eukaryota; kingdom Metazoa; phylum Chordata; class Amphibia; order Anura; family Leptodactylidae; genus Engystomops; species Engystomops pustulosus. The sequence continues at coordinate 243,113,876 of NC_092411.1, forward strand.
GGTGGGGGGGCTTGTTTGGTACCAGATCAAAGAAGGTTCTAGAAGGTGGAGCCTTTTAAAGACTTTTTGTGCTTGTATATAGAATTGGGGCTCAGACACAATTCTGTGTGTTTCCCTTATCTCCAGATACTGAGTCTATATAGCACTATGGATCGCTATGGAAATCTTTCGGATGATGGGGAAGTGGATCACTCCTTTTTTGACAGTGATGATAACGAGGAACCGAAAGGGCAAAGTGTCGGTACATCCGGACCCGTCACGTATGAGCACAAGCACAATAAACCAGCTTCTGACTCGGAGGATAGTGGAAGCAGTGGTGCACACAGACCAGACAGAAAAGAGACTGAAGAGATCTCAAAGGAATCCAAACCTAAGACCCATCCAGAGCCTGTGTTATCCCTGGAGGCCCCGAGACCCAGCAGTGCTGTAAAATCCGGTAGGGGCTCTGCTCTAAGCTTGAAAATAGAAGCTACGATTCCAACTGGAATCCCCCAGATAAGACGAGACTTTGAAGATAATTACTACCCAGATGAAGATGACAGTAGTGAGGAGGAGAGCCGGAGCTCTAGGCCAAAGCCTGCCAAACAGACAAACCTAGGGAAGAAAAGCGTGGGAAAATACAGCAGAGACTTTCCTTCTTCCATCTCCAGCTCTGATACAGAGTTTTCCGACACCACATCAGATGACCACACCTCAAGATCCTATCCATCATCCAAAGATAGGGCGGCTCCTTCTCTATGTTCTCCTGAGCGGCGATCACATAGACCAACGGGGAGAGACCTCAGAGACTATGTTGATGAATCCGAGGACACGGTCACTGATGTGACCCCGCTCTCCACCCCTGACATCAGCCCAATACAGTCATTTGACATAGCGGCTACTAGCGAAGCGCTGAAATCTAAAGTACAGCGACAGGAGAACGTCAGACAGGAGTCGTATGGTAATCAAACTTCATTATTACTTATCATATATCCACTAATGTTATGTAATCATCACATGTGTAACAGAGGAAATTGTCCTCTATAGAGGTTGTAGCCCTATATTTTTAGCTCACTCCTATGCACAATTTTTTTTGTGTTTTGAAACCCAGATCCTGAACTTGATGGCAAATCCGACCCAAAGGCTTTACAGGATGCAATGGACCTAAACCAACTTCTGAAAGGTAAGTTTTCTCCTTTTATTCTTCATCAATACATTTCTTCATATGGTTTATGGGGAGGAGCTCATGGTCATTTCCCAATTCTATTAAATTGTTGCACATCTTAATACTAAACTTTGGCTATTAATACAGGGATGGGTTTATCTAAAGAGTGTTCCTCCAAAATTGGAAGCGGCCATAGCAAAAAAAAAAAAGGCTTTTAATACTCATTAAAGGTTTTGTTTTTCCAAACATTTGGGGAAAACCCATAAGCGGATAGTGTTGTATTAATAAAGAAAAAACTACTACTCGCCAGAGCTGAGGGCGCCATTTTTACAGTAACGAATCTTCAGTCTGTTGGCACCTGAAGTGATAACACATAACAGCGGGGACCAGAAGGGAATAATAGTACATGGAAACACTTCCATTTCTATCAAAATTTAGCTTGCATTAAAGGAAATCTACCACCGGATGAAGGATTGTAAACCAAGCACACTACTGGTGTGTGCCTACTCTGGCATGATCTGCTCTTCTTGTAGCTTCGTATGCCTTTGTTTTTAAGAAAAATATTTTAAAAATTATGCCAATGACAAGGTGAACCCATGCCTACAACTTTTACGTATTCTTATATCACTCTTATCCCCAAGCCCAGGAAAGATGCAACTGATTGTGCCAATTATAGACTGATTGCACTTTTGAACGCAGATTTAAAAATTTTTACAAAATTGTTGGCCAATCGTCTGATTCAGTGGATCCCTCAAGTAATCCATAACGACCAGGTAGGCTTTGTACCAGGACGGCAAGGTGGTGACAACACGAGGAGAACAATTGATCTCATAGATGTAGTTAATAAACAAAATGACCAGGCTCTGATCCTCAGTTTAGACGCTGAGAAGGCGTTTGATCGCCTCAGCTGGCCCTTTATGTTTCAAGTGCTTGAACACATTGGAATAAGAAGTCCCTTTCTACAGGCCTTGAGGGGGCTATATTCAAATCCCACAGCTGAAATTAAGCTCCCACATACGTCCTCCCCACCTCTGCGGCTAAGGAACGGTACCCGCCAGGGTTGCCCACTTTCTCCTCTCCTGTTCATACTTTGTATTGAGCCTTTGGCCTCCATCATCCGACAAGACCCTAATATCCATGGTATTATGGTCAAAGACAAGGAATTCAAACTGTCTTGCGGATGATATCCTACTTACTATAACCCAACCTCTAATCTCTTTACCCAACTTACAGGCACGGCTGCAGCTGTATGGCCGTCTTTCTGGTTATAAAGTAAACACTTAAAAAACGGAGGCCTTGCCTCTTAACCTTGACCAACCACTTGTAGACCAACTGAAAACCACATTCAGATATAATTGGAAAGCAGATGCTATTAAGTATTTGGGGATACTATTGACCCCCTCTTACAATACGCTCTATGTACAGAACTTCCCCGGCAGTTTCCGGGAAATAAGGACTCTGCTCGACAATTGGAACAGTCTCCCCCTCTCCCTCTTTGGCAGGATAGCAGCGGTTAAAATGACCATCTTGCCCAAGCTGCTTTACCTCTTTGAAACCTTACCAGTCCCAGTCCCGTTGGGTGCTCTGAGGTCTCTGCAAGCATCAATAGTACACTTTATCTGGGCAAAAAAGAGACATAGAATCTCCAAGACTGTCCTATTCGCTCATAAATCGAAGGGCGGCCTATCGGTACCGGATATAACCAGATACTACTGGGCAACACATTTTGCGGCGCATCCCAGCATGGTCCACCTTGCTGGCATTCTCCAAATGGATGGAGATAGAGAAATTGTGGTTGGCTCCTTTTCACCCTAACTCTTACCTCTGGCCTAAAGAGGTGCCTGCGTTACCTGACTCCCAATTAGGCCCCATCTCATTCACAATTAAATTGTGGAGGGCCTGTTTGGCCAGGTTTCCACTGGTCTCTCAGTGCTCTCCCATGCAATCTTTCTTACACACCCCCCTCATGCAACAGGCCGGGGCTGGGCAGGAAATTAAACCCTGGCACGAGAAGGGATTGTTTAGGTTTGCAGATATTGTGGACTACCGAGACAGGAAGATTTTACCTTTCACTGCCTTACAGTATAAATTCCATCTCCCGCATACGGCAAATTTTCACTACATTCGAATTAGGCACTTTTTACAGTCCTTGAACAGTACTAAGACGGTTTCGGCGCCCACCACATTTGAGCACATCTGCAAAACCGCCACCCACACTTCTGGCCTTATATCAGACATCTATATGATCCTATTACACCCAAGCTCAGATAAACTTATTGCACACCCGTACATGGCCAAATGTGAGAGCATAGTGGGGAACCCAATATCTCAAGACACATGGCAACTGATCTGGAATAGAGCGGCTAAAACCTCCTTGTGTGCTACACATAAGGAGAATCCGTACAAACTAATGTTGCAGTGGTATCATACCCCGTCCTTGTTACACAGGCTCTTTCCAGATACACCGGATACTTGCTGGCGATGTGGCTCGACTGGGGGAACTCTTCAACACATCTTCTGGACGTGTCCATTGGTGCAGCTTTTCTGGCAGGAGGTTAGGTCTCTCCTGCGGGAGGTTGTAGCGGTGGACATTCCACTCTCCCCATTTATATTACTTGCTGAATGTCTCTCCTCAGCCCATGGCCAAGACGGCTACAAAATTGAGCCTGCACATACTCACAGCCGCAAGGTGGCTGATAGCACAATTCTGGAAAAGACAAGCCCCCCTCCCGAATGGACCTTCTCTCTAGGGTAAGGGAAACTCGTAGTATGGAGTATCTGACTGCCTCCTTGAATAATCGTATCCCATTGTTCGATAAAACTTGGGAATGTTGGGACCGCTACTGGATAGAGGAGCGAGCAGGGGGAGGAGAGTGATATGGTCATCCCTTTTTGTTTTTACCCAACTGTTAATTGTTGTCATGGTGAGTTTGTATGACTGTCTTTCGTTGATATCCCCCCCCCCCAACCCGCTTCAACCAATTAGGCGTAATGCTGATGCCATCCTTGGCAAATGTTTAAATACCAAAAAAACACTGCACGGTCAGGCTTAGTGTCCTGATACACAAATGGAAGATTTAAGCTGTTAATATCTTTTGGGACAAAACTTGTCTTTCGGTTGTATTGTTGTTGAAAAACTTTATTGTGAAATATGTACATGTTAACTTTTCTGTTACATTTCTTTGAAAAATGATAATAAAAATACAATTATATATAAAAAAAAAATTATGCCAAAGAGTCTTTTGGGCTCCAAGGTCCATTGACATCTATAGAGTCCCTAAGGCTCATTTGCATAATTTGTGAAACGTTTTTATTGTAAAAACAAGGTCCTAAGAAGCTAAAAGAAAAGCTGGACCTATCATAGGGGGCACTCACCGGTGTGTCAGTGTGGTTGGTTTACAATTCTTTATCCTGGTGGTAGATGTCCTTTAAGCTTTTTAAAGGAATATTCCCATAATCCATATTGATCCACAATATGCAGTATCCACAATTTCCACTATATATCTGTGGGGAGTCTTGGCAGCCCAACCCCCAACCCACCCCCACCCCCATGAACAGTTGGCAAAACGGGGAACTGCAAGTCCTCTAGCCTTTTCTCTGTAGACTGATAATTTAAATTGTGCATTTCTATGTACTTTACTCTTAAATTAACTTAAGGAGTAACACTTTGCCTGTCATTGTGTGTTTTGTAATCTTAATTTTCTAATGGATATTCTGTCTGTAAATGTTCTATCCTCTCTGTGCTTTTGGGTGAAAGCCTAACTGCTCTTTACCCCCTCCGCTCTCCATAGAGCGTATCTGTAACCTGTCACATCAGTGAGCTTCTGTCCAACTTGTTAGCAAGTTAGAATTCAGAGGCTTGTGAGGAAAAGAACAAAGGGGGCAGAGGTCACACAAAATTTCCAGGAGAGTGAGAATGCTCCTCCTACAATTTTTGAGGAGTATTTTTAGCCAAGGAGTACAATATTTTCAGTAATAGAAATACTACATAGGAGCTTAAATGGAAGTACAGGCGGTCCCCTACTTAAGGACGCCCGACTTACAGACAACCCATAGTTACAGACAGACCCCTCTGACCTCTGGTGAAGCTTTCTGAATGCTTTACTATACTCCCAGGCTGCAATAATCAGCTGTAAGGAGTCTGTAATGAAGCTTCATGGATAATCATTGGTCCCATTACAGCAAAAAATATTTAAACTCCAATTGTCACTGGGGCCAAAAATTTTTTTGTCTGGGTCTACCATTATAAAATATACAGTTATATAAATATACAGACTTACATACAAATTCAACTTAAGAACAAACCTCCAGACCCTATCTGGTATGTAACCCGGGGACTGCCTGTAAATGGCTACTTATAAAGGCAGCCAGACCAGGCAGTGGTGATCACCGCAGCACCCCTAGCCAAGTAGTGGTGGACACTGCAGGCCTTCATTTAATTTTTTTTTTTTTTTACAATTAACTTTTATTTATTACTTTAAATTTTGACCTGGGTCATGAATTGGCAGTGAGCGCATTGGCCCACATTTATCAAAAATAATGCAAACTGCACTACGTGAAGTTTGCCTGTAGAGGATGCAGTGTATAACAGATTCATACAATCTTCAGTAATCTGGCGCCCCTGCACTGCAGAATGCACCATTTTTTTTGGTGCGCTTGGTTCATGCTGCAGAATTGTGGTGCACAGTCCGACGAAGCACCAACACCCCTCTTGTCGGACACAGTGCAGCCATGACACAAAACCGGCGCAGACACTTTATGAATCCATGTGCAAGTATTTTGCTGGTTATTTTCAGTGCAAAGTCAGACAGATAACTGGTGCATTAATATAGGAGGCCTTTATGTGTTTCCTGCATTTTTTATATGCAGGTCACATGTAGCAGTCATGGTAATGGTATCGGCCCATTAGTGATCATCACAAACAGACATGCAGAGAGGAAGCACGTGGCTTCTTCCCTGCATGTCTATTAACCCCGTTTGCTCCTGGAATCCTGATGATATGACTGGATCCCCTGGCATTAGTGTGCACGGTGCTGTGAAAGAGGGCTGGTTTTTATCGGCCCCCTGTCACAATACAGGATCAGGTTGTCAGTGTGACTGCCTGATGCATCCAATGACACCAGACAGGTCAGTTTCTAGGCTATTTGGTTTTAGAAAAGTGCCCCCCCTCAACACATACTTGTTAAATTAATAATTAATAAATTGCTTTTCAGGCTGCAGAACCACATCATACACACCTTAGCACCTGCAGAACCTCCTAGTACTCATGCACACGAAAGTGTGCTTTGGTGGGGAATTAGGCACACAAACAACTGCTAACCCACAGCCCCATTGACTTCTATTGGACACATTCACAGTCCATTGTGCATCACAGGGAACGTGCCACACCTCTAAACATGTCTTAATCTTGCCAGTCCCTGCATCCCAGGAAGCTGAGCTCTTCTCTGCTCTCTACCTCTAGCCACTCCCCCCTTCATTTCAGGACAAGCTCACACTGACACTCACTGACTTCCTGCCAGCAAACGCAACACATAGCATTGTGAGGAGAGCTACTGGCAGATAAGTTCTTTACCTGAGGTGGGGGAGGGAGGCACATTAGATCTCCTAGTGTGTTGTGGAATTGCAGAGATGTATGAAAGCTGACTGTCATTGTGTGTAATATCCATCTCATGCATCTCATCATCTCATCTTTAATCTCTCATCTCTCTTTCTGTGTGTCAGATACTAGTACAATGTTCAGAAGCTAAATGAAAGTGTACATAGACCCTGTACCCTGATAATCTAACTACATTTTCAGCTCGCAGAACTAGATGGATCATAATGTGTCTGCTTAGAGAGTCCCTGTTTGCACCCTGGAATATTACACTGACCATCAGTGAGCTAAAACAGCGAGAAAAATGAGAAAAAATTGTAAAGTAAGGGGTTAAAAATTATCTTTATTCTGTAAACGTCACTAGTGGATATAAATTTTAGAATTTTTTTAGAAGTTTTGCAGCTCACTGATTTGATATGTGGAATTCTCTGCTGTGCATACGAGGCCAAAGAAATATACAGTGGGTACGGAAAGTTTGTTTCATTGGAGCCAATTGGTAAGATCAAAAAAGTTAAAAAAAAACCTGAAATGTAGATCTTTTTGCTAATTTATTAAACAAGAAAAACTGAAATATCAGTCATAATTATTCAGACCCTTTGGTTTGACATTCCTTTTTTAACTTCTGAGATTGTTCTACTCCTTCATTGGCGTCCAGTTGTGTTTAATTAAATTGATTGGGCTTGAATAGGAAAGGCATACATCTGTCTATATAAAACCTCACAGTGCCTGTCGGAGCACATGAGAATCATGAAGGTCTAAGGAACTTCCCAAGGAGCTCAGAGACAAAATTGTGGCAAGAATTTCTGTAACACAAGGTTCCTAAGAGCACAGTGGCCTCCATAATCTTTAAATGGAAGAAGTTTGGGATAACCAAAACTCTTCCTCGTCCTGGCCATCCAGCCAAACTAAGCAATTGTGGGAGAAGAGCCTTGGTGAGAGAGGTAAAGAAGAACTCTTAGATCACTGCTGCTGAGCTCCAGAGATGTAGTAGGGAGATGGGAGAAAGTTCCACAAAGTCACCTATCACTGCAACCAGAGGTCGCATTAACGCCTCACCACGCGTCATAGACGCGTGATGAGGCGCCATTACCCCCCAAAATAATTGCCATGCGTAAAGTTACGCTTGGCAATTATTCCCTGTAGCGCGCAGGCAGAACGGCCCGGCGCGCGCTGCAAAAGAGGTAAATGTCAGTAGCGCGATCGCAGCGCGCGCCGGGCCGTTCAGCGGGACACGTGACTGGGGGCGGGCCGGAGTGAGAGCACCCGCCCCAGGGGAGACATGTGGGCAGTGGCGTACCGTCCGCGGTCGCCATTGAGACCGGGCCCATCAGAAGGGGGGGCGGGGCTGTCACAAATGCCGCTCTTTCCCCAGCTCTCCGCTATCCCCTGATCCCCTCCCCCCTCGTCCGCTGCTTGGCTCCTCCGCTCCCCTCGGCTTCTCTGCTTCCCGGCTCCTGCGCCCGAATGCGACAGACAGCCGACTGTAAGTCCCTCTATGTATGTGCTGTGTGTATGTGTTGTGCATGTGCTGTGTTGTGTCTGTATGTGTGCTGTGGTGTGTGTGTGTGCTGTGTTGTGTATATGGTGTGTGTGCACCCTGTGAGTGTATGTGCTGTGTGAGAGTATGGGCTGTTTGTGCATGGTATGTGCAGTTGCACTGTGAGTGTACGGTGTGTGTGCACTGTGCGTGTATGAATATGCTGTGTGAGTGTATGGCGGGTGTGTGTGCACTGTGCGTGTATGAATATGCTGTGTGAGTGTATGGTGTGTGTGCACTGTGCGTGTATGAATATGGTGTGTGTGCACTGTGCGTGTATGAATATGCTGTGTGACTGTATGGTGTGTGTGCACTGTGCGTGTATGAATATGCTGTGTGAGTGTATGGTGTGTGTGCACTGTGCGTGTATGAATATGCTGTGTGACTGTATGGCGTGTGCGGGTGTGTGTGCACTGTGAGTGTATGAATATGCTGTGTGAGTGTATGGTGTGTGTATGAATATGCTGTGCGAGTATGGCGTGTGCGGGTGTGCGTGTGCACTGTGAGTGTATGAATATGCTGTGTGAGTGTATGGTGTGTGCGGGTGTGTGTGCACTGTGAGTGTATGGTGTGTGTGCACTGTGAGTGTATGAATATGCTGTGTGAGTGTATGGCGTGTGCGTGTGCACTGTGAGTGTATGAATATGCTGTGTGAGTGTATGGCGTGTGCACTGTGAGTGTATGAATATGCTGTGTGAGTGTATGGCGTGTGCGTGTGCACTGTGAGTGTATGAATATGCTGTGTGTGTTTATGCTGTACGTATGCGTATTTGTTTTGTGTATGCAGCGTGTCTGTATATACTGTATGTGTGTACATGCTGTATGTATGAGGGGGTAAGCATCGCTCACCCCCTCCTCCTGTCCCGTGTGCCCGCTGTCACGGCGCACACATCACAGCACTGCACACACTACACTCACAACACACACTCACACTGCACAGCACACACTACACTCACCCGGCACTGCTCTTAGGCCCCGTCGATCACAAACGCAGGCAGCTGCGGGCAGGTAGAGATGGAGCAGGACGGGGAGCAGCAGCTTCGTGGCCCACATGCAGTGGCGTAACTAGAAGAGGCTGGGCCCCATGACAAACTTCTGCATGGGGCCCAGCCTCTTCTAGTTATGCCACTGCATGTGGGCCACGAAGCTGCTGCTCCCCGTCCTGCTCCATCTCTACCTGCCCGCAGCTGCCTGCGTTTGTGATCGACGGGGCCTAAGAGCAGTGCCGGGTGAGTGTAGTGTGTGTGCTGTGCAGTGTGAGTGTGTGTTGTGAGTGTAGTGTGTGCAGAGTGTGTTGTGTGCGGAGTTGTGGTGTGTGCTGTGAGAGGGGAGTGTGTGCAGTGTGAGTGTGTGCTCTGCGGTGAGTGGGGAGTGTGTGTTGTGTTGTGTGCCGTGAGTGTGTGCTGTGAGTGGGGAGTGTGTGCTGTGAGTGTGTGTGTTGTGTGAGTGTGCTATGTGTATTACCGAAATTTTCATACTCCTCCTCGGGTAAAAATACTCCTCAAAAATGGTGAGAGGAGTATTTTTACCCTTCTGGAAAAATGTTAGTGCGACCTCTGACTGCAACCCTCCAGCAGTTGGGACTTTATGGGGGGTTGTGCTGAGAGAAGCCTCTCCTTAGTGCAAGACATATGAAATCTGCATACTGTGTGCACAAAAAACACATAAAAGTTTCCTAGACCGTGAGAAATAATTCTCTGGTCTGATGAGACAAAGATTAAACTTTTTGGTGTTAATTCTAAGCAGTATGTGTGGTGAAAACCAGGCACAGTTCATCACCTACCAAATACAATCCCAACAGTGACACATGGTGGTGGAAGCTTCATGCTATGGGGGTGTTTTTCAGCTGCAGAGCACAGGTGACTGGTTGCTAGTATAGAGTTATCCTGGATGAAAACCTCTTCCAGAGTGCTCTGGACCTCAGACTGGGCCGAAGCTTCACCTTCCAACAAGACCCTAAGCACAAAGCAAAAATAACAAAACCGTGGTTTCAGAACATCTATGGGACCATTTTTGACTGTCCCAGCCAGAGGCCTAACCTAAACCCAATTGAGCATCTCTGGAAAGACTTGAAAATGGCTTTCATCAACGTTCACCACCCAAACTGAGGGAACTGGAGAGGATCTACAAGGAAGAAAGGCAGAGGATCCCCATAACCTAGGTGTGAAAAACCATTGTTACATCATTCCCAAGAAGACTCATGGATGTTGTAGCTCTAAAGGTTCTTCTACTCAATACTTTGCAAAGGGGCTGAATACTTATGACCATGTCATATTTCAGTTTTTTCTTGTTTAATAAATTAACACAAGATGCAGACGTGGAAAAATACTTTATCTTCTCCCATAAATTGCCAATTTCCCTGTAATGCTCAGGAAAAAAAAACTCTAAGATTTCCAGACTGTATAGATGTCCTTGGCAACTCCATGGGATCTTTCCTATTTGGTGGAGCTGCCTTGTGCTCCGGCTCTTCTGGGTGAGGGTCTTTGATATTTTTCACCAAACAACTGGTGAAAGGGTCTCGGCTTCTCCTCAAATGACCCTTCTCTTGATTATACCAAGCTCCATCTCCTTCTTTAAAAAGGCTTACCCTGCCATTTCTTGACAGTGGCACATACACTGATCTCGAGGCATTGGAAAAGTCCCCAGCCCCCTACGGTGGATCCAGTTCATACAGGAACTTCATTTTATCTGACCGTTACAATTTGGACCCCATGGAAAATTTTTCCAGGATCTTGAGGGTTTTCAAGACCAGTTCCTTTAAACTTTTATAGAGCGTGGCCTGTTCACCTATGACCCAACATCCATGTCTACCTCCCTCCAGTGTTTCATCCCTTTTCCCCATATGTGTCTTGTTCTCTTACCAAATGCATTATTCTTGTCTTCATACTGGTCACCTATTTGTGTCAAATAATCATTGCAAGTTGTATAGAGTGTACCGTATATACTCGATTATAAGCAGAGACCCCTAATTTTAACATAAAAATACTAGGAAAATTTATTGACTCGAGTATAAGCCGAGGGTGGCACACTAGAATGTCATAGTGCAGCTAACGTCACGATGCCTGCGACGGACCGGGACACGGAGCCGATGCCCAAGCGCCATCATGGATGATCTGTGTACCCCAGAGCGACACATTTTCATACTGCTGTTCTGTATACTTGTCATTATTTTGTCTCTAATGTTGATTAGATAGAATAAATTAGCAATAATATCAACATTTTTCTTTTTTTTCTTTCAAGATGGGGGCGGAGTGTCCATTAACGAGCAAATAAAACTTACTCTTTTGATCCTACCAATTGGCTGCAATGAAATAGAGTGAAAAAATCCAAGGAATCTGAATACATTCTGTACCCATTTTATAAGGGTTGTGTACTAGTCATTGAAACAAACCTTATAAAACACATATTGCAAGTGATAAATCTAAAGTGATCTTAAATCTTTAAAACCCATAGTTGTATGAATATGACACATTGATATAGAACTGTGGGACAAGTCTCTTGCTGTATCTGCAGCTCTATAAAGAGAATGGTCATTGGATCAAACACCCTGGGACCAGATTAGTTCTGTAATCTACTTTCCAAAGCCAATTCAGTGAAGGTGAAAGGTGGAAACCTTCTTACAAGGCATTGAGTGACATAGGATACACGTGGAAGCGGATTTATTTTCTTCTGTTAGTGTCATTCTAATTATTCTCCTTTTGCTGAAGGCTCAATTCCACTTTGTGGTCATCTACAAGTTTACTGTGAAAATTCTGTGGCTTGGGCTGTGTTCACATGACCACAAGATTTTAGCCCTATTAACTTGTGTTGCTTGTTCCCAATTACATGTTTTGCTGGTAAACAATGAAAAATGTGTAGCGGGTTTAGGTGTTGCTGCATCTGTGGTCGGGAGTAGCTCTTCCCTGCTTTGCTTGAATTACACTGTTTTTGGTGGATAACTCCTTGTTGATCGTCAGAATACTCATTGAAATAGGATCTAATGTCCATTAATATTATTATTTATTGGAATCTGCAGATCGGCATAGTTAAAGGGAACCTGTCGCTGCAGTTTCAAAAAAATTAATCTAAGACAGGTTCCCATAGAGCACTTAAGTCCTAAGGGCTCCCCTTTTTTCAACCAACCACAGCACTGTATACTTCACCCCTGCTAGATTATTCCGCATGGGAGCAATGCCCAATGACCTTTGCTTTCGCTGTCAGGCTGAAGTCGGATCCTTCCTGCATTGTGTCTGGTCCTGCCCTAGGGTTCTTGTCTTCTGGTCCGAAGTGCTGGAATTCCTAAATCTGCATTTTGATTTCCCACGCTTACTGTCTCCCTCTGTGTGTCTCCTCGGCATCATAAACGAAGTTGTCAATGGCCACTATGACAAAATTTTCTTTAGGTTTGTCTTATACTACGCCCGAAAAGTGGTGGTGATGACCTGGAAGGACCAGGAGCCCCCTCCATTAAAAAGATGGATATTACTCATTAACAGTGTCATTCCCCACTACCGGTCCCTGTATACCAACAGGAAGTGTCCCCAGAAGTTTGATCGCATCTGGTCCAGATGGTGCGCGACTCCCCATACTGCCTTATAATCACATGTGATATATACTCCTCTCCATGATGGAGACTGAGCGTGCTGGTATGTGTATGTGTGTGTGTGTGACTGATTGTCTATGTGTCAACAGTTATTTGTGTTGTATCAAGATGTCTGGCTACAGTATCTGCTGTCATTTACTGTAATATCCCTCAGTTAGTTTTGAAACGCAGCAAGAACCTGACTGTTACCATGGCTGTTGCTTAATAATCCTGTAATGGGAGGGAAAGAAATATGTGACAGACAATCTTGTTCTTCGATTTTGTTTATTTTAATTGTATAAAATTTCAAAATTGCAAAAATAAATACTTTAAAAAAAAAACCAACCACAGCACTGTTCACAAAAGCAAAAATAAATAATATTCTCTATCTCGTAACTAGGCAGAGAACCCAGCTAGTCGAGTTGGACCGGTCACCTCGGCTTGAGTTCACGGCCTTCCTCTCGGCACGTCAGCCAGCACACGCTTCTATCTTTCGTTTCCTACTCCCCTGGCTGAGTTCCCGCGTGTGCACATTGGCCACTGTCATGCCGAGAGAGAAGGTGAAAAGCCACGCATGCGCAGTGAGCCGGTGGTGTTCACGCACCCCTGCGATGCTCACAGCCAAGGGGGCCTTGTGACATATGAAAGATAGAGGCACGTGCTGGCTGATGTGCAGAGAGGAAGAGGGTGGACCCTCGTCGGGTGCTCTGCCTAGTTGCCAGGTAGAGAATAAAACTTGATTTTCTGCTTTTGTGAGCATCGCTGGTATAAATTGAAAAAGGTGTGCCCTTAGGACTTAAAGGCTCTTTGAGAACCTGTCTTAGATTATTTTTTTTGTAACCAGGGGTGACAGGTTCCCTTTTAAGGGGTTGGCTACTTATACTAAACATTAACAGAGTAAGTTTAAAACCCTATTAGGGTCATCCATATTATTATTACCTTGGAAAAGTGAACCAGATTGGCGATTCACGTGACCCCAGGCAGAAGGACACAGAACTTCCAGTGATGTCCCATTTCTGCATGGCGCCTCCATCCATTGGTGGTCCCGAGTACTTCTGCACATGGATCACGTGAACCACGGCTACCAGTGAGATTTGGGTAACTAGACCAAACACAGGTCCTTATGGACAGGGGGTTTAGTGTCCCACATCACCTTTCACCAAGTGACTCGGTGGCCGCAATGAATAAACAACTTTAAACCTCTTTTAGAGAGGAGTCCCATGAGGCACATTGGACTCATCTTTTGTCTTCCCTGCACACTCACAGTTCTTCAATGAAGCCTGAGCACGACAACCCTGCTTTATAGGGCAAGTGCTGTAACTCCGGCGAATGTGCACGGAGCACCGGACCAAGGCAAGTATAAAGTTTTCTTATTTTACTAGCGGTCATGGAGGGAGTTAATTAAGGACGATTTGCCACACTAATAAACTACTGGTCCATAAGGAGGGGTTTGGTTTCCTTAATTGCCGTGACTGGTCCTCTTTAACAGGGTAATCATTACATGCTTGAATCTATTAGTAGAAGTGGCCAACCCCTTTAAATGTATTGACTATAACGGGAAAACCTTATTATGAAATCTCTTATTACATAAATCCCTATTTACTTGCTGTAGATCCATGGAATATCTCCCTAAACCAGACTCTGTCTCCTCTTCTGAGTCTGTTTTGTCGTTTTGATATTTTAGCCATATAATGAAGTGTTATCATTTTATGGGTATACTCTTTACTTGAAGAAAAATACTGCACTGATATCCTCCTGTAAATTGCAGGTTTTCAGCATTTGTAGAGATCTCCCTCCTCCTCGCTGCTGGATATACCTAGTAATCTGCGCTCCGGTGCTTCATCGTGGGCTGGTGACATGACGCCCACGCTGAGAATCTTGTGTATCTGCTCAGGCTTCCAATACTGCTACACCTTGGAGACAGTGACCCAGTGCTTTACCTAAATATGTCATCCTACAAAGTTATAGGCATCATGCAAATACATAGAGATATTGTAATCCATCCATATGCACTGGATATAACCTTGTAGAAATTGCAAGATCTTTTCTAGAAATGAATAGAAAGTTGGAACCTGACTGATCTCTGGGGCATTGGCTGTAAATGGGGGCAGTCTTTTAAAACGAAAGATTATTTGTCCAAATTAGTCCGAGGACCTAAGTAGGAGACTCAATCAGTAGAAAAATATATTTATGGTCAAAAAGCTACAGGTCACAACAAAATGTACAACTATGTGTAGACTGTGAGGTCAAATGGTCTGAAAGTGGCGCTCATTTTCACATGGTGCAGTTTCCCTCTTATTAACCCTATCCTGTCTGCTGAACTTAAGTGAAGAGAGATTCAAGAGAGAGGCTGCATCAGAGCATAATCCGATAGGCCTTTGCAGTTCTGTGTAATATACCTATGAATAAAGCTTTGGAAAGACAAATATGTTACGGATGTCCCATCCAAGAGCTCTGTGTCGTTGTGCTTCCCACCAATATGGTCCTCACTGAAGACAAATCTGAATAGCTTAAGGCCAGCTGCACACAGCCTGCACATCTTGCATCGGATGGGAGTCCTTGCATCATACAGAAAAAGCTTCGTCATTGCGATAGTTAATACAGTTTTGGCAGCAGACAGGGACCCTGTGCATCATATTTCTGAATAAAACAGACAGTCCTGTGCGAGCTGTGCAGGCCGTGGGATCAGACCAACATACAGGTCTGCTTCCACAAACACGAGAAAGGCTGTAAGTGCAACTATAGGCCTTTTCTTCTGATGGGATACACTGTCGCCTCGACTGCCCAAGTCGCAAATTTTGGAGCAGGTTCCATTCCATTTGTTGCTCGAGCTTACACCAATGACACATGGGCTGCAGAATACGGATCACAAAGCCTTTGTTTGTGGCCTGTGTTATGAATGTGTGTGTGTCCTTACTTATGCACAGAAATGATAGAACTGAGATGCACTGACCGCTCACACATATAGCATGTGAGCTTAGTTACTGCTCTTGTATGATCACTCGCTGATGGAACACTCCATAGGTTTCCAAAGAAACGGTATTGCAGTATCCGGAAACGTATTCTCACTGGAGGAGTTTCTCGCTAGCCGTCTTGGAAATCTATTCACATCTCCCCTTATTCTCTGTGATCTATGTAAAGTGAGGTCAGATATTTTTTTTTTTCCTGCTGTGAGGGGGAGTTTTTTCCTAGAATTTTGATGCACAATATTGAAGAATAGCTAACTATTCCAGCTAATCGACACACGACAAAGCCGTCCAGGGCTCTCATCTGTTAAGTAATCACATCATAGAAATTATCTTTTCCTGGCGCCCTAATGAAGTGCTCAGTGAGGAGCTGTTGGCGAGGAAATAAGATTCCTCTCTCTGGGCCGTACATTATGTTTCCAGTCTCATTGTGACACAGGGATGTTCATGGAGCATTATGGTGCCGTTCTGCTCATCATCAATTATTTATATACTGGATATCAAAATTGGAGAATACCACACAATTTCCTCATGGTGCGGTCATGCGGTGGGTTTTTGGTGCGTTTTTGAGCACATTGCAAAATGCATGTGTTTTTAAAATGTTAACACCGCTGCTTAAAGGGAACCTGTCACCAAGGACCTAATTTTCACCGAAGAACAGATAAAGAAGCTCATTACGGCTGCTTTCTCTAAGCATTTGCTTTACAATATAATTATGTGTTATAACTTACATAATTTCCTGGCAAAATCCTCTGTGTAGTCCCATGGGTTGGGATTTGGTTTGGATGTATTTGACTTTGGATGTATTTGGATGTGACTTGTCTGTGCTGCAGACTGCTCAGCTCTTTCCTTTGTGCTCCTGCACAGCTCCTCCCTCTTGCTCCTTCACAGAGGTCGCAGCCTGGTGAGCTGACATCAGTGGGAGAGGGAGAATCTGTACAGGAGCACAAAATTGGGGGCTGAGAGCTGAGGAGTCTGCAGCACAGACAAGTCACATGTTGTTTTTTTGAAATGCATCCCAACCAAAGCCCAACCCCTAGGACTACACAGAGTATTCTGTCAGGATACAAGGTAAGTTATAACACTCAATTATATTGTAATGCAAAAGCTTAGAGAAAGCAGAAAAGCATATTTGTAATGCAGCTGTAATGGGCTTTTGCAACCTGTCCTTAGTGAAAATGAGGTACCTGGTGACAGGTTCCCTTTAAACTTCCAAAAATGAAGAAAATCTGTTTTCAAACCAGGACTGTGGGCAGGAGGGGGCATATCTGAGTGAGGAGAGAGAAGACCTGGGGGGACTAGGTGTCTGTGGAGGGGCGAAGAGCAGTTTTATAGTAGTTATATTTTTGTGCATAGGTGGCAGTAATATAGTAATTATATCCTTGTACATTGGGGGCAATATTATAGTAGTTATAATACTGCTCCCTATGTAAAAGAGTATAACTACTATAATACTGCCCCCTATGTACATGAATATAACTGCTATAATACTGCCCCCTATGCTCAAGAATAGAATTACTATAAAACTGCCCTCTATGTACAAGTATATAACTGCTATAATACTGCCCCTATGTACAAGAATATAATATTGCCCCCTATGTAAAAGAGTATAGCAGTTATATTCTTGTACATAGGGGTAGTATTATAATAGTGATAATCTTGTACATAGGAGGCAGTATTATAGCAGTTATATCCTTGTACATAGGGGGCAGTATTATAGTAGTTCTATTCTTGTACATAGGGGGCAGTGTTATAGTAGTTATATGCTTGTACATAGGGGGTAGTATTATAGTAGTTATATCCTTGTACATGGGGGCAGTATTTTAGTAGTTATATCCTTGAACATAGGGGGCAGTATTATAGTAGTTATATTGTTGTACATAGGGGTCAGTATAATAGTAGTTATATTCTTGTACATAGGGGGCAGTATTATAGCAGTTATATCCTTGTAAATGGGGGCAGTATTATAGTAGTTATATCCTTGTACATAGGGGGCAGTATTATAGTAGATATATTCTTGTACATAGGGGGCAGTATCATAGTAGTTATATTCTTGTACATAGGGGGCAGTATTATAGTCGTTATATTCCTGTACATAGGGGTCAGTATTATAGTAGCTATATTCCTGTACATAGGGGGCAGTATTATAGTAGTTCTATTCTTGTACATAGGGGGCAGTATTATAGTAGTTATATTCTTGTACATAGGGGTCAGTATTATAGTAGCTATATTCCTGTACATAGGGGGCAGTATTATAGTAGTTCTATTCTTGTACATAGGGGGCAGTATTATAGTAGTTATATTCTTGTACATAGGGGGCAGTATTATAGTCGTTATATTCCTGTACATAGGGGGCAGTATTATAGTAGCTATATTCCTGTACATAGGGGGCAGTATTATAGTAGTTCTATTCTTGTACATAGGGGGCAGTATTATAGTAGTTATATTCATGTACATAGGGGGCAGTATTATAGTAGATATATTCTTGTACATAGGGGGCAGTATTATAGTAGATATATTCTTGTACATAGGGGGCAGTATTATAGTAGTTATATTCTTGTACATAGGGGGCAGTATTATAGTAGTTATATTCCTGTACATAGGGGGCAGTATTATAGTAGCTATATTCTTGTACATGGGGGGCAGTATTATAGTAGTTATATTCCTGTACATAGGGGGCAGTATTATAGTAGTTATATTCTTGTACATAGAGGGCAGTACTATAGTAGTTATATTCTTGTACATAGGGGTCAGTACTATAGTAGTTATATTCTTGTACATAGGGGGGCAGTATCATAATAGTTGCATGGGCTCAGACAATTTCCACCGTCATTAATATTGTCTTTTTCTGTGCTGTATTGTAGCCTGCGCTGAGGTCTGTGTTACTATACAAATGCAGTACTTTGCAGTATTGCTTTCTGGTGCGTATTTACCGTATTTTTCGGACGATATGGCGCACCATCAATAAATGCCTGCTAAAACGTCTAGGTTCATATATAAGGCGCATCGGATTATAAGGCACACCTGATTATAAGGATGAATGACCAGCAGGTGGCAGACCTGTGCACAGTTCAAGGCAGCTGCAGTTCCATGCAAACGTGTCTCCAGTTCACAGAGCTTGGATCTGAGGTATGGGCTGTTAGGGGTTAATGTTGCAAGGGTGATGCTGCAGGGTTTTGGGGAGAATGCTGGCCCTTCTCTTTCCCTCCCGAGGTAGGGTGTTAGTCCTGTGGGGTTCCCTGTGGCTCCCTCTCTTCCCCCTGTTACAGGGCTGTCAGATATAGGGGTAAAATTGCTTACTCAGGCGGCTGATGAGCATTGCTACATGGTCGGCACTATGGCGCTGGTGGTACTGCCGGCCCTGCCAGTGTGGGGTGGTGCAGGAAATTGCTGGCGCGGAGCTCTTAAACGTTATACATTACGTGTTGTCAGTAAGTACGGTTCATACAGAAGGCGCACTGGACTATAAGGGGCACCTTGGAATCGAAGGATGTTTTATGCGCCTTATAGTCTGAAAAATACAGTACTCTGTACTATGGTTTTTTTTTTGCACATCTAGGGTTTTGGCTAAGAGTGCGGCCCCCCAGAAGGGTAGCGGTATGACAATGCGACCCTTTGGCTGATAAAGGTTGTGCACGCCTGCTCTAGAACAATAGATGGCGTGCAGTGGTAGAACTAACATACATGGGCGATGGCTTAAGTGGTTAATAAGAGGTTCTCTTCCCTCTTGTATTGTTGTGTAGACATGTTGTTCTCCTAAGGCATATTCTTGATGCTTGTTCATCTGCTCCTAATGTTGTCACTGTTTGTCGGCTGAGTCACACGTATGTGATTATTTCAGTAAAATCGCGTTTGTTGTCATAGATACCGTTGCCTATGCTATTTCTCGGAGGGTATCCAAGTAACTGGTGGCGTTTAGATCCCCAAACTGTTCACAATTTTACTTAAAAGGGGAAGGTATTACTAGAAACTGGTATTTTTTTTTAATACACTTTAAAACAATTCTATTTCCATGTCACACTAGATATTTTATTAAAAAAAAAAAAAAAAACTCCTACAATTTTTACTGTGGCCACGAAGCCTAATAATAAATTGACACAAAATCATCAGTAGAATTATTGACCTTTGCAGCAGGCACCTCATTTACATCACAAGTGATACATTCTTTGCAGCAGTCACTTCATTAACATTGCAAGCGAGACTTGTTTTGCAGCAGTCACCTTATTTACAAGCATAAAAAAACATTTTCTATTGCGGTTTTAACAGTTCTTCCTGAAATCATCCTTAGTTTGTCTGTGCACGTTCTTAACCCTTACGTAACCAATAGTTATGCCGTTCTATGTTTTGGACCTTGGTCTCCTTACGTTTCGATGACACGCACAAAAGACATTTTTACCGCCTGTTTACATTACTGTTGACGTATTTCTGCAGCATTTATGCATCTTGATAAGAAGGACCAGGAAAGGTTTTCTCTCGATCACCCGTCCATCAGACTCCAGAAGAACTACTCCTTCACCAATGACGAAGTGAGACAGATCGACCGCGAGAACCAGAGACTGCTCAAAGAACTGTCCAGACAAGCCACAAAATCTAAAGGCAAGAGTCTGACTCCTAAGAAGCTGAACACCACCCCGGGCCGACTGTACCACAGCGCACTGAACCGCCAGAAGGAACAGCAGCGCATCGAGAGGGAGAACCTGGTAAGGGACGTGCACCGGCTGATATAAGATGTAATCTGCCACAATAGTAAAGGCTTTTGTCTAAATATCACATTTCTTTTTCTGTCACCTGCAACCAATCAAGTGGGCTATGGCCTGTGGACTTTATTCAGGTTGTAACGTCTGAGGGCACCCACTTATTTTAGGTCTATTTTTAAGGTTATGCCCAGAACATGGCTGCCATAACCAATAAAGGGCAAGGTTTGCCAATAGGAATGTGGTCATATACCATGTCAGAAAAAAGACCAGAATTGTCTCGGGGGACATTTGCAATGTCTCTTGCGGTTCAAAAATGATCAACACAGAAAAGTTGAAGCAATAACCATGAATGTTCCCTGTGATGCACAGCTATATGATGTGTGGTCCCTGGTGCTGAACACAGAGCTGAAAGCGCTGAATCCCACATGAGAATCTATAGAGAATAGTGGACCATTGAATCACAAGTGTTATTGTGAATCTCTTTAGACCATTCTTCTTTGATCTGTTACATGACCACATTCCCTTTGGTAAAGTCGTTCCCTTCATCCAATATGATGGCTTTCAAGGTGACAGCCATGTTTAGGACATATAGAGCGAGGGTATCCAAGTGGAGTTTACATAGTGTCTAATCTGCAGGCAGAATGTTATAGAGCAGGTGCTGCACAAATGTATACAGTGTCCAATATGAAAGAAGAATGTTATAGAGCAGGTGCTGCACAAATGTATACAGTGTCCACTATGAAAGCAGAATGTTATAGAGCAGAAGGAGCTGAGCAAGTGTTACATAGATCTTTTCTCCAGGCCATTATCTACTGTTTGAAATGCCTTAGGACACATTTGTCAAGAGTTTTTGGACAATTTTACAACTGGTGAGATAAAAGCAATGTGGCTTTGCATGCGCCAATATTATGGTGCATTATTCTGGCATAAACTAAACCAACTAACAGGAGCTCCATAGGTGGAGAAGACAGTCTTATACCTTGCAAGTTTTATCTTTCAGCATCTGACATGGATGAAGTTTTAAAACTGTCTGAATTTTTTTTTTTTTTATATATATATAAAGTCCTTTCATTGTCCTGCACAATTATGAACTAGGAAAATGAGAAACTGTAATATATAGGATCACCAGTAGGGGGCAGTAGAGGATCAGACAAATCTCCCCCCTAGCTGTACCTCATACAATGCGTGTAATGCTTGTCTGTGTAATGGAAAGACTCATGTTACAGCTATGCAGTCTATAGACTACTAAGGGGGGGGGGCTTACTTTTGCAGCATTTTTGGGGTCCTTTATGTTGGTGCATGATTTAGTCAAGGGATCTGTAAATTAATTTTTTAATTTGAAAGTCCTCTAAAGAAGACGACGCATCTGCCTGAATCCCTTTTTTCTGCTCTGCTCAGAGGATCGATACTTCAATAATGGATGAAATGGTAAAGATTCTGCCACGCGTTTCCTTCTCTCGTTCTGACATATGTTATGTGCCAGGCCGTGTTTTTTCTGTTTTTCCTTTTATTGCCTGCGTTCACACTAGAAAAGTTTCTGGACTTGGTGGACTTGTCTTTATGAAAGGACACGCATGTAAGCGAAGGCCACACCAGCCGTGAAAGTGACATTTAAGAAGGAGGCCTGTCATATAAATAAGTTACAACAGGTGGGACATTCAGCTGTCCCGGAGGCCGCAGTGATGTAACCAATGTGCGTCTGCAGGGTGAGCTGGACGGTTCACAGCTTTATTATAGGATATCACATTGCCGTTCATCAGAAAGTGCAGAACAAAGTACATTGTAGGTCATGGGCTTTCTTTGTCCTCAGAGATGGGAATGAAGGATGAGATTGTGCAGCAGTATTAGTTGTCACTAGGTGCTCCCTATCTGGTGTGGCTGATACAGATCCAGACAATATTTTATTTTGGGATCTTTAGATTCTATTGTTTCTGTTGAAGCGACATATTCTCTGTACTGTATATCGGCTCCACTCAGACTATAAACAAGCACACTAACATTGCTGGTTTGTGCCCACACTGGCAGGATCTTCTCTTCTTTTAGCTTCTTATGCCCTGGTTTTAACTAAAAAAAAAGGCTGTAAAAATTATGCAAATGAGAACACCAATAAGAACAGAAAAGAGATCTATGGAGCCCCTTGGGCTCATTTGCTTAATTTTTAAAGTCCTATTTTTTTATTTTTTTTAAAACAAGGGCATAAGAAGCTTAAAGGGCACCTACCACCACGATTCTACCTATAAAGGTAGATCGGGTGGTAGGTGGATGTAAGGGATGTGAGGATAGCTCTTTTTAGAGCTTATCCTCACGTCCCCGCTAACTTTTGGTACACTTTATGGAACTAATATGTAAATTTCGTTATGTGGCTACTGGGGCGTGGAGTAGCTGAGCAGGAGGCTACACAGTGCGGCTACTCCACGCCCCAGTAGCCACATTACTCCTCCTACCCTGTTGCGAGCGGCGTGCAGATCCTCGTAGCTGCGCGCCCTCGTCCGACAAGCCGGCTACTGTGCATGCGCAGTAGCTCCGGCCTCGGAGCTGGGGCTGCTCAGCCGCCGGCCTGCATTCTGCACATGCGCAGAACGCCATCATGACGGACGAGGGTGCGCAGCTACGAGGAGCTGCGCGCCACACGCAACAGGGTAGGAGGAGTAATGTGGCTACTGGGGCGTGGAGAAGTCGTGCTGTGTAGCCTCGTGCCGGCTACTTCACACCCCAGTAGCCGCATAACGAAATTTACATATCAGCTCAATAAAGTGTACCAAAAGTTAGCGGGGACGTGAGGATTAGCTCTAAAAAGAGCTCTCCTCACGTCCCTTACATCCACCTACCACCCGATCTACCTTTATAGGTAGAATTGTGGTGGTAGGTTCCCTTTAAAGAAGAGCAGATCCTATTCCACAGGGTGAACACACCAGTATGTCAGTGTGCTTGGTTTACAATCCTTGACCCTGGTGGTAGATGTTTTTTCGGTTATCAAAATGTCTCATATTGGATGATGGCTCCTAATTTAGCTTTGCACTTCCCATGTGTTGGCTTAATTTACTCCAGAAATATGTGTACAGGCATATGCCTCCTTTATTACTAGTCCATACAGGGGTCTATGAACTTAAGCGTGACTTAACTTTCAACAAAATTTTATAAATGAACAGAGCAGATGATAATAGTAAACTTTATATTATAGTTTATTAATTTGTTCCTGACTGCAGCCGCGTCTTTGGACGCCACAGCGGTTTCAAACAGGTCTAAAACTGTCTGACATGAGGTAAATGAGCAGAGCAGCTTTCCTACAATTCCCATAATGCCGACTGTTTCTCGTGCCCAGCCAAACAGGACAAAGAATCTCCATTTATCTGTCAGGTTAGAGTCACATCTGAGTTGTACACCCACTAGGGGTTTACCAAATGTCAATTTTACATCCTCACATCCATACTAACATGCATTACAGTTACAGTAACCTACACACATACACCTATGCACTCACACAGATACACCTGTGTATGACTACATACACATTACCTGCCAAGATGGGTGTGCAGCCAGGCTGTTCAGCAGGTGCCAAAACACTTTGATAACCAGGAGGATGTTTTATAGTTTCTAATACAAAAGATGACCAACCAGGCATTTTAGTGTGCGCTGTCCCTTATAACCACAGAAGCCATGTATCCAATGTATTGCTCCCTGCTACATTATTACATCTATGGCACATTCTGTACTGGGACAGAGCTATGCAGAGAGCTTGGAAAGAAGGGATCAGATGCTTGAGAGACAATTTCTATCTAGCTCAACAAACTTTAAATCAAACGTTCAAGTGAATACAAGAAATGTATGTAATCCGCAAATGAAGGTTTCTCCACTTTTTCTTCTTGCTAAACACACATTTAAGGGGTTGAAAAACCGTTCCACACCCACCATGGGTGGTACATGGTAGTGCAACCAAGTTCCATTCATCTCTTTACATTACGTTGTAATGTGGATGTCCGGTGGGGTACCGTGGTTGTCCTGTCCTATGTAATCCTATGTAATAATAATCCAATCATACTGATGCCTGTAAAAAATTTTATTGAGCAGCTTTTGCTTTTCTTTCTGTATAAAGTGTATGGGAGACATCATAGCAGCTAGTCCCCGTCCACCAGCTCAGAGACAACTGAAGATTCTCAGTCCTGTGGTTCATGTTCACAACTATACTCCTGTACACAAAATGGTGAAAGGTTGAATAGCCTCGAGCGAGAGCACCGAGGTGTTTCACAGTGGTGCACACCATCATTCAGAGCTTTATGTTCAGCTTATTACAGTCCTGTTCTTCCATGTTTCAGACTAGCATTTTAGATGAGGAAATGCACATAGAGATGTACTTTATACTCATCATCATACTCATAATCATGTCTGGTTATTACCTTGTAGGCCTTGCTGAAGAGATTAGAATCTGTAAAGCCAACAGTTGGTATGACCCGTTCTGAGCAGCTAATGGACTATCAACGTCAAGCCGGATACCTGAGCTCAACCGCAACGTCCCCAAGACCTGGGAAAGCTTCTGTGAGCCGCCTCAGCCATGCCTCATCATCAGGCAAGTCCTCTGCTAGGAATCTCCCTTTACATTAGATATTACTACATTATTCCTACACAAGAGTTCTCAATATGTGCACCAGGGTCATAACTAGCAGAAGCCATGTCAATAAATGGGACACAGTTGACAATTTGAAAGAATTCCAAAAACCACAGAAGCCATGTAATGTGTAAAATGTATTTGTAAACGTTTTGTGTAATAATTCTACATTACTTTAATAATTAATGTGTGAGTTTACTAGAATAAAGGGAATACTGCATCAGTCGGTGGTCGTCACGGTGGATACATCATGATGCTTGGACTTGGCGACGTTTTCAGTAAAAAAAAAAAAAAAACAGCGATCATTTACTGGTGATTGTTGCTAACTCCATCAGCTGTCCCCCTCTGCCCCCCCTTCAGGGCCACATGGAGGTGGCGTAGTAGTCGGAATAATCACAATTTCCTGCAGTGCACAAGAAATTGCAATTATATCGGTGCTTCTACCCCCAAAAAAGTCGTAGAAGCGCTGCTAATTCTCCCCCTATACGTGTATTGTCTGAGGCCAGGAGCAAAAGTGACTGTGTGACTGCCACATATTATACATCGGGGGCCACATGTATAACACCCCTGGTCTTTAAAATTTGGGGACACTTGGGAAACTTGCCTGACTTGCGGAAGGTCACAAATATGGTTGCAAAGGATCCTTTTTGGAGGTTTGGTTTTGGGATTTGGGTTATAAAGTCCAGATCCCAGGTTTAGGCCCTCAGTACCAACAAATGAAGGATATTCTGCTGGCTTAATAGCATGATCTCACCATAAGAACACTTTTGTAGGGAATGATTTAGTCTCGTATAAGAAAAATACTTACTTGGGAATCGATTTTATGAATCGGGAGAAATATAAAAAAAAATTTAAGGAAAATGATGGGTTCTTGGAAGATCTAAAAGTTCCTCAGAGTAGAAGGTCTTGTATGTTTTTGTTATTTTTACTAAAGCATTTGTATCTTGTACTATAAGGTGGTGTCTCTCGCGTGTCAAGTGCCAGCAGTCGGAGTAGTCGCATGGGAAACGGTGCAGCTCTGCTCAGACCCACGAAATCCAGCAACGTCCGAGCAGCTTGGATGTGACGACCTAACCGGGCGTTTTCTTAAGGCGCTACAATTTATCCATTAAATTATTTTGTAAATCTAGTATCCTGCTGCTATGGTGAAATATCTTGTCTTACCGAGTGAACAGTATAATGATGTGGTGTCAGGTTAATTTATATTGTTTTATACATATATTTTGATAAAATAAGTCTATTATTGCAGAATGCACTTAAACCAGGACAGACGTCACGTTGCCGTCTGTTTTCTTGAAGATTACATTATGAGCCTTTATTGTGTCATATATGTATTTGCTACATTCCAGATGGTTTATATTTTTCTTGATATTGTAAAAGTTCTATGATTTATCTATGATCGTATTGTATTATTTCTATCCATCTGTGTATGTGCAGCTTTCTTCTTTATTCCTTTTCACTAGTGGCTTCTTTATCTACAGCTTTTTTTTTTGAGATACAGTATATATTCAAAAATCCATATTATTGTGCCATGCTCCTATCTTATTTGTATTAAGGCTTATGTCAGGGCTCTGTCAGGTCCCCGACTTAAAGTGGTTTTCCCACGAAGACAAGTTGGGCCCTATCCACAGGATAGGGCCTAATTTGCTGATCAGTGGGGGCCGCAGTGCTGAGACCCCACAGATCGCGAAAACGAGGGGTTCATCGGACTCTCAGGATGCTTTACCATAGTCCCAGACTACAATGATCAGCTGTAAGATGCCTGTAATGAAGCTTTATTGATAATCCATGGTCCCATTACAGCAAAAAATTTTGAAACTCTAGTTGTCACTGGGACAAAAATATTTTTTGTATGCAGCTACAATTATGGAATATACAGTTTTGACTTACATACAAATTCAACTTAAGTACAAACCCAAGGAACCTATCTTGTATGTAACTCGGGGACCGCCTGTATATAACTGGACAACCCCTTTAAAATTGGGTAAAAAAAAAAAATGTTATATTCTGAAGCTTGCAACCTCTATCGTAGTCAATTAATAGATAGGAAATGTTGGGAGACCTGACAGAACCACTCTAAAGGGTTTTTATATCATAAAAGCTTTTATTCTGATGTATATATGTATTGGATATGTAATACATGATCATTTGTGTTGTCTGCATGTATAAGTACTGATCTAGTCACTTCTGTGGGATTGAGGACCTGGTATCTGTGTCCAGTAGAAGTGAATTGATGATAAATGGTTACATATGGACAATACAGCTGCATCCACACAGTGGACTTGGGGACCGCAGCGATGAAAGTAAATGCCATTACATTGGCTGAGAATAAAAGTATAAGGAGTTTACTGCTTCTCCCTGGAAATACTTTGCAGTCTATCATTGTAATAAAAGCTTTTTCAGCTTTACACTGGAGTCCATTTAATTATTTTACTTGAAAAAAATATAACAACTTCCAGTCACCGTTTAATATTTGACGGTTCATGACACCTGTATGGTCTTACACACCTGGGACCCTCAATTTCAGTTAATCAATGCATTAAACACTTAGAAAACTCCAAATTACCTCCAAAACCACCACACTAAAATTGAAGACAGCGGCGCAAGAAGGAAGAAAAGAAGCAAAAGTCCATAAAACGCTTCACAAAGTCCAAAATTTTATACAGGCGGTCCCCCTACTTAAGAACACCTGACTTACAGACGACCCTTTGGATGTTGGTAATTTACTGTACTTTAGCCCTAGGCTACAATAAACATCTATAACAGTTATCAAAGGTGTCTGTAATAAAGTTTTATTGTTAACCCTGGTTCTTATAACCCAAAAATTTTTAAATCCAATAGTCATAGAGACCAAACAATTTTTGGCTGGGATTACAATTATAAAGTATACAGTTCCGAATTGCATACAAATTCAACTTAAGAACAAACTTGCAGTACCTATCCTGTACGTAACCTGGGGACTGCCTGTATTCCTTCCGCTTCAACGTTCTTCTTAAAAGTGGCTAAGACGGCACACAAATGGAGAAGGAAAACCGTAGCTTTAGGGCTCCAATTAAGGTTTTTAGAGTAGAGATGTATATTTCTATTGAGTGCATGAAATCTGACAGTTTTTCATTGACCAAATCTGTTCTTGGGCAACACTGACCTAAGGTTGCCTTTGACTATCTTGTATTGGATCTGACAGAGGACCAGAACAGAGGAGGGTGAGACTAACTGTATGATGTCTCCAACACATTACACAGGAGTACTAGAGGAGTATCTGCTCTTTATCACTCTGAAACATCAAGATCATAAAGACTATGAGCAAGAAATAATCTGACTATTTACATATAAGCATAAATCAGCAATACTAGGGAAGGAGCAGCACTGTGACAATACCAAGGGATCTTTGTGCAGAGGTAGGGTGCACAATGCAACAAAGCAGCTCTCCAATAAAATGTGATTTATTCACCAACCGTGCAAGAGATAACGGTCAAAGGTCTCACTTTCATTTTAGCGAATAAACCAATGACACTTTATTAGAGTGCTGCTTCCATTATATTCATAATAATCTCTATTTACAGAGAGCCATCATATTCCATAGCCCTTTACAAATCATTGGGGACATATGGAGCAATAGGAATATGCTCACAAGAGCTTATAGAATGTGAGGATGAGGGGGTATCACAATCGGTATAAGAACTTGTATAATGGTCCAGCCATTCTTTATAAGGAATAAGAATAAAATAATTTCATATACCTTGAGAATGCTGTAGCTACACTAATGCAAAAACATATTTTGTTTAATTTTTGAGTGGTTGGTTTTGCTGAAAAAACTATTATAAAATTATAATGCGGCTCTG
This sequence comes from Engystomops pustulosus, assembly GCF_040894005.1. Classification (NCBI taxonomy): domain Eukaryota; kingdom Metazoa; phylum Chordata; class Amphibia; order Anura; family Leptodactylidae; genus Engystomops; species Engystomops pustulosus. Next base: position 243,142,819 of record NC_092411.1, read on the forward strand.
TCGTTGCTCCGGCACATCTCCTCTTACCCTAAATATGCACTACTCCAGAGAACGCTGTATTCACCGTATTGTTCCTGCCAGGCAGATGTAATCAATCGCTGCACCATCACCCAGCTGCTGTGTATGGTCCTGAATTTTTGTTTGATCTCTCTGAAATTTTTTTTTTTTTTTTTTTTAGCAAAACCACTTGGATCAGGGATTAAACAAGATATGTTTCTGCATTAGTGTAGCTACAGCATTCTCAAGTTATGTATGGTTCACAATGCATAAAAACAAATTGTAGATTTCCTTTAATAAATAGAAATGCTGCTGTTTAAACCAGCCATCAGTCACCATCTTATATACAAAGTCCAAGGCAATGTGACTGCAGAGCATGGTATCTGATGTTTGCTAGATAACAGACAGTAGGAGGACACTCAATGGGCTAGTAAAGGGAGAGTTGAATTTTTTATGCAGTTAGTAAGTGTTATGGGCCTGCCTAAAGAGCACATTTGAATCTTTGGAGGTTGGGTATTTGGCTGATAATCTGGGGTAGGGCATTGCAGAGAATTGGTGCAGTTTGGGAGAAGTCTTGGAGACATGCATGAGAAGTTTGAATTAAGGTAGAGAATAATCTCAGATCACTGGCAGATCAAAGACGATAGACTGAGAGAAGAAAGGTGGTTGTGGGGGGGGGGGGCAGCATTATGAATAGCTTTGTGCATGAGGGTGATTATTTTAAACTGTATTTAAAGGAATGACAGCCAGTGAAGTGATCGGTACAGACTACAGGCATCTTTGTAGCACTTGATCAGAAAGATAAGCCTAGCTGCTGCATTAAGAAAACATTGAAGAGCAGAGAGTTAAGTGAGTGGAAGACCAATTAGTAGGGAGTTACAGTAGTCTATACCAGAGTCAATCAGAGCAACAATTAGAATTTTAAAGGTTTTAAATGATTAGAAATGGGCCGATTCAAGAGATGTTTCTGAGCTGCATGTGGCAAGAGCAGATGTTACTAAATTAATTGATTTATTGGCAAGTGTAACATTGTATTTGAGCATAATCGATATAAGGTGTCTCGTCAGCCTTATATTTGATGAGTGGTGGCAGATAAAATTTGCTCAGGCTCAGGAGACCGGAGAGCTGTTGGAGTACGGTCCAGCGTGATAGTCTCACTTCCTGAACCTAAGTCTTTCATCTTGACACCAAAACTTAGTGTATATTCAGCAACTCACACATGGCATCTTTGGTGGAAGAATTCTCTTTCATATTCTTCTTTTGTGGGGAGGATATGTCAGCTTATTCCAACAAGAACTCGTCTCTGAAGATTAAGCACCCCCAAAAAGAGTTTGGTGCCCTGTTTTATCATTAATTCCTTACCTTCCCTTCGGCTCCTTCTTTCGATGTCCAATCTCTGGAGCCGGTCATGCCCAATCAGACATCCACCTGCGTCTTTGATTCTACATAAAGCATTTCAAATTAGATAGAAACGCCACTTCCATTCAGCTCACTCATCCACCCCCTACACTCTACATCTTGCTTAAGCTAGACCTATTGAGCAGAGACATTGGGGAGTTGGTCACACACAAAGATGCACGGAATGCATGTAGTCAAAATCAATACAAAATTTTATTAGTTAAATATAAGTCCTATTGTACAAAAAGAGAGAAGAGCTCAGATGGAATAGAGCAGCAGAACCCAAAAGCACTCTGCCGGAAAGGGGTCCCAACATCATAAATATATTGGTATTATACCAGGTATAGCATACACTCAAATAGGATAATGAACCATATCAGGTAAGTACCGTATATACTCATGTATAAGCCGAGTTTTCCAGCACACAGAATGTCAGCAGGGCATTTCATTACTAAGGAATGCTGCTGGGAATTTCATTACTCAAGTAGGCTGTGACCAATGCGTTTCCCACCCTAGGCTTAAACTCAAGTCAATACGTTTTCTTAGTTATTTGTGTCAAAATTAGGGGGATTCGTCTTATACTCAAGTATACATGGTATGATAACAGATTAAATTATCTCACAAATTACTCCTACCAATTAATTGATAGCAAAATACAGTGCATATATCACAGAGGTACATTAATTCATGTACAGGCAGTCCCCGGGTTATGTAGGTTCTGGAGTTTTGTTCTTAAGTTGAATTTGTATGTAAGTCGGGACTGTATATTTTATAATTGTAAACCCAGACAAAAAATTTTTGGACTCTGTGACAATTGGATTTTAATAATGTTGGATTCTCATAAGAACCAGGATTAACAATAAAGCTTAATTGCAGACACCATTGTTATAGCTGTTTATTGTAGCCTAAGGCTAAAGTACAGTAAATTACTAACATCCAGGGGTCTGTTTGTAACTAAGGGTCGTCTGTAAGTCGGGTGTTCTTAAGTAGGGGACCCCCCGTATCTTATATCCAAAAAGCATATAAAGTATCTAGAAAGATTGATAATATGGTAGACTTAAAGAACAAAGAATATCTTCTAAAATTAATTGTGGTTTGTGGTGTCTGCAGCACCTGGGTATACCACAAGACATGATGGAGAAACCACAGAGCATCGGTGAAAGAGCGGAACACCTTGACGCGCGATTTACCTACGACCTCGGCTTCATCAGGAGGAGCAGTCAGTTTAAGAAGGAGCATAAACGGGGATAGGTCTAGAAAGCCTATGTGAGATATATCAGTGAGTATATTCTGTATACATTTGATTGCACTGTCAATTTCAGCAACGTTGAGCATAAAGATGCAGAAAAGCATGTGGAGCACAAGGTGACCCTTCCTAGGCCATTGGCGATAATGACAACCCAAAACCTCCTGGTCCTCTTCAAGCATAGATGACTGCCTTCCAAGGTGCCTCAAAGTGAGCCAGTCCAGGATGTTTTTATGGTCGTGTGCATGAGGCCTTTAGAGTGGATTTTATCTATTTAGTTCAGTCTGTAATAATCTGTCTTCATGGCTTCTTCATATTACACAGCTGCCTGCACTGAGTGTTCAAGTGGTTTGGGAGGTCACCTCTATCAAAATACATTTGGAAGATCATCAATAAAGATGTATAAACCTGCTTAATGTGAGTCACTTTTTGAAGGAACACTATAGACAAAGCCTAAAGATACATTGTAATGGCACAATGGTTCATGGCCTTGAAGTCAATGTTTGAAGATGGTAGCCACCATAGTTTTCCTCACTTTAGGAAATGTGTGAGTTGACCCGACTCAGGTCCCATCTTAGTGATTCCTTGAGGAAGTTGGGGACTATGGAAAATTGAAGAATATAACAAACATAATAGATGATACTAAACCCTTTTGATCTGATGGACCCCTTTACATTTTTATTTACTATTTTTTATTTCCATTACATTGGCCATACACTTTAGATTTACAAAAACCATTCACTTTTACGAGGGAGTAACTCACTGCCAGGGACCTCTGGTAGAGACCTATCTTCAATGAGACTGAAAGGATTGAAATCCAGGACAGGACATCACCTGATATCGTAGGTAGTAGGCTGCTGCCACCAAAATCGATGGGTTCAACTGACATGGCCATCCTTAATGTATCCATACATTTTCAATAGCTATAAGCCTAAAATGTTTGGCTATTCTTTATGATTTCCCCCTTACATATACACTGGTCAAGAAAGTAAAGGGAACACTCAAGTAACACATCCTAGATCTGAATGAATGAAATGTTCTCATTGAATACTTTGTTCTGTACAAAGTTGAATGTACTGACAACAAAATCACATAAATATCATCAATGGAAATCAAATTTATTAACCAATGGAGGCCTGGATTTGGAGTCACCAACAAAACTACACTCTGATCCAACTTTAATGTGCTGTCCGTAAAACTAAACAAAATGAGGCTGAGTATTGTGTGTGTGGCCACCACTTGCCTGTATGACCTTCCTACAATGTCTCGGCATGCCCAGGATGAGGTTGCAGATGGTCTCCCCGACCTGGACTAAAGCATCTGCCAACTCCTGGACAGTCTGTGGTGCAATGTGACATTGGAGGATGGAGTGAGACATGATGTCCCAGATGCGCTCAATCGGATTCAGGTCTGGGGAACAAATGGGCCAGTCCATAGCTTCAATGCCTTCATCTTGCAGGAACTGCTGACACACTCCAGCCACATAAGGTCTAGCATTGTCCTGCATTAGGAGGAACCCAGCATATGGTCTCACAAGGGATTTGAGCATCTCATCTCATTACCTTATGGTATTAACGCCAATTTGAATGTATCCTCAAATTCCAGAGTGTGGGTGTGGACTCTCTAAACAGACACTTCATGATTCCTCTGTGCTATGAGATGCTGTGTGCTTACAATGGCCCAGATTTCCTAACTATTTTGTCTTGCGGCTGCATTATACCCGATGTAACACAAAATTCTGCACTGAAAGGGGCGTTCTGGTGCACAGTCGGATTGTGCGCCACATTTATCATGCAGAGTCTAACTTCTGCTTATCAGAAGGAAGTGTCTGTGTCTGAGCTGGTTGAATAATGCAGGGGGTTGGGGCAGGAGGCAAATAGCACTGCATTATGCAGAGAAGAGAAGCTATTCATGAGTAGAATCTGCCCGACCACAGTCAGAAGATTTATGGTCGTATCCAGGAGCAACCAAAATTGTATACACCGGGACTGATGGAGACAGGTTGGAATTATATCTGTGAAATGCTGTATTTCTTTTTGCCTATTTTGATGTGTGGCGATTACATCTGTTGATGAAAATGCCTTGAATGGTAAATTGAATCAATGTAATTTTTCCTGGCTAATCCAAAACTGCAACAAAAAATAAGGGCTCCCATTCAAGATTTTATAGTTGAAGGTGGGTGGGGGGAAAAGGGGCAATTTTGGTATCATTGGATAGATTTTCAAAAATAATGTGGCATGTATTTTTAGTTTTTCAATCCGGTGTGTATTTCCCAAGATATTCCACCATCCCACCTCTTTGTTACACCCTGCATATGGGATATAGGTAGTTTTTGTCTCTATTTGTAGAGTACTAAAGTTTGTGTGTAGAGTTATCTTTGGAAAAGGTTGCCATATTAGTGTTTGCGGGATCCAAGTGGACGTCCCTGTACCAACATTGGACTGGTTACCTTAGATTGCATACCTCTATAGCAGTGATGGTGAAACCTTTTAGAGACTGAGTGCCCAAACAACAACCAAAACCAACTTATATATCACAAAGTGACAACATGGCAATTTTAGCAGTAACTAATTGCTCCTTGCTCCATCAAAGCTTTAAATTATATTGACGCCTAAAGGACACCAATACAGTCTAAAGAAGGATTATTAACAGAGATGAGCGAGTATACTCGTCTGAGCTTGATGCTCGTTCAAGTATTAGAGTACTCGGAACGTCTCGTTGCTCGGACGAGTATTTCCCCTGCTCGAGATCGAGCATTTAATTAAGAAAAGACAGTGAAGAACAGTGAAGAATACAATTAAAACAGTGAACACAGTGAACACAGGATCATTTAAGTGAAGAACACAGTGAAAGACACAGTGAAGAACACATTGCAGATGTCCCGAACATCTGCTAACTTATCGGAGGCTGAAGTGGAGCGGAGCCGGCATGGAGGAGCGGAGCGGGCATCACGGAGCAGGCATGGAGGAGCGGTGCGGGCATCACGGAGCGGGTATGGAGGAGCGGAGCGGGGGCTGCAGCGGACATCACGGAGCGGGCTTGGAGGAGCGGAGTGGGACTGGAGCGGTCATGAAGGAGCGGAGCGGGCATCACGGAGCGGGTATGGAGGAGCGGAGCGGGGGCTGGAGCGGGCATGGAGGAGTGGAGCAGGCATCACGGAGAGGGCATGGAGGAGCGGGGCAGGGGCCGGAGCGGCATCACGGAGCAGGCATGGAGGAGCGGAGCGGGGCTGGAGCGGGCATGGAGGAGCGGGCATCATGGAGCGGGCATGGAGGAGCGGAACAGGGGCTGGAGCGGGCATCACGGAGCAGGCATGGAGTAGCGGGGCTGGAGCAGACATGGAGGAGTGGAGCGGGGGCTGGAGCGGGCATGCTGGAGCGGACATGGAGGAGCGGAGCGGGCATGGAAGAGCGGAGTGGGCAACACGGAGCGGGCATGGAGGAGCGGAGCGGGGGCTGGAGCGGGCATCACAGAGCGGTCATGGAGGAGCGGAGCGGGGGCTGGAGCGAAATGGAGCGGGCATGGAGGAGAGGAGCGGGGGCTGAAGTGGAGGCTGGAGCGGAGCGGGCTGGAGCAGGACCAACAGTCCGACCCAGTGAAGAACACACTGCAGATGTCCCGAACATCTGCTAACTTATCGGAAGACACGCGCGCCAAACGGTGTTCTTCACAATAGTATGTGAAGAACATTATGTGTGAAGAACACATTGCAGATGTATGGAAACATCTGCAATGTGCTCTTCACACATAATGTTCTTCACATACTATTGTGAAGAACGCCGTTCGGCGGGGGTGTCTTCCAATAAGTTAGCAGATGTACGGAACATCTGCAATGTGTTCTTCACTATGTTCTTTCAATGTGTTTTTTCAGTGAAAACATCTGAAAACATCTGCAACGTGTTCAGTGTTCTTTCGATGTGTTCTTTCAGTGAAAAATGCTCGAGTCTCCCATTGACCTCAATGGGGTTCGTTATTCGATATGAGCACTCGAGCTTCGGGAAAAGTTCGAGTAACGAGCACTTGAGCACATTTTAGTGCTCGCTTATCTCTAATTATTACTGTAGTAACCATCCAGGGTCCCGAGAACATGAAGAATATGGGTTCTGGAGCTCTTATGAATAAACCAGCACTTTCCACACCTCCAAACTCCTCCTGTATTCTGAGGCAGGGATGCTGGCAGGGATGTCGTTTCAAAATGGTGCCTAGTGTGGCATGTCCTGGGCTGCCTGGGACTGCAGGAGGAGGTCTTAATTCCTGTCTGGTGAACTATGAACTAGGGTGAAGGCTTGGGTGCCCACAGAAAGGGCTCAGAGTGCCATCTCTGCACCCGTGCCATAGGTACACCACCACTGCTCTATATCATTACCTCCAAATAGGTTGGATTGTGAGAAATGGAGACTGAAATTTGCGTGTTTCGTGTAACAGGCTCCATCAGAGCTGTAGCTCAGCTCTAGTGGTTTTCTACTGCCCCCCCCCCCACCTAACTTTATCTGGGCTTTTTCTCTAACACTGTACTTTTGTATGAGTGACATGCAGAAATCTAGATTGATAGATGTTATTTTTCACTGCCCTAATTTGTTTGAAAACCCTCATTTAAAAGTAACCCAACCTATAGGGCATGTGTCGTGATATTTGTGGATGTTCATTGTATTTTTCAGAGACCTGGGACATAGGAACTAAAGTTTAAAAACCATATGTTTTGTCATACTAAAGGAATGTACCTGTCCATGGGTTGTGTCTGGTATGGAAGTAGTATGGAATTATACACCATGATCCTCCAGTTTATTAGCCAGAGATAGGATGTCATTACCATAATAAATAAGAACTATTATAATCTTTGTAAGACATATATTTTATTTATAAATTACATAACTTCATCCCTTTACATGTGGTTCACGGGTTTCCATAGATCCAGTTACATAAATACAAAATGCATCCAGTACATGAGATGGGATTGTACCAAGTCTAGTCATGTTCACATTATGCATCTGCACCAGCTTAGAAACTATTACTATCTGTTCTTGTTGCAAACCTGCCCTTTACGCTCTGTTAATTTCCCTAGGAAATAGGATTTTTTTCCCTGAAATCAGATGCATCATCAAGTCTTTACCAATTAAATATAGAAAGGATAAACATGACAAGTTTATTAGTTTATGCATATTTCTTGATTTCATCATACAATACGAGTACAAATGCGCCACCCATGCCTCTCAGGACATTGGACCAAGCACCCTTGAAGAAGGCTTTAGGTCCTTCATCCTTGGCAATCTTCTTCCAGCAGTCAATTGTTCCCTTGTACATGATATCAGCTGTTTGGGAAGTAAAAACATTCAATATATTAGAAAAAGAGGAGCAAAAGAAATCATAATTTTACTTTTCCCAGAAACAACACCACTTTTATCCATCGGTTGGCAACTTTAATTGCAACTCAACCCATTCAACAAAACATTGGATGGCTTTTTCTACAAAGAAATATCAAAAAGTAGTACAAATAAACAGACAACCAGGTGATAAATCCCCCAATGGAGTTGTAGGTGGCTAACACCCAACCCAGCATATTCCAAAAGGATAGGACTGTGATATTCACTGGGTGCATGGGGCCTATAGATACATTCTGCATGTTGAATGTGTAGTATAAATTATATGTGAACACACCCTTAAAGGAGTAATTTTACAAAATCAAGTTATCACCTACTCACTGGATAGGTGATAACTTGGTATTGGTAGGCACCCAACTTGAACTCCAATGATGGGGGTGTCAGGTTCTCCCATTTGGAAGGCGAGACTGGTTGTGAACACTTTCTATTACTTTATGTATTTCTATGGGATTACCGATGATTGCTAACTATTGTACCAGGCTATTTCGGACAGTCTTGTAGTTGGCGAATGGCAGCTGGAACCATTGCTATAAGTTGGAGTCTGATTGTTGCTACCCTAACTACAAGTAATTATCTATTCGATATCAGATTTGATTTTCCTGAAATACTCTGGAACAACCAATTGATAAGAAAATAACACATGAATTAGGGCTACCTGATGTGTGCTTCCCCTTCTCATATTGAGAACATGTAACATTATCCTACCCATATGGAGGTCTTCGAGAAGAAGGATTGTACATATGGCCTCCTCTCCTAATTCATTATATGAAACCATTTTAACATTAAGTTATGATACTTACCTCCTTTCCTGCCAGACTGCATCATCATACGACGTCTGACAGTGTCAAAGGGATAGGAGACAAGACCAGCTACGGCAGTGACAGACTGAGCGATCATCCAGCTCACCACAATGTGCACGTTCTTGGGATCTGGCATCATGCCTTAAGGGAAAATGACATAGACTAGGTTAGCATGAGATGTGCCAAGTGATATATGTTAAACAATGGTCAACATACAAATCAGTGGAAGGGAAACTCTGTATATAAATCTTAAATATCAATAAATATATTATTTACAGAATTCCGTCCACACAGGAAAATTCTCTTCTGAGCCACATATAATTTTGGCCATGATGTCTATGGTTGGTGTCATTTGTTATAGCCTAGATGTATGTGAGCACTGGGCTACAAGTATTTTTTTAATAATTATTATTATCATAAAGGTTTGGGGAAACATGGATCTATCTGATGGTGTATCTTTCTATATAACTATGATATAATATGAATGCATTTTGTAAATAAAGCTTAGGATATTTCTTACCCTTAGCAGTGTCATAGACACCAAAGTAGGCAGCTCTGTAAATGATGATGCCCTGGACAGACACGTTGAATCCCTGGTAGAGACCTTTAGCACCATCTGACTTCCAGATTTTGGCAAGGCAATCTCCAAGGCCACTAAACTCTCTCTGGTTGGGGCCTTTACCCACATCAGCAGCTAGACGGGTTCTGGCGAAATCCAGAGGGTACACAAAGCACAGGGAAGTAGCTCCAGCAGCTCCTCCAGATGCCAGGTTACCAACGAAAAACCTCCAGAACTGAGTGTGCCTGTCTACACCCCCCAGGAAGATCTGCTTGTACTTGTCCTTGAAGGCAAAGTTGAGAGCTTGGGTTGGGAAGTAACGGATGACATTAGCGAGATTGCCTCTCCAGAAGGAAATGAAGCCTTGTTCTTTGGGAATTCGGATAACGCAGTCCATGATTCCTTTGTATTGCATATCGGCTGAAATTTGCTTACTGGCATGTTGGACCTAAATCAAAAGGTGCAAGAAGCTAATTATTGATGTAGGCAAGAAATGTTTTATTTTCACAGTAGAACTAGTCTAATGTACATAAAGCAATCAGGAATTCTTATACAATACCTGAACCTGAATAAGATTGCTGTAAGATACTGTATCATACATTTTATCAGACATTGTTATTTTAGGTGCTGCTCTCTTTTTTTATAAGCTTTCCACCAATCCTCTAAATCTCTGACTCCACATAAACCAGGGGCATCATTCACACACAACTTACGTTCTAGCCATAACTATAAGTGTCTCTGTTTCTTATTCAGTCCTCAATACCTAAACTTTAAAGGAAACCTATCATGAGGAACCTACTATCAGAAGTAGATCTGATGGTAGATTCCTCCTATGTGCCTCTGCCCTAATCTGTAATGTAATAATCCTGGAACCTAATTTATCTTGTTCGAAACTTTATTTTAGTAATATGTAAATTAACTGCAGAGGCTACTGGGGGGTGGAGCTGCCTTAGCTTCCAGTGCCCGGCCAGGCTAGAACACACCCCAGTAGCCTCTGCAGTTAATTTACATATTACTAAAATAAAGTTTTCACCAAGTTCCAGGATTATTAAATTACAGATTAGGACAGAGGCAGCCAGGAGGAATCTACTATCAGATTTACTTCTGATAGTAGATTCCTCAGGGTAGGTTTCCTTTAATACTTTTTAAATAGTTCATCAAAATTAGTGTGGTGTGTTCCAAACTACTCCTACTCTTACAGATGGTTAAAGGGCCTGCAGTGCTGTGTCTGGTCCTACTTGCAGCTCTGTCCTTTCACTGGAATAGGTTTGAGCCTCAGTGAGCTGTAACACCATGCACAAAATGGGGCACATTTACTAAGGGCTTTGCACCAGTTCTCTGATGGATTTTGCACTTTCTTTTAGGTACAAACTGCTTGCACCGGGAATTAAGAAGTGCCTGTGCTACATTTGTGTTGCACCCAACCCTTTGTGGCACAGCTGCACTAGGCACCATGCGATACAAATTAGGGGGCGTTCCGTTGCTCAGTCAGACTGTGCACCAGATTTATGATGCAAAGTCTGCCAGAATTGTGTCACGAACCCCATGTTAAAGGTGCGCCAAAAAAAGTTGGTGCACTCTGTCAGGGCAGTGCAGGGAGCGCCAGATTCATGAAGAACATGAGCCAGAAATCCTGAATCTGGTGCCCTCTGCACACTACATAGGCAAACTACATTTAGTACAGTTTCCCTGTTTTTAGTAAATGTACACCAATGTAGGCAATGGCCCAGATTTGTCAAAACTAGTGCAATTGCCTGTAGAGGGTGCAGTGTAGGTCAGATTCATGAAATGTGTCACACGTTCTTCATTAATCGGACGCCCCCTGCACTGCTCCAGCAGAACGCAGCATTTTTTTCACCGGAACGCCCCTTTGGTTGCACCTTTTTTCCGTCTTGTCGGATACAATACAGCTGCGACACAAAACTGGTGCAAACACTTCTTAAATACATGTGAAAGCAGCTCGCATGTTCTTTCTAATGCAAAGTCAGACATAAAACTGGCACAAACATTTTAATAAACGTGGGCCAATGTGCCTGGATAACAATCAGCTTAGACTGGGCATAAATTAGTCACATAAAACTTCTTGATGTCTAATTCAAGGCAAAGATTAAATTGGTGAAAAATCTGTGGCAAAATGATTCTTCCAATGAAATAAATAAAAATGACATGCTCTATATTCCAAGTGGAATACGGGTGGATGCAACTCAGAGTATTGGGCATGACGGGGAAAATCAGGTTCCAATAATGCTGTGTGAACATACCCTTAAAACACTGATTATAAGTGCACACAACAAGCCTGTATTAGCATGTGTTCTAATAATTGCCAATAACAACCTCTTGCTGATATTGCTGTGCCAGATTATTAGCAATAGAAATATCAGCATAGTGGTCTATAAAATTTTTTAAATCTCCTAAACATAACATGTACAGGTTAGGGATTGTCAGAATTTTTTTCATTGAAGACGTATTCCTAAGATTAGTACATGGCGGCTGAGTATGTAGTACCTGGTGCATGTCCACTACACAGGGTATTGTAATGCTATATACATTTATAGGGATTTTCTATGATTTTTATGTTGATGATGACCTATCTTTATCACAAAAGTAGGGTCTGATGCTCAGCACAATCACCACTGGAATCTGCACCGTCTAGTGGTGATGCCTGGGTACTCGACATCAGCTCCAGTAAACCAGCTCAGCTGCTACACCAAAATAATCTAGATATTATCCAGTAAAGTCTGTGGTCATTGACCACATGTTCAATAGGAAAAGGAAATAACTTTATGACTGTGGGACTGGATATGAGTTGTGAAATAGAGGGCAAGAATGTTTTGGGTGGTTCTCACTTAACACTACAGTCGCCCTTATTTCATCTGAAGTAGATACTCAAAGATATGAAAAGATTGCATTGCACTATGCAGGGGCTCATGTTATTTTACGCTATCTTGTATAAGTCCAAGCATGTGCAGATCAAGAATTGTTGATTTTTAGACGTGAACTGATATGACTCTCAAGGATGTGTATAATACATAATAATAGAATGTATTAAATACAGTAATAAATGAATTAATGTTATTAATGCAGGTAAAGCAAACAATAATATTTCATTAATGCATTGGTCTATTAAATTTGGTATACAATTATGGTATACAATGCAGTGACATTAAAAAAATCTATAAAAAAGAACTAAATTGTTCCATCTTATTTCACATTATATACGTATTACATAAATGCAAAGATATTTTATGCTGACTATTGCTTAAACAGTGTTACTTGTAAGAAAGCAGCGTCTGACTGACTTGACATGTGTTCTAGGACAACCATGTGATAGGTCAGTTCTAAAAACAGTCAATGGGCCGAGCAGGAGACACTTTCCATATTTAGTCACTCAAAGCTTTGCCTGGAATATGTCATGTAGTGTCCTCCCCAAAGTCATAACCACCCGCCTATCCGGGCTCACGTGTATCTGACACTAGAAGTTTGTTCATCTTGTGACCTTCCAAGTTCTATGTACAGGAAGAAGACTTCTCAGAATATGAGAGTGCAGACTTTTACTAATCCCACAAGTATAATAGTTATAGATAAGAGCAAAAACACATTATATGCATATACTAACTACTAACAGTGTTTGGTGTACCCCAATATTGCAGACCCTGAATAGAACATATTCTATACTTAACATAGACGCCCTGTTATAGGTGGTCCCACTATTATTACTACTTATAATATTAATGTTAATGATCTTACCTGCAGCAAGAGTTTTACTCTTTCGATGGGGGCGACAGCAGTCTTGGAGATAGCTGCAGCAATACCACCAGCTAAAAAGTCCTTGAGAAAGCTGATAGCTTGGTCACTCATCTTGACGGCGGTAGAGATTCCTTATACTATAATATCAATCCTCTACCAGGCAGCTCCCTGTCTGCACTGCCAGCCAAAATAGGACGAGTGACAGACCAGCTCCTCTTTATAAAGACACTGGATCTCCCCCAGGGGTGGGATCTTAGGATTTTACTTCTAATTGGCTCCTGTGTCCAGATCAGAGGGCACAAGGGGCATGGGAGACATGTTGCTTCATGGAGACCCCCATGATTCACATAGGGACATTTAAAGGACATATTAATGTTATCTGCTCCAGAGTGAGCAGCTTTTTGTCACGGCATGTACCATAATATAAATAGCATGCTTGGTAGTCTAAGAAAGGCCAGGGACATTGAGGAATCAGAATAATGGGGATAATAATAGGATGATTCCTTACCCCCATGATTGATAGCTTCGACCTATACTCTAGAAAGTTATGAGCTGCAAAGAATATGGTAATACTGATAAATTTGCCGTCATTGTCATTTCTGTATTTTACTATTGAATACATTGGGGCACATTTACTTACCCAGTCCTGTCGCGATCCCCAATCCAGACGGTCCGACGAAGATGAAGTAAGGCGCGATTCACCAAGATCGTGCCCCTGAGATCCTGCATGTGTCGCCCCCCGCTCCCTGCCGGAGTTCACTTTCTTCTTCCTGTTGCATGTAAGTGCATGGCTTGCGACATAATTTGAGATGTTAAATCCCACGCGTTGTCCGAATCCGTCAGATCGTCCGATGGCCCGCCCCCTTATTTATGTTGTGTGAAAGCCGCCAAAAACCCTAGGTAAATGCGGTGCAAATCGGAAAAATTCCGGAATCCCGATGGAAATGCGTTCCGTGGACCCTTAGTAAATGTGCCCCATTGAGTATAAACATTGTGGATTTTCATTAGACTATCCAAGATAAAAAGCTTTGCTTACATTGCTCCTTCCTATGTGAAGGGGCCCCATATAGTAAAGGAGCCCACATTTCCCGTAGAATGAAATACTACCCTGTTGTTTAATGGAAATTGCTATTTATTAATGCACCATAGAAAAAAAAATTGCTGTACAATTTTATTAAGTTTCAGATGCTTTCCATAAGGCATTGACCGGTTTCGTTGAAATATTTTCTAGTGGAGGCATATACAATCAAGTAACACACAATCAGATACTTGCTTCCTCTTTGGCTGCAGCTTTATAGCCGCTACAGTTTTATTTCCTTACTGCTGTCTTTATCACATGACCTCTGCATCCAATCAATGGCCTCGGCGCAACACCACTGAGCATAGTGATTGGTTCCAGCAGACGGTCACATGCTGTAAACAAAATGTGAGCTGCGCAGCCATATAAACTAACCAAACACCTAGGAGTTATGGAGCTGTAGCATGTAATTGTATTTTATTTGATAGGTTTTTATTTGCAATGGACATTCCTATTAATTAACAACTGTACAACTTTACTGTACAGCTTTACTCATTTTATTATATTAACTACTGCACTATGCTTTTATGGATCAAGTCATGTCAGTTTCAAGTTTTCTTTTGGTACCTTGTGAAAGAATGTTTTTTAAATATTTTTATATACATGGTTGTCAGTACAGTCACCTTCACATCCACTTCCGTATGACATTGCACTTCTTCCGGCACGACATGTCTGCCAATCATAGTAAAGTCACCATGTGACACTAGATGTGACTAGAGAGCACGAGCCGCTCTGTCCCAGAGCTGGATAACTGCTGCTATGGCTTCTCAGGACATTTGTGCTACAAATAAACCTGCACATGATGGCACAGGAAGAGTCAATCAAGGAGCGGTCAGGGTGTTCTCCGCTCTTTGCCACCTGAAGAAAAATGCATTCTTCCTAGGCTGTCAATGGAAGTGTGTTTGCTGTCAGCAAAAAGGAAACAGTTATTCCCTTTGTGTAGAATCAAGAAATTATCAAAAGTAGTTTCATTCTATTCGAAACACTGGCAGAATAAACATATTCTAGTAGTAATCATATAAAATAAACCCCAAAACAATGAAAAATCACAGACATACAATAAACAGTCAAGTATTATTGTTATCCCCTATCCTATGACATCATTTTATTCAATACAAAATTCCCCAGGGGTATACAGAACTCCATAGCTAATATATGGTTTGACAGGTGACTTTATAAACTTACAGAGTGTGTAGATGACATAACATGCTAACTACAGGCAGGTTACCTACAGGATAGGTTCTGTAGGTTTCTTCTTAAGTTGAATTTGTATGTAAGTCGGAACTGTATATTTTATAATTGTAACTCCAGACAGAATTTTTTTGGTCTTTGTGACAATTAGTTTTTAAAAATGTTGGGTTATCATAAGAACCAGGATTAACAATAAAGCTTAATTGCAGATACATTTAAATACCGTTATACCGGTTTATTTTAGCCTAGGGCTAAAGTACAGTAAATTACCAACATACAGTGGTTCGTTTGTAACTAGGGGTCATCTGTAAGTCAGGTGTTCTTAAGTTGGGGACTGCCTGTATTGCCATATACATACAGGGGGTTATTTATCATACGTTGGCGCTAGTGTGCTGGCATATGATAGCGCCGCCGCTGCTCTGGTGCAGAACAGATACTTCAAGAGGCTAAGGCCGGCGCAGGGCCTGCCTGGTGTAGAAATAAATATAGTAGGCAAATTTTTGTATGCAAGTGCATTTGCGATGAAATCTGTGCATTTTTTCATTAACTTATAGGGGGACATGTATTATCATATCTGCGCCTAAAAAATGCTGGGATCTTTCGTTTTTATGGGCGCAGAATTGTTGCGGATCATTTATAATGAGTTTGCGCCAGAAAGAACAGATGTTTCCGACTATCCTGACTCTTCCGTCTTTTTTTGGAGCAAGTGGACGTGGCCTAACTTTTCCACATTATCAGTCAATTTAATGTGTGTTTTGTCGTCATTTTTAGGCGCAACTTTTGGCGCACAATAGATCAGGAAAAAAATTGTCAGAGAGCAAAATTAAGGCGCAGTCCATGTAAGATTTTGGCGCACATCTCATTGATGTCGGCATTTTTATGGCGCACGACTGATTATTACCGTCTACCCATCATCTACTTACAGCCATGCGCCACTTTAATCACATCGAGCTGTACTTTCCGGAGACTGATGTCTGATGCCGACAGTTGTGCTTGCGCCAGAATTAGTAAATCCCCCCTATATTTGCAGAATCAGCACTATATGCAGTTCATGTTGCATATACTGGAGTTTTGAACCGCGCTGGTGATCCTGTGCTCTTGTCTACTAAGAGACTCCAGCCTCTTAGCAAACGCTTCCATTTTGGACCTGTAGACCACATCTGAACTGGCAGAGATTTTTGCTATAGTCTGTACCGGTTCTTGCCGATACCTGCTCTTGACCTGCTCTGCTCTTGCCCACCCTCCAATATGCTCAAAGTGGTCTGCGGGTCGGAGAAGCCCAAAACTGTTGAGACAGGGAGATTCATGTGCTTTCTCTGCTAGAAAACTGGACATATGAATATCACTCACTGCGTCCGAACTAATTAATTTGGAATACATTCATTACTTATTATTTCTTATCTTAAAACTTATTTCTGCTATCTACCTGTTACTAATGATTATCTAATTAGACATTCATACATGAAAAACTAAGAATACTTCCCAGGCGATCCATTGCTGCTTTCTACATGACATCTGACCTAGTGTATAACAGCTGAGATTTCAATGTATCAACTTAGATTAATTAAGTCTTTGTATCAGAGACCAATTGTGCTATAGTAGATTCTATAGTAGAAATCCCTGATGTGTTTTGAAATATGTCAGAGAATAAGGTGAAAAATGAGAGTTAACCTGTATCATCTGTGTCGGGTTGGACTTAAGGTGCTTTCTGTACACCCTGTCCTTACTAGATTGAACACTGGTTTACTCCTTTCCTAGCAGTCTTAATTGATTTCCACCACACCCGTCAGTTTGCTATGCATTTTGCTCTTGGTTACAAACAAATGAGTTAGCTGTGATAGACAAATTCTTCCTCCACTCACATTTCTGCCCTGCCTGAACCAATCATTTTGTGGACTGGGACTCTTTCTTGCCGTATGTTTTATTTTGAGCTATCTGATGTTTATCTTGACTTCTGTATTTTGCATTCAATGACCCCTTGCCTGTTTTCTGGTTACTCCATTCTGTGCTGCATTTGTCCTCTTGGTTCTGGTCCACATTATGTCGACTACTCTTTGGCATACCTCTCAACCATCCAGGATTTAGCATGACAGTCCAGATTTTCAGCCTCACTGTCCCACCTGGCAGGATGTATGTGCCAGGACATCGCTGTAATCAACTCTGAGGATGCGGTTGATTACAGTGATGGGGAAGGGAGCTGCGTGCTCCCTGCACTATCACTGTGACTCTGCTTCTGCTGTATGTAGCAGGGCCAGCAGGTGATTACATGTGACGGTGTCATCCCTGGTGACTGCTGGCTTCACTGCTACATATAGCAGAAGGAGAGGACAGAGGAGCTACTGAATTGGATTGGGAAAAGGTGAGAATCTGTTTATTATTTTTACTGGTGGGGCAGAATAAAGGTTGGAGCAGCTGTTGGACAATAAGAGGGGGAGCAGGTGGGGAGGGGGGCAAAATAAGATGGGGAGCTATTGTGGGAGGCACAATAAGAGGGGAAGCTGCTTCAGGGTGAGTTGTTGGGGGTGCAAAATAAGAGGGGGAGCTGTTAGGTGGCAAAATAAGAGGGAGAGCTGCTGGTGGGCAAAATAAGAGGGGGAACTGCTGGGGGGCTTTAATATTTGATGGAGCTGGGGGTACAATATAAGAAGGGGAGATGAAGGGCACTAAGGGGGAAATACTGTGTAGGGGTGGAGTTAGGGCTGAGCAAAAGGTGTGGCTTAGGGTGAAAAAAAATTCTGCAGCGCTTATATTGTATTTTGTTCCTCTTTCTCTGTTGAGAAAGTTGGGAGGTATGTCTTTGGTGTTTTTGTTGTGCAGTCTTTGTGTTTGCACCTTGGTGAAGGAAAGGTACGGCGACTAGTTGTTCCCTACTGCTTAGGGTAGGCTGGACAATTAGGCAGGTACAGTGGGGAAGGTAGTTTTGCCTTAGGGTTTTCTGTCCTTGTCTGTCCTTCCAGTCTGTCCTTCCAGTGCCTACCACAATAGCTCAAACAAATGGAAGGGTAGGACAGCAATCTGTCTCCAGTGAGAAGCAGTTTAGGGTGGTGCCCGCGGCCGAAGTTTCTGATGCCGGAAACCAGGAGTTAATATACTTGAAGGAGGGAGCCACAGCACCAAAGATGAAGTTCAAGAAGATTTATTTACATGTGCAACCCAACATGTTCAGCGCCATGTTCCCTCCTTCAAGTATACCACAATAGCTCCCCATCTCATTCCAAACTGTTCCCTTAACCTCTATAAAATAACTTTAGGGAACCTTTTTTGCACCTCTATCATATTGCTTTGTACTTGATCCTGTATTAGACCATCCCAGCACTAGAACTTTACAAATACTAAATACTGATTACCAAAACTCCCCTGAAAGCATACCTCACCTTTCAACAAACTTTGTATAAATCAGCAACATAGGGAAAAAAAAACCCTCTGTTTTAAGCCATAATGTGACATGTCATCAATATATTCTAGCAGCTTTCCATACTGAAGATTAATTGCAGTATCTTGTGACTTAAATACTAAGGACATCAAAATCAAGCATGATAAACCAGGGACACTTACTCATAGATCCAGGCACTGTGACTGATTTTAGAAGGAAGGAGGCTATGGATAACAAGTTAACACAACTATTAAAAGCCCTAAAGGGCTCTGGGGTGCGTTACATTGCTGTAGCTTCACAGGCTGCTATCCTGTCTCTCCCTCCCCATCTCCTCCGTCAGCATTTTACTGCAATCTTGTTTCAGCACACAGTGGAAGGGCTTCTCCTGCACAGTGTAACAGCCTGTGCGGCTGCGGCACAGAGGAGCTCTGGTAAACCCCCCAGGAGCCCTTTATTGAAATATAAGGAGATAGTCACTAGATACCATAGTCACTGTTCCTAGATTTATAAGTGTCCCTGGTTTATCATGCTTTATTTTGTTGATAGATTTCCTTTAACTTGGCTTTACTGCTACTATCACAGTAATGGTATGTGACATATTATTCTCATGTTATACCAATGCTGAATTTACCAGTCCTTTCTTTTTATGGATTTTGTATTCATTATGTGACAGAAATATATTCTCTCCATTGCAAAAAATAAAATAGATTAAATGATTAATACAATCTGTGATGGGGAACTATGGAAGAGCAGTCTTTCTCAGGGTTTAATACAGTGTGATACAATAGTAGGCATTTCATTACATGGTAATTTCCGTCACCTACATTGACTGAATTCCACTGAAAGTGAGCTGCCTTTAATTGTTACCTCCACAGGGAAACCATAGCAGCAGTAATACACCTGCTGGTGACATATAAACCAAGACCAGACAGGTTATTCACTGGGACATACAGGCGTAAACAATGCACAAGGCAAATAACAAAGGAAAGACAAGTAGTAAACACTGGTGCTCATTTATGGGAATATATGAAGTATTTGAAATGTCACTCAAATAGCTATAGACAGTGACAAGCACCTTCAGTGCCAACATCATCAAGATCAAATTTGAACAAAAAGTGATCAAAATCGTGTACAGTCTGCAAAAACAGTGGCAACGAAATGTCAGATCGTCCTGCAAAAAATTACACAGGAGGTGTCACGGGAGGCGTTATCTGAGATAAATAAGGGGGTATAGCACTTTATCCTGCACTTTCTAAAAGCCTCACTTGAGATGTCATTCTCTGAATACTACCTGTACAGGTCAGACCCCACTAAGCAATGATGACATATTCTTGTGACACCATCGCTTCGCACCAAGTACGCGCATGAAACATTGATTTTATGAAACAACTGTCTAACTACACCAAGCCAGTAGAAATGGGTATAAAAAGGAAAGAAACGTACCCCGAAAATCAGGACTATTGGGTCCTACTCTTTCACATTGCAGGTCATTTACTAGGTGTAACATATTGGGACACATTTACTTAACCGTCCTGACGTGTTCCCCAAAAGTGCATTGTCCGACTGGAATGCACTCTCCCGTGATTCACTAAGATTGTGCGCCAGATATCATACATGTGTCGCTTCCCCTGTCAGGTCCGTTGGAGTTCACCTTCTTCTTCACGGTGTATGTAAGTGCTTGATCTTGCGGCACAATTTGAAAGTTAAATCCCGTGCTTAGTCCGAATCAGTCGGATTGTCTGACGGCCCGCCCCCCAATTTTTGTGGCATGAAAACCGACGCAGCTGCGCCACAATCCCATCGCGTGCGACACAATCCCCAGTTAAATACCTGTCATAGCAGAGCAATTTGTGTTGCACACTTAGACCCACAAAAAGCAAGTCAACCAACTTCTATTTCTCCTTTATGAATGTAGAATCATTCACTTTCAGCCAATGCGCCAATTTATTAAGCCTATGCGACACAAAAAAAGTCTATTACATCACACATTTTGTGCGCCCAAAAGAACCGTGCAACATAAATAATAAATGACCCCCTCTTTTCTTTTATTTGTCTTTGTATAGGTAAAAGACCTTTTTGGTCTTAGGTGTTAAATTATCATATGAACCCACCACAATTCATTGGGACCAGTTGATCATCTTCAGACTTCAGGGAAGTATATAATCGGTCACCTTTCTGCCCTTTTCCTATGTGTAACATTTACATGCAATGTATGCAGTTAAGTAGTTATTGCACTTTCTGAAAAGTTTACATAGTAATAGCAGACGAACGTAAACACATGCAGAATGTTATCTCCAGGTAACAATGAATCCTGGGACAGAGAAATACAAAGACAGTAGCACTGAAAAGTCAATAGGCTCTTGTGCACATGTTCAGTCTCTCTGTTTTATGATTTGGTTGTGGTCAGAAAAGTAAACATTGAAAGACAATTTATGTCACGTGCAATTCAATAGAAAGTCAATGATCACTGCGACTGCACTTAGTAATATCCTTCATACATTACAACTACATAGACGTCTTTGCCATTTTATGACTCGCAGCGTAGCATTAATAATGTGACAAATATGTGATTACTTCACTAATTATAGGTTAACATTTATCATCCATGGCCTTTTCCTTCTAAAATCAACTTTCAACATTTTGCTAATGAGCTTAAAAGGCTCCTGGGGTCCTCTGTGCTTCAGCTGCACAGGCTGTTACACTGTTACAGGAGCACTTCCGACTGTGTGCTGAAACTTCCTGTGCCACAGCGAGATTTCTGAAGGCAGAAGTAGGAGGGAAATGTTGAGGGAGAGTAAGTATAAAAGCCTGTGAAGCTGCAGCATGTAGAGGCTAATTAGCATATTTTTAAAAGTTGTTTTGGCAGGAGGCCATGGATTACAAATATAATAAAACTACCACTGTTATGGTCCCTGGATTTATGAGTAAGTGTCCCTGGTTTATCTTGCTTCATTTTCATTGGAGGTTTTCCATAAGGATGTATGGAGAGGGCTCATGGGCTGAGGACTCTTCTTACATATCACATATTAAACAGCTCTAATTACGCGCTGTGCCCCTGGGGCATAATAATAAGGCTTCCTATAGAATGACAGTAAGCAGAGATCTATGAAACAGTGAGGAATTGATACATAAAGTATGTTGGAAAATTGTATAACTTTTCATTCTACAAATAATAACATTAATTTGCTTAAACTGGACAACCCCTCTAAATTAAAAGCAAGGTTTCGGGATGACTTTGGACAGTTACAGTTTCAGTTTAAGTCACATTACAGTGATTTAGTGGCCATATGCATAAAAGAGAACAGGCTTTACATGGCAGTGTATTGTACTCTTTAGTTACAGGGTAAAGGTGTGGCTGTCACTACTTTTCACAATGCGAGTACACGCAGGGGCTTGGTTATTCCATTGATTGACAGTACGGCCTCCCAGCGCTGGCTGCTGCCTCCTATTATAATGCATTGGCAGGAGATTTTAGGTTTCTCCATGTTGCCTCTAGCAACCTGTCTCCGTTCAATAAAGGAGAACAACACTACACCAAACACAACGAGGACTACAAAGCGGGCGAGCACGGATAAGAAGGAATTAAAGAGCAAAACTGCACAACTGAGTTCACAGTAAGTAGTGGAAAGAATCCGTGTTACTTAAACTGTGAAGATTTCAGAAAAGTTGACTTTTCATTTCTACGCAGGAAAGTAAAATCAAGTCTAAAGTTACAAGTGTTGTCATTGAATAGATGGCATTTAAATGCACAGTACAGCACAGCTCCCGCAGGCGTGAAAGCCAGGGACGTTTTGGTAGATTAATAGTCTATTAACTCTTTGAATACAAAAAGTTTAACAAGAGATAGATTGGACCAGCTCATTGTACAATGTGCTGTGAACACTAAACAGGATTGAATTCAGCATATCAGCCATGTTTTCTACTCGCTGGGCCACATTTCTATATTCTTTAGTGTTATTTCATTTGTAACTTATCTCATATATTATAAGATTCTTATTTATAAATATAGTTCTTTACTTTTCTACTTTAATATTAGATGTATGTTACACACATACATGATTAGTCTTCTAGTTACTTTGTCTTCTTGCTACCATATACATTGTATCTATACACAACAAATATAATGAAGTGTTTGACATGATAGTTTACTAGTTCCTTATCAGCAGACACACATGCACCCAGCCAGTAGGGGGCATCAGATGGTTGTGGGATATCTGCTAGTATTTTAGTTGTTCTTTGTTTGTAGCAAAATGTATAAATATAAAACCAACAGAATGTGCTCACATAATAGTAAAAGTGTACACACATCTGTGCTCTAGAATACAAGAGGTATGAACCATGGAGCATTTAATGGCTCTTTTTCAAAGCAGTCGATAAAATTGATCTTATTTGGCTCCTTGGGACCCGTACTGGTCCAATTCAATGGGGTCTTGAGATGTGTGGAGCAGAGTTAAAGCCCCACACTGCCCTTCTTTCCTTTTGTGTCTCCCACCATCTGTGTCCTGTATCTTCTGTGTTTATGTTCTGTTTATATTTATTGCTTCCAACCCCTCTGGGTTTTTGCTACTGTACTGAGTCCATGTGGTTCTCTTTTGTTCTTTGATATCTAAACCTGTTTTTGGACTCTCGTGTGAGTCATGTGACATTTATAGTTTCTTATTTGATTCCTAATGTAACAATGAAAAAACAATTAGAATACAGTTGAAGAAATAGTGACAGCTAGAAAGTTTAAAAGGCTTTCCAGCTTCTGTACACATTGAGTAAAAAATCCCAGAACAACCTTTTATTTTAGAAACAAAGGGAAACAACATATCTGAATACCCCAGAGAGTAATTTGTTAGGAGGACTATCCTCTAGGCCAGTGATGGTGAACCTTTTAGAGACCGAGTGGCCAAACTGCAACCCAAAACCTAATTACTTATCGCAAAGTGCCAGTACGGTAATTTAACCTGAAAACTGACGGTTTAGTTTAGAATCAATTTACACAGGACTGCCTGAGCTCGGATTCCAGCAGTCCTATACACACTGAAACGCCACTTTTACACCATTTTACATCACATAAAAGAGCAGTAAAAATTTATCAAAAGGTCACGCAGTCCTCAAAATGGTAGCAATGAAAACAACGGCTCATTAAGCAAAAAAATCACCCCTCCCCAGCTCCGTGCACTAAAGTTATTAGCCTCACAAGATGGCAAAACTATTTTCTTTTTCGTACACTGTTTTAATTATTGAAAAAGCATTAAAACACAAAACCTACAAATCTGGTATTTTCTGTGATTTTACCGAACCAAAGAATAAAGGAGACAAATGATTTGGAGCGCACAGCGAAAGTATTAAAATCCAGCTTCCCAGTACACGACATGGAATAATAAATGAGAAGTAAAATAAGTAAGTAAAACGCAAAAAATAAGCCCTCACACAGGTATATACCAATGCACATATAAATTTATAATATAATAGGCATATACATAAATACATACATAAAAATACATATGTTACTTGCTCTTGCTCAGGTGTCTGTTGTTCCGGGGGGGGGGGGGGGTAATGCAGCATCTGGAGTTCGGGGCAGTGTGGTTATGAGGCATGAGTTCCAGGGGAGGGGGTGATGGGGGGCAGTGACCGGAGTTGAGTGGGGGGGGAGTGAGAGCGGCCAGAGTTCTTGCGCGCGGGGGGGGGGGGGGGGGACTTGTGGTAGTGGGCGCAGTTTGTGCAGTGACTTTCGGGCCGGTTGCAGGCGGAGTTTTATGGGAGGTGCGGGAGCGGGCAGGAAATCAGCCTCCTGCTGATCTATTATGCCCCGTGGATGCGCTGAATTAAAAAAATAAATAAATACACTCACCTCAGACTCGTTCCTCCGGCTGATCACTGCACCGCACACGGAGTAAGGTGCCCAGCGCTGGCAGCGTAATGACACCATTTCGCTGCCAGCGCTGGGACACTTTATTGTCCTGTGCGCTGCTGTGATAAGAGTGACAGAGCAGGCAGAGGTCCATTTGTAACTAGGGGACGTCTGTAAGTTGGGTTTTCTTAAGTAGGGGACCGCCTGTATTGCTAATAACAGGTGACACCCTATTGCTGAGTTATCTATTAGATTGGTCATCACTATCAATCAGTGGGGGAAAACATGCAGGACCCCGACTCTTTAGCTGTTTCCATCTCCTTATAGCGCTGTTAGCACTTAAGTATACACAAGTGTAAGAACACATTTGTTGTATGTTTAGTGCTTGGGCCAGGTAACCACAGCTCCGCTTCCAGTCAAATGATTTTCATCTAAGCAGCAGTAACACAACTCAAAACATGCAGAAATGTTCTTTTTTTCTGGTTCAACCACCAAAGGTGAAAGTGTCTGACCCTCATTGATATAATATTTATGACCTTGTGGATAGGTCATCAGTGTATAGAAGCTGGAAAAACCCTTATCGGTAATGCCTATGTATAGCTTTAATTAAAAATGTATCTTTGGTGGACTGATAATTTTAGGGTCTGTCCTGTATATCATAATGTAACTGCCAGTTATTGGCTGTAGAGCTCATGTGATGCCATTACTTCCTGTCTAACAAGAAGTACAACCAATGGGGACCTGGCTACAGGTGCCGGAATGGGGAAAAGCCTTATGTCCTTTTCAAGTGAATCAGACAACCTCTTCAAAGGCTTATATAAATTCCCCTACTGTCTTAGCCATATTATACCACCATTTCACCATTTTTATATCTCTGTGTATTATTGAAGTTGCTGTGAGTGGATGATTGCTGACACTTTCTGTTTTAAAAAAATACCTTACAGAGATATTTGTAGCACAAATTGCTGAAAAAGTTATTGTTGGCCAATGGCCATGATGACAAAGTGCCAAAAAAAGAAGTGTATTGGCAGCTGTAATCTCAAGGATCAGTCAGGATATTTATGCTGACCCATGGTCATAGGATTAGACAATTATCTGATTAGTGGGGGTCCAACTTCTGGGACCTTCAACAGTCATGAGAATGGGTCTCCTATTCTTAAATATTGAATGAAGTGGCATTCTGCTGCTTTATTTTATACCTTATCCGTGCCGGAAATTGCCAAGTACAATGCTTGGTTATTTCTGGAAATCCAATTAATTGTCTATGGGAGGACCAGAGAGTGCTGTGCTCTGCAATTTTGGACCATTCTCCCATGATCTATCTGTCACTTTATTAATTTAGTGAGAACAGGGCTCAGGTTCTCAATTATGGGGTCCGTTCTTCTTAATGGTTGGGATCCCAGCAATTTGACCTGCATTATCCCCTTAAACCATTATACAGGTAGAGCCCATTTCATTATCTGCTCCTTGCTTCCAGTAACTAAAGGACATCGTTTATCCACAGTTATTTTTAATGTTGACTTGTTGGTTTATACAACCTTTTAGAAAAGACAGTCTGCTGCTCCAGATTTATCTAAGTGTCTGTCTTGTCAAATTTAGCACTTCCTATTAGTTGACTTTTTGCTCTTTTTTTGTACAAGTTGTAAAGGTATTTAGTGGTATGAACCCGAACTTTGTGGGTCTGGGTCCCCTGCACCCAACCCAAAACTTCACTAGAAGTTTGGGGTCGTGCCCAAGTTTTAATCTTCTCATCACTATATAAACCCCTTGATAGATGTGATGCAATGTTTTATTTTGTACAAATTATAACATAATTCTGACATAAATACGTCTTCCCCATAGTCTTACAATGGTGAGAAAAACAATAATCTCCCAGGCTGGGTAACAAGGTTACATTGGGCCCTATTTACTATGGGTCCCATGGATTGCACTTTCGACGGATTTTAGACATTTTTAGGATTTACGCCGCTGTGTCAGCTATTTAGAAGGGGATTGTGTTGCACGCGACTGGATTTTGGCGCAATCGCACCGGCTTTCATGCCACAGAAATCGAAGGGCAGGCAGTTGGACAATCCAACGGATTCGGACTGAGCGGGGGATTTAAGTTTTGTGTCGCAAGACATGCACTTACATGCAAAAATAGGTGAACTCCGGCGGACCTGATTGGGGAAGCGACACATGCAGGAAATCGGGCGCACAATCTAAGTGAATCGCGCCGGAGTGCATGATTGTCGGACACTCTGTATTTCGGTAACTCCATTGGTCGGGTAAGTAAATGTGCCCCATTGTGTTGTATTACATTGCATTGTATACAGAAATGATTTATAAAGATCCCTCCTCCTCCCTGCTCGTATACAACACACACAAGCACATTCTTTGTGGCTTGGAAACGTTACAGGTGACACAAACCATTGCTTTCTTTTCTTTGCCTTTCATACGACCTCTTGACTGAGTTATTATATGTTAGATATTCCAGATATATGTTTTTCTGTTCTGATTGAAGTGATCATAAAAATTGTTATAAAAGTTTAGAAAAATGAAATTCCAGGCTATGGCACCAAATGCAACTCATGATGCAAATGCATCATGATAAACCAGGGACACTGCCTCAAAGACCCAGGCACTGTGACTGTGGCAATCTTCTTATAATTGTTAACCATGTCCTACTGCCTTTTATAATTATGCTAATGAGCCAGAAGGGCTCCTGGGTGTGTTACTAGAGCCCCTTCTTGCTGTAGCTTCACAGGCTGTTACACTGTGCAGGAGCACTTCGCTCCTCTGACTGTGTGCTAAAACTTCCTCGGCTGTAGTGAGATTACATCAAGCAGATGGAGGAGAGTGAGACAGTCTAACGTTTTCTGAAGCTACAATATGGAGCGGCTCTGGTAACTCCCCCAATGCCTTCCATGCTCATTAGCATAATTGTAAAAGTTTATTTGAGAAAGAAGGAGGCCATGAATAACACATTTAAGAAGATTACCACAGTCATGGTGTCTGGATCTATGAGTAAGTGTAATTTACATGGAGGGTTATTGCGTAAAAAGGGAAAAAGTGTTTTTTACTACCGTATTTTTCGGACTATAAGGCGCACTGGATTATAACGGGCACCCCCGATAAATGCCTGCTAAAACGTCTAGGTTTATACATAAGGCACACCGGATTATAAGGATGATAACCAGCAGGTGGCAGACCTGTGCACAGTTCAAGGCAGCTGTTGTCTGTAAGTATGGTTCATATATAAGGCGCACTGGACTATAAGGTGCACCTTTGATTTCTGAGAAAATAAAAGGATTTTTTGTGTGCCTTATATTCCGTAAAATACGGTATTAGAAAAGTGAAGCTGTAATCGCCGAATTCAGGTCAGGACCTTTATTATTGGTTTACATATGTTAGTTATTAATACATGCATGTTTAAATCACTTATCTGACTATTAAACATCATGTTCATTGTATGTAATTGCTGTTAAAAAAATAATCCAGTGAAGAGTTGTGTTATTCACTTACAAGTATGACTTGATGTCCACAGTACATAACAGTTTCTGTGTCCACCTTCTGAGTGTCGTTCTGGAGGACACACATGCTCAGTCACTTTCCCCAGATGACCTAACATAACAATACACAGCCCTGGTTGGACATGAGTAGTTGGACATGGACATCCTATAATATGCACACATTTTTCTCTATCGTTTTTAGCACATTATTAAATTGCAAAAATTGCTCATTCGTATGATTTATTTACTGATCATGACATTAAATAAATAACTAGTATTCTATAAATATTGCTGGCTCATGTCAAAGCTTATATTTACAGGAGTTTTCCGTTGTGTTTTGTAGATTGTAGCATCACATCTGCACACGATGTCGAGCCATCTTCTATCACCACCTCGATCCTCAATGCCAAGGTTGCCCATCATTGAGCATCCATTGTCCCGTCTTGGTGATCCAGAAACCTTGTCTTTAAGAGGAGTCTCTAGGGCTGATGTAGGGCTGAGGGAAGAAGAAGGATCACACACTAGAAGAAACCTTCAAACAGCAATGTCCTCCTTTAGAGACAGAAGTCTGCCACCTACACCATTAACGCATCATATTCCAGAAGGTGTGCAGGTGACCACTGCAACTGACCAAAACAAGACGAGACTCCCTATATTTGGTAAGTTGACACTATGGGTGGTATTTATCACCGCCGAGTGTATGATAATTATGGCACTCCCCCAATGTCTACGAAAGAAGATATGCATTATTATTTACTTGTAATATTTAATATTGATGTAGTTGGTCATCATTAACGCTTACTAATTATATCTATTATTTCTTAAAGGGGTTGGCCAATGTACCCCATGTGTTTTGTAATTTGTTTGCGGGGCAGGATATAAGGTTATTTGTTGATCTACATCTATTTAACGTTCTGTACTACTTTCTTGAAATTTAAACTAAACCCTCTGGTTCAGAAATATGTTTTACCTTGAGCAGCAATTCCTCTCCATAAAATGGCCTCAGAGGGAGTCATGTGACATAGATTGGTCATGGACAGTTAGCAAACGAATATATTTGGTAATTTACCTATAGATGTATAATGGTAAATTACCTATAATACTGCCTCTCACATTTACACACACATTACAAATAGCATGTAGTAAAGTGATCAACCGTTACATACCCTGAAGTTATCAAGATGTTACATCATGAGATTTTCACTTTGTTTTGTTTATCAGATGATGCTATATCACTTAAAGGACATCTAACACCAGGATGAAGGACTGTAAACCAAGCACACGGACATACTGGAGTGTGCCCCCTCTGGCAGGATCTGCTCTTGTTTAAGCTTCTCATACCCTTGTTTTCAAGGAAAAAAAATTCTTAAAAGTTATCTCCATTAACATCTATGGAAACCGGAGGCCCTCAGACTCATTAGCATAATTGTAAAAGCCTTTTAAAAAAAAAAAAAAAACAGGACATAAAAAACTAAAAGAAGAGCATATCCTGCAAGAGGGGGCACACACCAGTATGTCAGTGTGCTTGGTTTACAATCCTTCATCCCGGTGGTAGACGTCCTTTAAAACACAACAGAAGTACTTTACAAAAAATATTCTTGTTTTGAATGGTATATATAAAGCTCCAACTCTCTCATAATACATGGGATATCTTTTTAAAATCACTTTCTTGAGTCTATTGAAAATATGCAAACACATTTTTGAGGATGGCATAAGGAAAACATTGCCTCTTAACTACCTTATAAGGCATTGCCCTATACATTAAGCAAGACGTTTTCAGAAAACCTAATTGTATGATGCTAGATAAAAGCCAAACCCGTATACTTATTCCATAAGGAACATACTCCCAATTATAGACAGCACTGTTTCAATGTCTTAGCATCTCATCAGTACAGTGTAGGGCAGGGGTCAGGAACCTAGTAGATAGGTAGCCCCAGTTATGGCCCCCAGTAAATTGATAGGTAGCCACAGCATATGGCCCCCAGTACATATGAAGCCACAACACTTGCCCTCAAGCAGATAGGTAGTCACAGCACATGCCCCCCAGTATATTGGTAACCACAGCACATATCACAGCAGCATCACATTCCTGCTAGTAAATAGGTAGCTACAGCACATGCCCCCCATTAGATAGATAGTCATAACACATTCCCGCAGTAGATAGTTAGCCCTAGCACATTCCCGCAGTAGATAGTTACATGCCCTCCCCCAGCACATGCCCTCCCATTAGATAGGTAGCCACAGCACATGACCTCCCATTAGATAGGTAGCCACAGAACATGACCTCCCATTAGATAGGTAGCCACAGAACATGACCTCCCATTAGATAGGTAGCCACAGCACATGACCTCCCATTAGATAGGTAGCCACAGCACATGACCCCCAGTAGATAGGTAGCCCTAGTACATTGGGCGAGGATAGAGCATTTAATAGGGTCAGATTGGGACTGCCCTTGTAAGAGCAAAAATAACCAGCTTTCCCTCATCTATCTTACCAATCCAGATGTTTTGTTGCGCCTAATGATATTCATCACTTGCAACGTTTTCATTTAGGCGCAAAAACGGGCGCAAAAACACTCCAGCCTGAAGGTGGCGTTAACTGAGAAGAAAGCACTGAGCCCCTTTGCAGAACAGCTCATTTCTAGCAGCAGAGCTCAGCCAGACACTGGAACAGATAATAGATACATTAGATACACTGCAGACAGGAGCTGCAGACTCTATTTACAGTTCATCACCTTCTATTTACAAAATATTCTGCAGAATCCTGAGCTCAAAGCAAAAGAGCTCAGAAGTTTGCAGAAGTTTGCAGAATGTTGCAGAAACTACAGACTAAGTGTCCCCCATGTAATTCTGCACAGTATCTGAGGGGGATACTGTGCAGAATTACAGGGGTGCAGCAGGAGACCAGTACTGGGGGATCCCCTCCAGGAGAAGCCCCTGCTGAGAAGGTCACTGGGTGCATGGTGTCATACACCTGGGTGCTGCTGTGAGTGTTATCTTCATTCTGGGCTGTGGGAGAAGCAGAGAGGAGCTTGTAGCAGGATCACGTGTAACTGCCTGAATCTAACATTGCGCCTAAACTGCGCCAAAATTGCGCCTGAACTGTTTTAAAGTAAAGTGATTAATAAGAGGCAGATGGTTGTAGCTTGTGATAATTCTGGCAAAACAGTGCGTCAGAATTTAGGCGCAACTACTACACTTAGGCGCACAAAAGTGATAAATGTGGCCCTATGTCTTCATTCCTCTGACTAGATTCATAATGTATAGGAAGTAGATGTTGAGACAAATTCTGGTTGTATTTGGTACATTCCTGCATGCGGACAACCATGTTCTTTCAGAGGTATCTGTTTCATGTCTAGAGAGATTGATGTCAGGGCTGTATAAACCCAGTATGATTTGACAGAGTCTGTTATCTGGCTGAACTTGAGGTTTACAATAACTCCTCCTGTCACTAGACACGAGGGTTATTTTTGAGCTGTCATTGGTCCAACCAATGGTGTTTGTGAATAATTGGGGCACAAATTCTTTTTAATATTTATTATAACATTAAAAGTTAAGTTTTATTTATTTTTTTATGTGTTATCTGTGCTGTAATAAGATTTTGAATCCTGATGATTTCTTCTGTGTCCAGACCTAGGACATTGAATTTTTCCATGCTTTGTGGTTTGAGCCCCAGTACATTGCCCCCAGTAGATAGGTAGCCCCAGCACATGCACCCAAATACATATGTATCCCCAGCACATGCACCCAAATAGACAGGTAGCTACAGCACATGCCCTCAAACAGATAGGTAGCCACAGCACATGCTCCCCAGTATACTGGTAACCAAAGCACATACCCCCCCCCCCCCAGTAGATAGGTAGCACCATCACATCTCTGCTAGTAAATAGGTAGCCACAGCACATGCTCTCAAGCAGATAGGTAGCCACAGCACATGCCCCCCAGTATATTGGTAACCAAAGCACATACCCCCTCCCAGTAGGTAGGTAGCACCAGCACATGCCCCCAGTAGAAAGGTAGCCCAGGCACATGCCCTAAGTAGATAGGTAGACACAGCACATGCCCCCAGTAGATGGGTAGTTACAGCAAATGTCCCCAGCAGATAGGTAACAACAGCACATGCCCCCAGTGGATAGGTAGTTACAGCAACTGTCCCCAGCAGATAGGTAGCCATAGCACATTCCCCCAGGCCAAGATAGGAATGGCGAGGTGATGGCACCCGTGTCACACAAAGGACGCAGGCAGTGGTAACATCCCTGCCTGCATCCAGTGATCAGCGCTGTATGTGTCTTAGATGTACACACTGCATCGCTGTTTAACAATGATTTGTCTGAGAGCCAGATGCAGCCATCAAAAGAGCCACATATGGCTCCCGAGCCATAGGTTCCCTACCCCTGGTGTAGGGTATTGATTTAGCTGAGTAAGAGGCTGGAGACTTGGTTTGGGAGCAAAAGCTCTGATTGAGGATTCTTTACCATTAAAGGCTGCCTTTGCAGTCATCTGTAGACTTACAACCATTGACACTCCACTGTTTTTTTTTTAGTTTAGTTAGTTTCTTGAGGGACCTTTACTTTATCCCAGGACCTGCCCACCGAATATCAAAATTCTTAGTAAAGTTTTGTCACTTGACCAGATTCTGTTGGTAAAATAAAAAAAATAATACAGGGGGTCCATTTTTGATATATACAACAGCCCAACTTCTCTTCAATTGCTTCTAATAGGTGACGATAAGTGAACTGTAAGAAAATAAGCTCTTTTAGCAATACCCCCCCCCCCTCCATGGTGATACATAGCATTGCATTTTAGAAGCTTTCTAGACGTGGCTTTACTGTTTTTCACTGACTTGTCTTTGTTTTAGGTTTTATGTCAGCAGCTGAACTACGGTAGTCCTTTCTTTTCCTAGTTACTTTAATATGCTAGAAAACACACGGGTCAGAATCAATGAAGTCCGGCTACTACGGAATTTTGCAGGGATACAGATGAATAACAATGAATTTCAGGTTCATGTAGCCTTATAGATGAGAATCAGGCCGGGCTGTATAAGTCTGTGAAATATTAAATATTCCATAGAGAAATAAATACAACCTACATTCCATTTATTCTGCGTCTTTATAGCGGAAGCAAAGGGAAACCAAAGAAATCCAGTTTATGACCTTTCTGACATCTGTTGTCTGGGAATGCACCAGTTTCTGAATGCTGATTTTTATTGTCGAATTCTCCTTTCTTGTCAGTAATATGGGATGGGTGTTCCCATAGAGAGTGTGTGTTCCCATTGTGTCTTACATGTTGTTTTCATGGTTTCCTCAAGATTTGACAAAAAAATGAGCTGTGGTTAAAAGCTGAGCATATACTTATTTTATTACTTTTGCATCATCTAGTAGAGTATTTTGTAGTAGTTCTATAAAATGACATCCAATAGAACATAGCAGGGTTAGGATCTCAAAAGAAATCTAACATCAAAAATCAAGTACAGTATATATGAAGCAAGGACACATATAGGAATAGATCCAGGCTCCGTGACTCTGGTTTTCTTCTTATATTTTTTTATCCATGGCCTCCTACCTTCTAAAATCAACTGTTACCAGAGCTCCTCTGTGATTTAGATTCACAGGATGTTATACTATTCCCCCCTCTTCCCCAGCAACTCCCCCCTCCCTGGTATAATCTCACTGCAGCACAGGGAATTCCAGCACACAGTGGGAGGGGGAAGTGCTCCTGCACAGTGTAACAGCCTGCAGCATGGAGGGGCTCTAGAAACTTCCCCTGTAGCCTCTCAGACTCATTTGCATAATTGAAAAGTTTATTTTGGAAGGAAGCAGGCCATGGATAACAAATATATGATCACCACAGTCACAGTGCCTAGATCTATGAGTAAGTGCCCCTGGTTTGTCATGTTGCATTTTAATGGTTGATTTAAGGCTCAAATATTAGAAACATTGCTATTGTTAGGGATTTTTATGCAGGGCCCCAACAGCCCTCTTGACTTTTGTAAGGTGAGTCCTAATTAACCCTTTGAGGGAGGATAAGATAGCTGCCGGCAGCGAGCTGACAGAGTAAAATGAAAAACACAGTCGGTCTTCCAATGCACTCAAATCCAACTGTTTATTTCAAACAAATACCGCTATATTTTAACACATAGAGATCAGCATTTGGGGTGTTGATAAGACACTTAGATTCTATTGGCCATTATGTTCTTGTACCAGCACATTCTGGGAAAAATGACTAGGCCTTGTTTACAGCCATGCTTATCTACACAATGGCTCCTAGAAGCTTCTTCATAACCAAAATAAATAACAAGAATACAGAGGCCCGAAGGGCGGTAAGAAATGCCAAGGATATTGTGAAAAGGAAAACAACAGTTTAAATGAGAAAAATAGCTGAATTAAAACATTTAACTCTATAGCTTCTAAAAGGGAAGCATAACCCCCCCCCCCCAAGGTGGCCGCTGTATCTAAGATGGCAGACAGTAGTCAAGATGGCGTCCGAAACCAGTGCGACCTCCTTAACAATTCCCCCCTTTTGAGCTTTGCTGGCCTGTAACTCCATCCTGAGCGACCTCCTCAAGCTCCAGGTACCTACAGGTAGGCTAAGGACTTACCAGCTGGACTTGTTACCTCTTCACCAGATCCCCTGGAGGCTGGTCACTCAGGGGTTACAGGCCCGCACACTCAAATCACATCACTGAGTTCCCATAGTCCATAGGTTTGTAAACAGGCAGCATCATCCTCCGCTCCGGGCACTTCTCCTGTCGTGGTTCTTACCACTTGGACGGCCATCTGGGACATGGTGGACTTGATGAGGGGGGGCCACACAACGCGCAATAAGTGACAAGAGCAAAATCACAATCCCCAATATCACCCCCACTTAAAGGAAACCCTTCCAATCCCCCAACCACAAAGTGAAGGACAAAGTGTCCACCCCAGAGTTTCTCTTGAGTTCCCTGGACAGTCCTTCAATCTTTTCACGAGCATGGGTAATGGATCCATAGGGGGCGATGTCATCTGGGATGTATATGCGACAAGCCACTCCCACCATCTTACAGACTCCTCCCTTCTCAGCAAGGGTCATGTCCAAAGCCATGCGGTTCTGGGAAGCATCTCCGATATAATTCCCAAATCTCTGTTGATTACAATAAAAAAAACAGTTAACCCAACCAACATTTTTGCTCATAGCTCTCTGGGGAATAATGGACTCTAGACCTGCCCATAGCTGATTGTGGGCCTTGTACTCATCTGGGACCCCCCTTGGTGCTCCCACTGTATCAATATAAACGTTGTCATCTAGGTGCTTCTCTCTCAGACCTCCAAAATCCTTTGGGATTCTCTACCTTTTTCTTATGTGTCTGATCAACCTTATTCCTGGGAATCACGAGGAAGGAATGCACAAGTGTTATCACAGTACACTCACCTTCCCAGCCTCTAGGCCTGACCTGACTCTTCTATCCCCACAAATCCAGTACACATCAGACACTGCTAATACAGGGTTACCTGTGCTGTCAATGTTAAAGAAGGTCATTGTCTTGTTGCACCAACCGTAGGTAAAGTCTCCTACCCTGGGGGCATTCTGGTCACCCCTATAGATACAGTGATAGTCATGGTTGGGGTGTCCCTGAGCATACAGTCAGTCAGAAGAGACCAGCTAGCAAGAAGAATAAGTAAGTTTGAAATAGAAAGCGTGGAAGCGTGCTGACTTCCCTCTAGCTTCAGACGTAGCACTGGTCAGCAGGACTTGGAAAGGACCATCGTAGCGAGGCTCCAGACTGTCTCTCTGGTGTCTCTTTACCACCCGTAGTCTCCCGGCTTCAGGTTATGCGTCCTGAGGTCTCTGTCTGGGTCTGAAAAAAGGAATCAGAAACATTTTTGCGGACCTTTTCCAAGGCCTGGCTCAACTGTGTGGCATGTACCACCTGGTTTCCTGCCATCAGCTATAGGGTCTATGGGAAGTAGGGGCCTAGTCTGGGTGCATAGCCAAAAAGTACTTCAAAGGGGGACAATCCCATCTTTCTGGTGGGTGTGGTCCTAACTGAATGATGGTCAGCAGGAAAGCACTCGCGCCATGGTTTCCCTGTTTCTTCCATGGCCTTCTGGATCTCTAACTTAAGAGTGCCGTTTAGTCTTTCAATCCCACCACTAACTTGGGGATGCTAAGGGGTGTTCAGGGCTTGTTCTACACCCAGGAGGGACAAGGTTTCAGGTCTTTACCTGTCCAGTGAAGTGGGTTCTGCGACCGGACTCTATGGTCTCTGGAAGTCCAAACCTGCAGAAAAATCTCACTCAC
Organism: Engystomops pustulosus; assembly: GCF_040894005.1. NCBI lineage: Eukaryota > Metazoa > Chordata > Amphibia > Anura > Leptodactylidae > Engystomops > Engystomops pustulosus. The sequence goes on from NC_092411.1 coordinate 243,179,192, forward strand.
CAACTTCTTTGGCTGCAGCTCTGGCAGTAGCCTTGGTCATGGGAGAAGCTTCTGGCCACCCTGGAAAGAGATCAATGCACACAGGAACGTATTCCTACGTACCACTTTTTGGTAGCTGGATAAAATCCATCTGCAGTCTCTGGAAGGGATACAGCAGCTTGGGTGTCACCTTCTATGGGGACTTTACCACCTTACCCGGGTTGTGGCGGGCACAGACTATACATTCTTTCACTAGTCTAGTGACAGGGGTAGTAATGCCCGGGGCAAACCACTGGTGGTTTATGTGCACTAGCATGGCCATTTTGGATATGTGTGTGTCCGTGGGCTACTTGACTTACTGTCGGGTGCAGGGCTCCTGGCAGGCACACCCTCTCTCCCAGCATCCAGGTCCCATCGGCATTTGGGCTCCAGCTCTCCTCCACACTCCCTTCACTTCTGATGACTCTCGGGCCACCAGGGACTGGAACACCTGTGGATCAAACTTTTAGCTCAGAACTCACCGCTGAGACTTCAGGACAGTCTCTGGGCTCCATCTGTGCAGCTGCCTTTGCCATCCCGTCAGCCACATACTTGCCCTTGGCTTGTAGAGTTACCAAATTGTGTGTGGTTTAACTTTTACTATCTTCACCTCTTGTGGAAGTAGGAGAGCATCCATGAGCTCTTTAACCAGCGTGCCATGCTTAATGGGGGTCCCTGCAGAGGTGAGGAAATCTCTAGCCTTCCATAAGGGTTCATAGTCGTGTTAAGACCCCAGAACTATACCTTGAGTATAGATGTTTGCCCTTTTACCTTCCACCAGCTGTAGCACTTCCCTGATTGCCATCACTTCACCTCCTGCGCTGACCTGTGTGGAGGGAATGGTTCTGCTTGTACTACCTCATGTGCGCCACTGACCACTGTATATCCAGTGTAGAACCGTCTGTCTTCTCCTGGAGACCTGGAGCCATCTATGAGAAAAAACTCAACATCTGCGTTACTCACCCTTCTCTCCCCCCTCTCTGAATCCTGGAAAACTGGTGACAGAATGAAGGATTCAGAGCTGTGCACCCTATCAGTGTATCCTGGGGCATCAGGAGTGCACACTGGAGTCTGAGCTGTCTGGCCTTTGCTCAGATGCTTGGGCTGTACTTGGGTGAGGACACTGTGCAAGGTATGTGGGGTTTGCACAGTAACTGAGTGATCTAGGGTCTAGGATCAACTCCCTGGCCTTGCTGAGCAGATTGCTGGCTGCAGCTACTGACACATGCGGGGCTCCCCTCACGACTGAGTCTAACCAGGCCTAATAGTGGGCCACTGGGGAGGCCACCACGTTCCTGGGCTAGGACACCTGTCTCCTAGATACTCCGTGCAAAATAAAATAAAAGGTCTGGTTCAGTGGCATGTGCCTAGGGCCGGGGCAGACAGGATTTGCCAGCTTAGGGCTATGGAATGCATCAATTGCCTCCTGACTAAGGGCAAATGGGGAAGAGGCAATTCAGTCAGAAAGGGGCAGCAGACCTTATCCCAGGCCTGCAGGAGCTGGCCAGTGCTAGAAACATGTGAAGAGGCTTAGGGCCTCAGGGCAGGGGCACATTCTGGACTGCCAGCTTTCTTTCCTCTGTCAGATATCTGCCTGTGGCTGAGAAGCAGTGGCCTAGGAAGACCACCTTCTCCTGGCAGTACCGGAGTTTGTCTCTGGGAACTTTGCAACCCTTCTGGAACAGAAAACACATAAGGTCAATAAATGCATCCTGGCAAACAAAAAACAGTAGGTCATCCGCATACTGAAAGGAGAACATCCAGTAAGGGGCAGTCTGTCAGTCTACTCCCTGTAGGGCCTTGGGGTATTGGCTGGGTGAGTTTTACCCCCCTTGTGGGAATCTGCATCAGGTATACTTGAATACTGAACTGGTAAAGGCAAATAGGTACTGGCAATCTTCATGTAGGGGCACAGAGAGGAAAACATTTGCCAAATCAATAACAGTGAATAATATGTCACTCTCAGGGACTGCTGCCAGTTTGGGCTAGGGACCACTGGGCTTCAGTGCACTCATTGGCAGCTTGGAGGTCATGGACCATCCTACATGTATCCGGCTGTTCTTTCTGAGTCTTTTCTTGACCGGGAATGGGCTAAAATCATCATCGGACTAGCAGAGGAGAGTTCTACAATGCAAGGCGATAACTCTGTTTGGGGGGGCTGTTCTCGCTGACATCCTTGTCCGTAACCAACCCCCCTTGTCTTGCCCTGTCGGGGTCGTCTCCGCCACTCACTACAGTAATGTCTCCTCCCCGCAACGCCCACTTGGGTTGGCCGGTTGAGACTTCCGGAGATGTTGTCAATCTCACTTCGGCGTGGTCTGTGAAACATCCTCTATTCCCTCTGAACGTCAATGTGTCAGAGTCCCTCCAGCCCAGTGTTCTGTGCTACCTATAAAGTTCTGGCCAGACTCCAACGTCTCAATAAAATGCAGGTACACTTGTGTTGATTGTTAATCAAAAAGGAACAAAAGTCAGTAATAGGCTCTGTAATACAGTTGGGGGCTTGTTCCTGCTTAGTCTGTTCGTGGGTTACACAGGAGGACATCACATCATACTGTATCCCTGTTCCACAACCAAATAAATTCCTTCAAGTCTTTTTTAGATTGTCAGGGAGAAGTCTAAACGCAGCGATCTGCCCCCTTCTGTAAACAACTTCAGCTTACTGTAGCGTCAAGGTCAGAACAGAACACAAAGTGATAACACAGCTCAGACAGAGCCCAAGATTTTTGGAGAACTTCAGCGTCAAGGCCATGTACATGTCTTCACAAAACAAAACGCAGCTCCAACAGCCCCCACCCTTTTGTTAACCCCTTAAATGCCAGAAAGCAGGTGCCGGAGACATTGTAACACTTTTTCATAGTAAATTTTCTCTAATTGTCGGGATCAATAAATTTTAATAATACTCAAACAACCTCCCACACTCCAAGACCCCTAGCAGACGCCCCAAGCATGGTCAGCTGTTATCCTACAAAGCCCCACAACAGCTTTTATGGTTGCCAACAGCAATCAACTTTCAGGGACTTGAAGGGAATATAACTTAAAATGGCCGCCACTGAAAAATAAACTGACTTAAGATGGCCGCCACTGAAGAATGGTAGGGCGTGTCATCTTCTCTAACCACCAGATACAGGGGTGGAGTCTGGATTACAGGGGCCATTTTTCACTCCAAGGAAAATATAATTAAATCTCTTTTTCCTCAAATTCTTTCCACATCAAAAACTTTGAAATGTCCCTTATCGCCCGTCTCTTTCTTCATTGGGCACTCTGAAGGATTCCTGTCACTCTGTCCTGGTCCGTCCGTCAGTCAGAGGCTATAAGTGTCTGTTTGCAAATCAAGTTTTCCCACTTGTACAATCATCAGATCATCTGACACATCCCAAAACCTTCAAACCTTCAATACTTTTTACTTCAAACCCAAAACTACCAGCCCTTATGTCCGATCATGTCAACTTGCACTTTTCCATCAGTTCTACTTATCTCAACAACCTTCTGTCTACTTACATCATGCCAATCTTCTGTCTACCTACATCTTTTTGTCTGCAATGCACTTGGCTCAATTCCAATTCAGCACTCATCATAAATGCCTACTACTGCAACACAACCAAACTTGTCCCCACAGACACAGCGAATGCCAACACCTCGATTTACTGACCCCAAAGAAACTAGATACCAGACATCCACAGAGGACTCTACACCAAGTCAACTCTGACCTGTCACTACTCTTTCACCGACTACACCAAGTCCACTCTCTTACCGACTCTTTACTAAGTCACTACTAGTTCTTACAGTCATCCACAAAGTCGTTCAGACTCCAAAATGAAGCTAAACGCACACTTGATCAGAGCGGGTCTCCGCTGCACGTGCACAAATTGAGCTCTATACCTCTATGGGCAACCCTATTGACACTAGTCAAACAGTACTATAGACACTATGATAATCTGACAATCACAACAAAGTATCTCCTACTTTAGCAGTGCGGACCTCTAAGGGTTACTCTTCCCTGTCCCACAGCTTCAGCTAACATCACAGACTGTCTGACCATCCGTCTCTGTCCAGTCTCTGTCCAGTCTCTGTCCATCACCTTACAAAGTGGTTCTTTGCCAAAAACTATGAGCTTAGGTTACAGTGAACAACAGTGGCAAATACATAACACAGAGACAGTCTTACCCGGTCCGTCCAACCAGTGAACCAGAAGTGACATATCAAGGTAGACAATAAAAATTTATATCTTACCCTGAGAGCGCTCTGGTCAGTTCTGTTCACCGAGCCGGCGGGGACACTTCACGGAGGCTGTCTCGGTGTTGTTGTTGTTTACTTCTAAGCCCACCCAGGAAAGGACGCCAAATATTGTTAGGGATTTTTATGCAGGGCCCCAACAGCCCTCTTGACTTTTGTAAGGTGAGTCCTAATTAACCCTTTGAGGGAGGATGAGATAGCTGCCGGCAGCGAGCTGACAGAGTAAAATGAAAAACACAGTCGGTCTTCCAATGCACTCACATCACACTGTTTATTTCAAACAAATACCGCTATATTTTAACACATGAAGATCAGCATTTGGGGTGTTGATAAGACACTTAGATTCTATTGGCCATTATGTTCTTGTACCAGCACATTCTGGGAAAAATGACTAGGCCTTGTTTACAGCCATGCTTATCTACACAATGGCTCCTAGAAGCTTCTTCATAACCAAAATAAATAACAAGAATACAGAGGCCCGAAGGACGGTAAGAAATGCCAAGGATATTGTGAAAAGGCAAACAACAGTTTAAATGAGAAAAATAGCTGAATTAAAACATTTAACTCTATAGCTTCTAAAAGGGAAGCATAACCCCCCCCCCCAAGGTGGCCGCTGTATCTAAGATGGCGGACAGTAGTCAAGATGGCGTCCGAAACCAGTGCGACCTCCTTAACACTATACACAGATCTATAACATAGCAATAATAGTACACAACTATTAGAAACTAGAATGGCTGAATACAGTCTCTCATATATAACCACAGAAAAGAAATTTAGAGGAAGGAGAACAACAGCAACATTTTAATCATTAACATAGTACATGTGAGTTAAAAATACAGATCTCTGACAAAGATTTGTAGCAGTTGAAATGCACATGGGACGCATTGAAATGCGGTGGGACGTCAGGACGTCCTTTTTGATCTGCATTTTATGTTTACATGTAAATTTGAAGCTTTGCTTGAGCTGTTTATGCTTGCGCAGATTGGGGCTTCTTATTGATTTAATATATACGATTTGTTAATGATATTATTATTATTGGCACCTACCACTCTTGGACACACTCTTTGTTCCCAGTGTCTCACCTTGTATATACTTTTTATTTATGTATTTTTAACTCACATGTAAAATAAAGATTACTGTTTTATTGATTAAAATGTTGCTGTTGTTCTCCTTCCTCTCAATTTATTTTCTGTGGTTGGTCATTGTGGTAAAGTAGAGCCCCACTTACGTCTCTGGGCACCATTGTAGAGCCCTGTGCAACATCCCCCATCAGGGCCTAGCCTTTTCTTGGGGCCTGGAGGCAGCCGGGGCCCAGAATACCGGAGTGGCTATTGTGGCCTAGGACGCACTGATGCCACGGTGCTTGGTATGGGGACCGGAGGGCTGTCCTACAGCCTGGCAGGTCTCTAGCAGGTGGTGTGTTCAAGAAATATGGTGGGAGAGACTGATGTACTGGTTCTCCCTGGGTAAATCCCTGAGGTGTCTGTAGGATGAATACCTGGGTAATTCATGGGGAGCCTGTGCTGGTGACAGCCGTATCCAGGGATCAGACAGAGGCAACGTTGTGCAAATCAACTCACGGTTCTTAATTAAACAACAGGTAGCAGGCAATGGGCCTAAACGGTCAACAGCAGATTCTGGTACTGGAGTGGTCGTGGAGAGGGTTGCTCAGGAATCGAGCACCATCTTGGTAGTAGATATAGGCTGGGGATAAATGAAATGGAGCTGTGTCCAAACTGTGGAAGCTGCAGCTCTGGGTTAGAATCTCCTGACTCTGGTCCTGGGATTGGGTTCTGTGTCAGCACTGAAGGTGTTCTGTGCACTGTCTTTCTCTGCACTCAGACCATGTGCCAAGAGAAGACCTTGTGGTAAAGAGCATGTACTCTCTGGAGGCCTATGCTCCTGCTGCACAGGGGTTTTATACTCCCCCCGGTCAGGTGGTAGCACCTCTCCAATCACACTCCAGTTTACAATATAACCACATAATTGGATAACATCTTACACCCATTTGACTATTGCCTGTTCAGGCAGAGGCTACATCTGCTATTACATAATGACCCAGTGCTAGAGGGTTCTAGAGGGTTCATGACTCCCTCTGACAGCTCCGAACCTGGAGAGGGCGCTATTCACAACTACCATCGTGCCTATATGTTGGTAGGGCTGTTGCACCTGCAACAGTGGAGCTGGGAGAGATCTTCCAGATCTGGCTGCCAGGATCTTGGTTTTCATAGTGAATATGATTATTGTACATATTTATTTTCTACTTACAATGAGACTGAGCTATAATACCAGATGAGAGTGGGTGTACTTACAGAACCCATACAAAATTCAGATTTCCAAAATTAAGTAGGCACAACTGTTAACACAGAATTGAATTGCAAATGCATAGTCTGGAAGCGGCATGACATTTTCCCAGGTCAGGGGTCATAGAGTTAGTATTGAATTTCAGCATATACAATATGCAAGCACAAACACTATCCTCCTTCTGTAGAGAGGAAGAGGCTGTTGAAGGCTTATTTTAGAATTTTCGTTGGATGAATGAGTCAGTCACAAGCATTTGACTTGAGTAATTACAAGACAGTTATATAAGTTGTCCGGCAGCATGTATTAATATATTCACCAGAAACCTTTAACTCTTAACATAATGAAGCACATTTACTTACCCGTCTGCAGCAGTTCACCGAAAGTGCATTGTCCGACGATAATGCGTTGCACCCGATATCATCAATGTGCCGCTTCCCCGCCCTGGTCTGACAGAGTTCACCATCTTTTAAGTAGTGCATGTAAGTGCATTGTCTTGCGACACAATTTGAAAGTTAAATCCCGCGCACAGTCCGAATCAGTCGGATCGTCCGATGGCACACCCCCTGAATTGTGTCGCATGGAAGCCAGAGCAGCTGAGCCACAAAAGGATCGCGTGCGACACAATCTCAGCGCAGACACCTGTTAAGTACCTGTCCAAGCGGTGCAATCTCCGAAAAAGACGCACAGTCCGACAGAAGCACGATCTGCAACCTTTAGCAAATGAGCCCCATTGTGGTTGCATGGACCAAAAAATGCTATTTCGCCATTTCCTAGTGGCCTTTGTCACTGTGCGCTATAAAGATTTGTTATCTCTGAATAACTAAAAAAAAATATTGAAAACATGGCGAAACAAAATCATTTTACATTTTGGCACATACAGTTATGTTTTGGCTTTATTTCCCCCTAGTGGTAAAATAGGGGAAGTTCAAAAAGTACAAAAGCGCTGTCATCTCAAATATTGCATCATGATTTGTGTGAACCATTTGATTCAGATGAACGGTGATGACATGGGCCTTTTAAGTCATTTTATTCTTCATAAATAATAATTCTGGAAACTCTTAATTGACACCACAAAAAAGAGGAAAAAAAAAACAAAATGTAGAATGCATAAAATTACACTTTATTAGATGAATAAAAACAAAATCAATTTAAAAAGACAACATACACAGAAAAAGTCCATCAATGGTCAAAATAGCTAAATAAACATGATAAATAGAGGTATAGAAGAAAATCCTTAGAACAAGTCAAGGTATTTGCTTACAAACCAGTATTGCACATTACCCAGAGGAATAACAGAGGACAAGGGACAAATACACAGTTATATACAGACCAGGGGTGAACCCCACCTGACATGTGTTTTGCCTCACTTCGTCATGGGTACGTGTGTATGAAGACCTGTGTATGTGTCCTTTATCCAAGTCAAATACCTTGACTTGTTCTGAGGAGTAGACCTTCTATACCTCTACACAGGTCACTGTGATCTATTTATCATGTATATTTAACTTTTTTGCCCATTGGTGGACTTTTTCTGTGTATTGTCTTTTTTAATGGATTTGTTTTAATTGCTATTTGGTATTTTATGCTTTGTACATTTTGGGTTTTGTTTCCTCTTTTTTTGTGGTTTTATTTGATTTTGGAAACAATGGGGTTTATTTACCAAGGTTCCCACGGCCCCATTTCTGTCGGGTTTTTCGACTTTTCGGGGATCGTGCCGCCGGACAGGGATTTAAATAAATAACGTGCCAGCTGTGCATTCTCATTGGGGAACACCTCGGGGATCACGCAGGGACTGGTAAGTAAATCTGCCCCAATCTGTTTGATCTGGTGGGGGTACATTGTATCCGTGTCCCCTATTACTTGTATCTGTGTTCAAACTCTTAATGTTGTTGTTCCTCTGTTATACCTACTGGAGAATTAATAAAAAAATTGACAAGTGTGTTTTACCATCCCAATATGTCTCTATACCGTCTGATACTCTCAGCACTGACTGGCCACTATTAGCAACCACGCTGCCCTCAGCAGCCAATTGTTACACGCCCCAAGTAGCCAATTTCCACAGAGCCCCCAGGAGCCGGTAGTTACGACGCATTAGTAGTGAAACAGACAGGGCTCATACAGTAAATGGACATAAATATTGGCAACCCATTGTCCTAGCACAAATTTTACATATCACTGACATAGCATCCTCCATTGACTCGGTAAAAAATGTAAGAAATTTTACACCTAACAGTCTTTGATGGATGTCTGCCACATCCTCTCAAAGCGGTATTGTATGGTGACCGGTGGGCTGTGGTGTATAACGGGGTCTACCCCAGACATGCTTTATTCCAGCATTGCTATCATGATGGCTGATTTGCCTGCTGCCACCCTCCCACCTGATGAGATAGATGAGGGCATATCTTACCCAGGTTCCCATGTGGTATCGGCAACAACATCATCAATCACTATCATCCACAAATGTCTGTATTCACCCTGACCACCTGTCCCCACAGGACTGTCAATAGCTTCTTCCATAAAGAAGGACATTTTCCTCCAAATCCGGGGTGACCTTCTGACTGTCCTAAATCCCCTAGTCTTCACTGTGAAGCAGAAGAGAGTTGTTGGAAGCCATTACTTGCTTGGCGAAAGGAACAGCATAACTAAAAAATACAGTTTGAGGATAGTTTAGGGTCCAGAGCCTTTTCCTGGGCCATGCTGAGTAACTGTGGTGTCTGGAGAAACCGCTGATCCCTGCCTGATTAAGATTTCACTTGAGATCATGTGTAGAGAGCTCAATGAGCTGCAAACATTGGCTACCCATTGGTAATACCTAGCTAAAGAAAAGAGGGCAGAAGTCTAATAACTCAGTGGAAAGGGACTGTTTCCGATAGATTCTAAAGGACGTTTTACACGCAGATGAGTGGTCGAAGTACAAAGAATGGAGGAATGTGTTTACATCCTTATATTTAAAGTTAGGGCTTTCCAAATCAGTCCCTGTCCCCAATGGGGCTCACAATCTAATCAACCTACCAGTATATTTTGGAGGAAACCCACGCAAACACGGAGAGAACATACAAACTCGTTAAAGTGCTGCCCAAAATAAGATAGTGTTATTATAAGCAGAATATTAATTTATATAAAGAATATAATTATAAAGAATATAATTCTTTGACATAGTTATGGTTCATGAATTGCGAGAACCAGATCATATTCGGAAACATACCCAAAAAAACAACCCAAATACCAAATTTTGCAATTGCTTTTAGTGACTTAGCCTTCATAATGTTACTTCTAGTTGAAAGGTTACCTCATTGCTCCATTATTGTGACTGCTAATCATATGTTGCTATATTATAGGGTGTTGGTTACAATCTGTGTTGCTCACTTGGTGCCTGGCGTTTGTTGGTGATGGGCTGATTATTTACCTAGTACTATATTACTTTGATTACAGAGTAAGTGGCAAATAAGTGTCTTGGAACCGGGGAACCACTTTTATCTCTTCTCAGGTTACAGAAGTGCTCACGCTTAAAGATTACAGACAATACCAGGTTACCCATTATAATAATACCTCCCAGATCATGGGGAAGATTTATCAGAAGTGTCGGAGGTAAAACTGTTCTAGTTTTCCATGGAAACCAATCAGAGCCCAGCTTTCATTTTATTAACAGCTGTGGGAAAATGAAAGCTAGAGCTCTGATTGGTTGTCAAGGGCAACTAGAACAGTTCTGCTCTTAGACACTTAAATCTTAGGTAAATCTCCCCCCATGTGTCTCTTCCTGTGGTAATAACTTTTCAACACTTTAACTTATCTAAGTGATTTTGAGACTGTTTTCTCATGACACATTGGAGTTTATGTTAGTAGTATAATTTTTCTGATTGGTTAGGTTTTTCGTGGGTAAAAATTCATCAATATAGGAAAAATTAGAAAACAATTACAATATTCAAAGTTTCAAATTGTGTACTTTTTAGACAAAAATTTTGTAGAAAACTTTTGCAATTTTTCTTGTTTCTATTTCCATAATTTTTTTTATGTTTGGTTATATTTTACGGATGTTGGAAGATTTATAGTTTTAGTAGCAATGACTAATTTAGTTTGGAAGTGCCCTACAGAACCCTTATGTTCTTTAAACCCCCCACAAGTGATTCCATTTTATGAACTTAACATCTCAAACTATTCCAATCAATATTTGGGAAGCATGTTAACCCTTTAATTCTTTCTCAGGAATCAAACAGAAAGGGATTGGAAATGTTTACATTTCAGTTTTTTATAAGAACATTTAGCCCTAAATGTACACATTCAGAGGGTATTAGAGCTAAAAACACATCCTTTCTGGGCAGTTTCTTCCGAGTAAGTAAATACCCTACATGTGGGTGACAATTGAAATTTGTAGAAGGGAATAAATGCTATTTGTTTTTTGGCAGGCTGATTAGTCAACAAATGTTTTCAGGTGCCACAACATACTTGCAGACCCCCTTAACCCCTTAAGGACGGAGGGTTTTTCGGCTAATTTCTCGCTCTCCAACTTCAAAAATCCATAACTTTTTCATTTTTACGTGTACAGACCTGTGTGAGGGCTTATTTTGTGCGTAACAAATTTTACTTTCCCGTAATGTTATTTATTTTAACATGCCGTGTACTGCGAAGCTGAAAAAAAATTCCAAATGTGGAAAAATTGAAAAAAAACCGCACATGCGTCACGTTCTTGTGGGCTCAGTTTTTACGACTTTCACTCTTCGCTCCAAATAACACGCCTACTTTATTCTTTGGTTCGGTGCGATCGCGGTGATACCAAATTTATATAGGTTTTATTGTGTTTTAATACATTTTCAAAAATTAAACGAATGTGTACAAAAAAGAAAAAAAATTTTTGCCATCTTCTGACGCTAATAACTTTTTCATAGTTTGGCGCACGGAGATGTGTGAGGGGTCATTTTTTGCGAAATGAGGCGACGTTTTCATTGCTACCATTTTGAGGTCTGTGCGACATTTTGATCATTTTTTATTTCATTTTTTATGTTATGTAAAATGGTGTAAAAGTCGCATTTCGGAGATTTGGGCGCCATTTCCCGCCTCGGAGGTCACCGCCGGCCGTAACCGTTTTTATATTTTGATAGATCGGGCATTTTGGGACGCGGCGATACCTAATATGTCTGTGATTTTTACATCCGTTCTAGGGAAAGGGGGGTGATTTGAACTTTTAATATTTTATTAATTTTTTTTATTTTTTTTTATTTTTTTTTTCTTTTTTTTTTCACTATTTTTTAGACCATCTAGGGTACATTAACCCTAGATGGTCAGATCGCTCCTACCATATACTGCAATACTACAGTATTGCAATATATGGTGTTTTTGCAGGTCATACATTACAATGAGCCACTGGCTCATTGTAACGAACCTGCATAAACCATGTAGCCTCGTGTCAAAAGAAGACCCGAGGCTACCATGGTAACCGATCGCCGCCCCCCGATGACGTTCGGGGGCGTGGCGATCGAAAAAAAGATGGCGGCGCCCGCGCGCCGCCGTCTTTTAAACGCCGCCCGCGACTTTGCGGGCGGCGTTTAGAGGGTTAATAGCCGCGATCGGTGCAAGCACCGACCGCGGTTATTAGCGGTGGGGGTTTTGTGCAAAATGCAAAAACCCCCACCTCTGTATGAAGGTTTGGCTGTAACGTTAAGTAGTTTATTCAAGCCCCCCCCGCCGGTCCAGATGGCACTAATAAAACTGCCGATGGGATGGGGAGGTGAGGTTAGTAGATAGCCTCAACCATCAGGTAATCCTTTAAGGTGATATGTAAATTGATTGTATAAAGTCATGGAGATGGAGAGTTCAACACTGAAGTCAAGCTCTCTCCATCTTAGAACACCATCTCTGCTACATTGCACATCGTGGACCAGATGTCAGGAGAGCCAATTACTGATGCTCATGGATGCAGGGGCATCAGATAGAGTGAATAAGGTTTTTCTGAAGTGGGGAGAGCTTGACTTCAGTGCTAAATTTTCCAACTCCATAATTTTATACAACCAATGTCCATCTCATTTCAAAGTTTATTTTCTGGATGATGTCACCAACAGGTTCTTAAAAGAAACATGATCTGGAAGTTGTTTAGCTCCTACACCATGAATTGGTAGAGATTTACTTGGTCAACTTAAACAAGTATAGAACATGTCCATAAAATAAAAGAGTTTAAACTTAGTTCATCAATCATAGTAGTCTTTAGTGTCATAAGTGGGGCTGAATGTCAAATCAACACCATAGATGGCTGTTGCGAGGAGGGGGGTAAGATATTGGGGGTCATTTACTAAGGGCCCGATTCGCGTTTTCCCGACGTGTTACCCGAATATTTCCGATTTGCGCCGATTGTACCTGAATTGCCCCAGGATTTTGGCGCACGCGACGGATTGTGGCGCATCGGCGCTGGCATGCACGCGACGGAAATCGGGGGGCGTGGCCGAAGGAAAACCCGACGGATTCGGAAAAACCGCCGCATTTAAGAAAAAAAATGTGTTGCGAAAATTACACTTACCTTCACCAGGTATAGGCCAGTGAATTTCAGGGCATTTCAGCGCGCCTCTGGGGAACTTCAGCGCAGCAGCGCCACCTGGTGGACGGCGGAGGAACTACCTTAGTGAATCCCAGCCGGACCCGAATCCACCTCAGAGAACGCACCGCTGGATCGCGAACGGACCGGGTAAGTAAATCTGCCCCATTGGGTACACTAAGGCCCTGGTGTTTTAAGCCTGTCATAAGGTCCCCTGAAATGTAATAGAGCCATATTTTATATATAGCATAGGGGTGTATGGCATTTATATATAGCATAGGGGTGAATGGCATTTATATATAGCATGGGGGTATATGACATTTATATATAGCATGGGGGTGTATGGCATTTATATATAGCATAGGGGTGAATGGCATTTATATATAGCATAGGGGTGAATGGCATTTATATATAGCATAGGGGTGAATGGCATTTATATATAGCATGGGGGTATATGACATTTATATATAGCATGGGGGTGTATGGCATTTATATATAGCATAGGGGTGAATGGCATTTATATATAGCATGGGGGTATATGACATTTATATATAGCATAGGGGTGTATGGCATTTATATATAGCATAGGGGTGAATGGCATTTATATATAGCATGGGGGTGTATGGCATTTATATATAGCATAGGGGTGTATGACATTTATATATAGCATAGGGGTGTATGGCATTTATATATAGCATGGGGGTATATGACATTTATATATAGCATAGGGGTGTATGGCATTTATATATAGCATAGGGGTGAATGGCATTTATATATAGCATGGGAGTGTATGGCATTTATATATAGCATAGGGGTGTATGACATTTATATATAGCATGGGGGTGTATGGCATTTATATATAGCATAGGGGTGTATGACATTTATATATAGCATGGGGGTGTATGACATTTATATATAGCATAGGGGTGTATGGCATTTATATATAGCATGGGGGTGTATGACATTTATATATAGCATGGGGGTGTATGGCATTTATATATAGCATGGGGGTGTATGGCATTTATATATAGCATGGGGGTATATGACATTTATATATAGCATGGGGGTGTATGACATTTATATATAGCATAGGGGTGTATGACATTTATATATAGCATGGGGGTGTATGACATTTATATATAGCATGGGGGTGTATGGCATTTATATATAGCATGGGGGTGTATGACATTTATATATAGCATGGGGGTGTATGACATTTATATATAGCATAGGGGTGTATGACATTTATATATAGCATGGGGGTGTATGACATTTATATATAGCATGGGGGTGTATGGCATTTATATATAGCATGGGGGTGTATGACATTTATATATAGCATGGGGGTGTATGACATTTATATATAGCATAGGGGTGAATGGCATTTATATATAGCATGGGGGTATATGACATTTATATATAGCATAGGGGTGTATGGCATTTATATATAGCATGGGGGTGTATGACATTTATATATAGCATGGGGGTGTATGGCATTTATATATAGCATGGGGGTGTATGACATTTATATATAGCATAGGGGTGTATGACATTTATATATAGCATGGGGGTGTATGGCATTTATATATAGCATGGGGGTATATGACATTTATATATAGCATAGGGGTGTATGACATTTATATATAGCATAGGGGTGTATGACATTTATATATAGCATGGGGGTGTATGACATTTATATATAGCATAGGGGTGTATGACATTTATATATAGCATGGGGGTATATGACATTTATATATAGCATGGGGGTGGCTGACCTTCTGAATCTGTTGCATAATCCTACACATCATGATTTTATATTTTTACGTGAAACTTTGTAATCATGTCTCCACACAGGTCAGAGGGCTGACATCGGGAGTCGGGTGGAGAGTAGGGTGAGCACTGCAACCAGTAGGTCCAGTTTTGTGTCTCGTCCTGGAACTCAGCTCAGACTTGAAGTGGATGAGGTAAAATGCTAATATTCTTGTCACTGCTGTGCATTTCTATTTTTTATGTAATAATATAGCTTTAATATCCAGAATGAAGATTTGTTTAATTTATTAAATGACATTATTGTTTTCTTCAGCTGGAACATACATTGCGTGAAAAGTTACGGTCAGGTGGATATTTTAGCCTCAGACAACTATTTAAGAATAATGATCCTGAGGGAAAAGGGCAAGTGAACAGGTTGGTGAATATAAGTCTTTGTATAGTAAATGTTATGTTTTATTGCGCTAGAACAGACTTACAGATCTGTTTTTAATTAAGCATATACAGGGGCGTTGCTAGGGTGGGAAAAGATCCGGGGCACGGGCCCCAATGCATTTGTATCAGACTTTCAGTAACCCCCTCACACGTGGTTGTGCCAATAACAACTTTACTGAGGGTGTATACAGCTACAGAAACACCAGAGAAATCCTGACTTACATCCAGTGACTGCAGGTGACATGTCCACTTCATTATTAGGGTGGTGGCACACGTGACGTTTTGAACCAGTTTTTTCTCAAGCATTTTCAGTCTGTTAAAAACACATTCGTTTTTGTCTGGTTTTCCCAATTATCTTATTTAAAAATGGACAAAAACGGATGCGTTTTCAAAAAACGGACTAAAACCTGGATCAAAACGTCACATGTGCCACCACCCTTAGGCCCGGCATCACCACGTCTCCTTTCTGTGGAGTTCACCGCACAGACATCTTATGTCCTTCATTGTCCCGAAATCTTGGTTCTCTGAAGTTGCGTTCACATGTTGCAGTTACAACTGCATCACAATCAGTTTTGAGAAGGTTTTAGGTGCAGTTTTATTATTTTATCAAGTGAAAGACATTTGTGGAGCAGGTTTCCCCTTTAATCTCAAATTCACTCGTTCAGTTCATGTCTTTCACTTGTTAAAGTAACAAAACTGCACCTAAAACCACCTCAAAACTGATTGTGATGCAGTTGTAACTGCAACGTGTGACAGCACCCTGACAGTGTTGTCCTGCTGCTGCCCCTAACACTCTCCCAAAATACTGTAACCATCACTGGAAACTCATGTGAGATCAAACCTAGACCCTTCCTACTGCCACGTGTGAACACGCCTCAAGAAATGTCCCCACAGCCCTCCAGTAATGTCCCCCACACAGCCCCCCAGTAATGTCCCCCACACAGCCCCCCACACAGTCCTCCCAGTAATGCCCCCCCCCCCCAGTAATGTCACCCACTCATCCCCCAGTAATGTCACCCAAACAGCTCCCAGTAATGTCTTCCACACAGCCCCCAGTAATGTCACCCACTCATTCCCCAGTAATGTCACCCAAACAGCTCCCAGTAATGTCACCCACACATCCCATCAGTAATGTCCCCCACACAGTCCCCCGTAATGTCCCCACACATCCATCCAGTTATGTCACCCAAACAGCTCCCAGTAATGTCTTCCACACAGACTTCCAGTAATGTCTTCCAAACACCCCCCCCCAAGTAATTTCACCTACACATCCCCTCAGTAACGTCCCCACACATCCATCCAGTAATGAGCCCCACACAGCTCGCCTGTAATGTCCCCACACACAGCCCCCCTGTAATATCCCCAGTGATGTCCCCCCCCACACAGCCTCCCTGTTATCTGCCCCACACAGATCCCCTTGTAATGTGCCACACACACATCCCCCTGTAATGTGCCCCACACAGATCCCCCTGCAATGTGCCCCACATACAGATCCCCCTGTAATGTGCCCCATACACACCCCCCTGTAATGTGCCCCACACACATCCCCCTGTAATGTGCCCCACACAGATCCCCCTGTAATGTGCCCCATACACACACCCCTGTAATGTGCCCCACACAGATCCCCCTGTAATTTGCCCCATACACACACCCCTGTAATGTGCCCCACACAGATCCCCCTGCAATGTGCCCCACACACATCCCCCTGTAATGTGCCCCATACACACCCCCCTGTAATGTGCCCCACACACATCCCCCTGTAATGTGCCCCACACAGATCCCCCTGTAATGTGCGCCATACACACACCCCTGTAATGTGCCCCACACAGATCCCCCTGTAATGTGCCCACA
The DNA here is from genome assembly GCF_040894005.1 of Engystomops pustulosus. Lineage (NCBI taxonomy): Eukaryota > Metazoa > Chordata > Amphibia > Anura > Leptodactylidae > Engystomops > Engystomops pustulosus. Next base: position 243,196,320 of record NC_092411.1, read on the forward strand.
CACATCCCCCTGTAATGTGCCCCACACACATCCCCCTGTAATGTGCCCCACACACATCCCCCTGTAATGTGCCCCACACAGATCCCCCTGTAATGTGCCTCACACACAGATCCCCCTGTAATGCGCCCCATACACAGATCCCCCTGTAATGTGCCCCATACACACACCCCTGTAATGTGCCCCACACAGATCCCCCTGCTATGTGCCCCACACAGATCCCCCTGTAATGAGCCCCATACACAGATCCCCCTGTAATGTGCCCCATATAGATCTTTCTGTAATGTGCCCCATATAAATCCCCCTGTTATGTGCCCATATAGATCTCCCTGTAATGTGCCCCATATAGATCTCCCTGTAATGTGCCCCATATAGATCTCCCTGTAATGTGCCCCATATAGATCCTCCTGTAATGTGCCCATATAGATCTCCCTGTAATGTGCCCCACACACAGATCCCCCTGTAATGTGCCCATACACAAATCCCCCTGTAATGTGCCCATATAGATCCCCCTGTTATGTGCCCATATAGATCTCCCTCTGTTCTCCCTCTCACCTGACTCGTGCAGCTCTGTGCACTGCTTCCCCCTTCAGGTCATGTGATCATGACATCATCACAGGTCCTGCAGGGAAAGCATGTAGGCTGCGTACTGTGCCTGTCTCATCACGATCTATGTCCAGAGGACATAGAATCGTGGTGAGAGAGGAGGATGTCCCGCTGACCCAGGGAGATCCGGGGCACCAGACAAAAGATCCGGGGCACGAGCCCCGGATCTTTTGATCTAGTGACGCCCCTGAGCATATATAAAGGAAAACTAGTAAAATATCCACAAAGAAAACGTAGAAAAAGTTTCCTTACACAAGATTTTAGTCCCCGCAGTGTGTGACCGTGTTTTAGATGTAGATGTCATAGTGCTAGCATATGCCTCTGGGAAAGAGTGGGATCACGCTCCATTCCCTACATAGACCCCCCCCCCCATGCCAGAACTAAAGCCATCTTTGACTGACTTTAAAATATCTGGATCCTCCTTCAGCAATAACAAGCTCAATGGCTTCAGAGCCAAAAGTAATAACAGTGGAACCTCCGTAATTACAGCTTTGGCCACTTAGACTTCTTAAATAGGACCTTTCACAACCTGACACATGTGGAAATTAGCATACCCTTCTGTAGGGGCTGCTACACAGATTAGGCCCCTACGGTTGCAGAGATATCAGTCCCAGTATCTGACTATTGTAATCTGTATTTGGTCAGAGAGGAGGAGCTGGGGCTGGAACTGCAGCTGGAGGCGTGTGTTATGCTAATCTTCTCTTAAAGTGTCCAATCAGTGGCAGATGATTGCAGCTCTCCTGTCATGCTGTATATGCAGACCATAGTGTCTATACATGACGGAGGTGCATGCCTCAAATATGAATACACCCTCTCACTATTTTTCAAAATAAAACGTAAAAAGCTACATGTTAAAGAAAGAGTGAAAACAATCTCAATGCCCAACAAAGATGCTTGTAGTCCTCCCTGCCACTATAGACTAATGATGGTAACCTTGATATCTTCTGTATTTCAGAGACGTTCTTCTCATAATGTTATCAAAATTTCTTGGAAAACCAATAAGTTCCAGATCATTCCAGCAATTACTTTTGAGGTATGTGAAGTTAAAAGAGTAATTCACATGTAAGGCTCCATGCACACGACTGAATTGGGGGCCCTGATCAGGCCGAACAAATTATGGCCAGCTCACGGCTCCTACCGGTATTACAGTCACTGTGCGGTTAGCACAAAGCGCCTGAGGCAGGTGGCCGAGCCAGGAAAGATAGAACAGGTCCTATTCCTGCCCTCTATAAAGAGGGGAAGGGTGAGGAGCGCTTGCCCCTCCGTTGTCTTGAAGGCTTGGATGCTTTAGCGCGAATTACAGCCCGGTGAAGCACACTGTTGTGTGCATGGAGCCTAATTCCTCTATTATTTGTTACTGCTTTAAATGAAATTTGAACCAAGAGGCCATTGTATGTGTAATTTAGTAAAGGCTGCAATGCACAGATTAGATTTGTATCTTTGGAACATGCTATCACGTTGTATTCTCTAGGTGACCTTGTTTTTGCTTATGTTAAACATAATTACCCGACATTATTATATTGTTGTAGAAGAGCATTTTAGATAATAAAATACAATTGTTTTTCGTGCATTTGGTTTCCTTTCTTAAATAAATCCTTATTAGGACAGAGGGACAACCCCTAATCATGTGTATTATTAAAATGCATGGATGTTCTAAAAAGTGATTGTTTCTTCCTTATCTTATGCCACTTTTTTCTAATTGAAAATTACTGAAGAACAGGACACACAAAAATCAACGAATCTGCTAAAAAAATTTGGGCACAGGAGTTCCTATATAAGCACATCTTAAAATGTAACTAAACTTAACACTACATAAATGAATAGAGCAGATGATAACATTAAACTTAACAAAATCTGTTTTTCCTGTGCATTTCTATTTTATTTTTACAGTGTTTAAATCATCTTTCTGTCCTGTGCTCCACTAACAGTGTAGACAGGGACGTAACTTGAGGGGGTGCAGTGGTTGCGGTCGCACCCTGGCCCAAGAGGTTTAGGGGGCCCTTATGGTGTCACTTTCCCATATGAGAAGACTATTACTATAAACCATACATTATAGTCGGGGGCCTGGCACAGACTCTGCACTGGGGCCCATCAGATTCTAGTTACACCACTGAGCTTAGAGATAAAGGAATCTGATAATGTTTCCATATACTTAAAGGGGTTATCCGGGTTTAAAAATCTTTTTATGGCCAGGCTGGGGAGGGATAGTTAAACATAATAAACATGGACTTACCTCCTCCGGCGCCGCCGATGTCCCGCGCCGCGGTCACTTCAATCCGTGCCCCTGTAAACAAACAGGGGCACGGAAGCCGCGCACAGGGAGCTTCCGGTCCGCGTTGTGGACGGCTCCTCCCATCCGTCGCTATCTCTCAGCGTTGTAAGCGCTGGGAGATGGTGCGCATGGGAGCATCCGGCCGGCCGGAAGCTCCCTGTGCGCCTGTGTAATGAAACCGGCGCACCGAGAAGACGGGCTGTGGCGCGGGACATTGGCGGCGCCGGAGGAGGTAAGTACATGTTTATTATGTTTAAATAGCCCTCCCCAGCCTGGCCATAAAAAAATGTTTAAACCCGGATAACCCCTTTAACTCTTTACAGACAGTCCCTGGCTTGTCTAGACCTGAGTATGCTTTCGGATACATTGCTCCCTACAGTAGATAGAAGAGCCGAAAAAACGAAGAAGCTGTTTTACTTAATTTATTATATTATAGATATTACTTTTATCACCTGTTCTATTAATTTCTCAAATATTAAAAAAATAGCATCAAAAGTTTTGTTTTCCTTTAAACTTCAATATCAATTGCTTTTCTTTCAACTCTAGGCTTCTACTTAATGAAAAGACCATAATAAAGTTTGAAGAGCTTTATGCAGCAGTAAGAGATCCTGTACCATCAGATCGTCCGACTTGGTTGGATCCAGTTAACAGAAAAACAGAAGAAGTTTTGATGACCGCATCCCAAGTCCATGCACAGCTGAAGACAAAACAAAAGTCGGTTGAATATTTTTCTATTAAAATGTCTAATGACACAGGATTGAGGGCTAGGTCCACAATTGTTCATTAAGGGTGCGGTCACACATTCAGTTTTTCAGGTGCAGTTTTTGAAGCCAAAAGCAGGTGTGGAGCATAATGGGTTCAGAAAAATAATTAAAAGGTCCTGCTCCTCCTCCTACTTTTACTTAATTTCAGGTTTGGGCATCACAAACTGCATCTGTAAAACTGAATGTGTGACTGCACCCTTAGGAGCAGATTCCATCAAAAATACCAGGCAACATGATGCAAACGAGATGACCCCGATTATTGTCATTATATTTTGAATTGCATAGGATATCGATGTAAGGTAGGGATTAATGGAACCCCATAAACTGGGAAATATCTACCTAGGTTTCCTTTAAGTAACACTATTAGGCAACCTTAATTCTGTGGTGCAAAAGTACTTTATTCACATCAATACTGTTAAGCATTACTGTATAATGTCCACCATGCTGCTTTTGAGTGAGAAGGAGTTATGGATCCTTTAAAGCTGCAGGAAGAGATGATTGTGTTTCATCAGTAAAATAGCAATTTCCAATTTTGTGTCAATGTTGAGCAAGTTCTTTCTAGACAAAGCAGTAATAAGCTTTTAATCATTCAACAGACAAAGAAAAGTTAAGGCATTTATGGGTTTTTATATTGAACTTTTATCAGCCTCCAGTTTTTGTTATTAAATCTAGGTATTCAGAACTAACAGAAGTAATAGCAAAGATAAAACCTGATGGTTCTACAAGGATCCTCCCTCCCGAGTTCAGAGATATCCTGGGACAGCTTGGAATCTCAATGGAAGAAGAAGAGTTTATTAAACTTTGTAAAAGGTTGTGATTTTTTTGTTTTATTCCTTCCCTTTGCACTTAATAAACACTTAAGAAATCTAAAGCTTCTAGGAATCCTATAGAAACAAGTATCTTATGAGGAATATGAGATTCCCAACTTTGCTCTATATGTAATTTAGTTAAGACTAAACACAAATATCACTCACAAAAGTCTCCTGCTGGTGAAACTACTAAAAATAAATGCACCTAAAGAGATAACCAATATCGATCCTATCTTAACCCCTTACCGACATGGCGTGTGCGGGTGCATGAAGAGGGCTCACGGGCCGAGCCCTCTCCATAGCCGGTAGGCCTTTGCTGCATATTGCAGCAAAGGCTTACCAGTAACACCCGCGATCGGTTCCTGCTAATTGCCGGTGGTGGCTTCATAAAGATGGCGGCGCATGGGCGGCGCCATCTTTCCGAGGGTCGTCGCTCCCCGTGCCCCCAAGACTGCTTTGCGTTAACCGATTCATTACAATGTGCTATCAGCTATCAGTACACGGCATGGAATATTAAATACCACCATTTTGAAGTGTAATTTGTTACACAGAAAATAAGCTGTCACGCAGCTCTGTACATGGAAAAATAAAAAAGTTATAGATTTTTGACGGTGGGGAGTGAAAAATGGAAAAGCAAAAACGAAAAAGGGCTGCGGCAGGAAGGGGTTAATCAATCATGGTGTGGGTGGGCAAAACATTCATCAATTCATGGTCAGTCCTTTATTTGGACAAGTTGTGTGGACTACTTGTTTCCAACATCCTAAGAATCTTATAGCCAACTGTAATCCATTCACCATTTCTTCTGTTCCTATGACTTCCGATGGATCTTTGAGCAGGATCCATAGCACTTAAGTTTAATGAATCTTTTAACCTATATAGTCATGAAACTATTTACTAGTTTATGAGAATTAGCTATTGCATGGACATTTTCTCATTGTTATTAAGTGTTGAAATTGTATTGAAATTGTAATTTTAATTGGTCAAGTTGTTTTTGTACCCATACATCAGATATGACGTGGATGGAACCGGTGTTATTAAGGCGGATTACCTGCTGAAAAGACTTGAAAAGGAGATTCGGAATCAGACTTCAAGCAAGGCAAAAAGTAAAGGTAAGAAGACAAAAAGTAAGGGATCTTCTGGAAACAGTCATAAGAACTATCATGGCAATGGATTTCTTTACGATTTAAAGGAGTTGTCCACTTTCATCAAATAATCGATATGGTTTGTGTAATGAAAAGTTGTACAGTTTTCCAATATACTTTATGTATCAATTCCTCAGAGATTTCTAGATCTCTGCTTGCTGTCTTTCTATAGAAAGTTTTTGTGCACCTGCATGACCATCACCATGGACACATTTCTATTCACTGAAAGTAAACATAGAAGTTTTCTATAGAATAACAGCAAGCAGAGATGTGGAAAATCACAAAGAATTCATATATACACTCACCGGCCACTTTATTAGGTACACCATGCTAGTAACAGGTTGGACCCCCTTTTGCCTTCAGAACTGCCTCAATTCTTCGTGGCATAGATACAACAAGGTGCTGGAAGCATTCCTCAGAGATTTTGGTCCATATTGACATGATGGCATCACACAGTTGCCGCAGATTTGTCGGCTGCACATCCATGATGCGAATCTCCTGTTCCACCACATCCCAAAGATGCTCTATTGGATTGAGATCTGGTGACTGTGGAGGCCATTTGAGTACAGTGAACTCATTGTCATGTTCAAGAAACCAGTCTGCCCATTCTCTGACCTCTGGCATCAACAAGGCATTTCCACCCACAGAACTGCCGCTCACTGGATGTTTTTTCTTTTTCGGACCATTCTCTGTAAACCCTAGAGATGGTTGTGCGTGAAAATCCCAGTAGATCAGCAGTTTCTGAAATACTCAGACCAGCCCTTCTGGCACCAACAACCATGCCACGTTCAAAGGCACTAAAATCACCTTTCTTCCCCATACTGATGCTCGGTTTGAACTGCAGGAGATTGTCTTGACCATGTCTACATGCCTAAATGCACTGAGTTGCCGCCATGTGATTGGCTGATTAGAAATTAAGTGTTAACGAGCAGTTGGACAGGTGTACCTAATAAAGTGGCCGGTGAGTGTATATATATATATATATATTGGAAAATTGTATAACTTTTAATTACACAAACAACATCAATTATTTGCTGAAAGTGGACGACTCCTTTAACGAACCTTTGGCAAATGTATTGGACATGAAGGAGAGCCTGTCGTGCTATATATAATAAAATGACTAATAATGTATAAAACATTTTGTGGGCTTTGATATATTCTCATTCACTTTCATTAAGCTTGTTGTTGTGACAGATAAAACAGTTATAAATAATAATCCTTATTTATATAGCGCCATCATATTCTGTAGCACTTTGCAAGTCATAGGGGACATATACAAAAAATATACATTATAGAGTACAAACAGTCATATGGACCAATAGGAGAGAGGGCCCTGCTCACAAGAGCTTACAGTCTATGATGTGTGTATGGATCCTGTGTGAGGGCAAAAAACATCAAGACTGAATTCACTGTGTGTTCGTCGATAGTAACTGTGCATAGCACCTTGTTCTCTCATAGTAGCACTATGGCAATACAATATGACATGTGTTGGAACATGCTACCATTTTCTTTATGAATTCCATGACATCAGAAAAAAAAACCTCTTTGTAAAAACAAGAATGAATCAAAGTTTATTATAGTAACATAAAAGACAATAGATATATTATATAGATATATTGGAAAATAATTGAGTATTCTTAGGATTGACTGCATTTATTGTCAATCATTATTGTCTCTTGACCTGTCTATGTTTCATTATAAACCACTACAGCTCCAGTTGTACAATCCAGAGAGATGTCTCGAGCTGAACTAGAACGGAAAGCCTCGCTCAACATTGAGAAGTGGCTGAAAGACAAATTCAGAGAAGGATTCCGGAGCATGAAGGAAGAATTTGAAAGGCATGATCCGCAAAGAATTGGTAAGGTGGGTAGAACGATTTCATATAAAAATACTGACCTACTTCTATGGTAACTGTATTAGAGATAGAGCAGAAACTAGTGTATATCCAGAACTACCTACATATGCAGAGGCAGGAGATGTGAAATGACACCACAATTCCGGTACATTTTGCTCAGTAAGTTTCTCCAGTGCCTGGAATTGATGGTACAGATGGTAGCCAGATTCCATTGTGATCTTTGTAATGCTTAAATGGGTTTTCTGTCCCCCAGTGCTCCATTCACTTTAATAGGTCCTTCAAATTATTGTGGAAGTGGGAAAGCCTGTTTTAAGACATTGTTGGTTTTTGTAAAATCAAGGCAATGCATTAACCTTTTAATGATCACTAAGGGGTTAAAGCATTCCCTAATGTTAGAGATCTTTTACAAATCCTGGACAATTACTTTAAAGGGGCTTTCCCACTTCTCTGATGATTTGGAAGTCCTATTAAAGTGGATGGAGAACTGGAAATATGTACAAATTAAATAGACTCTTTTCTATGTGTGAAGGTTGAAAAAGATGATTTTCTGGCAGTCCTGGAAATGTTTGACCTGAAACTTAAAGATGAACACTTGAATCTGTTCCTGGCAAGATGTGGACTTGAGAACTCTGTGACAGGAATAAGTTACATAGACCTTCTAAGAAATTTCCAAGACCGCAGTGAGAAAGGCATCACTCACAAGATACTCTCAGACCCAAACCACAGGTAAGCAGGTCACAACCATCCAAATGGCATATAGATGTTATCCATTTGCCATCCGCTTTTTTTACAGAAGCATTGACTTTTATAGAGGTCCATGGTCCACATGTGAGAAAACAATAGTGCATGCTGCACCACCTGCGGGGCAGTCACTTGCTACAAAGCAGGACCTCACACTTCCAAATAATGGGGCACATTTACTTAGCCATCCGCTGGAGTTCATCGAAAGTGCATCGAAATGCCGCGATTCACTTGGATCGTGCACCCAATATCGTGCATGTGTCGCTTCCCTGCTCAGGTCCAACAAAGTTAACCTTCTATTTTAGGGTGCATTTAAGTGCTTAGGCTTTTGACACAATTTGAAAGTTAAATCCCGCGCTCAGTCCAAATCAGTTGGATTGTCCGACGGCACTCCCCCCCCGATCGCATGCGCCGAAATCCCAGCGCAGACACTAGTTAATTACCTGTCCAAGCCGGGTAATCCCCAGAAAAGACGAACAGTCCGACAAAAATGAGCAGCACGACCCTTAGTAAAGTGACCCCAGTGTCTCTTAACATCGAATGTCAGTATGGGTGTTATACATGGCATGGAGAACCCACTTAACCTCATATGTTAATACTGGAATAACCTAATATATTACTAGTGGATGGGACTATGGCTATAGCTCGTGCATCTAGAGGGTGCAGCATTACTCTAAAGGGTTTGGCTTTGCAGAATTGACATGGGAATTGGTCCAGTATCCAAAAAAAATATATGCCAAAATGTTGTCTCATATTTGTGGTGTAACTTAAGCCAACAAATAGGAGGTGTAATATTACACAAGACAGTGATTGATACTTGTACTTTTACATTGTTTATCTTATGTTCTCCACGTAGATTCTTGATATTCAGTTTTTCACATTTTTGTGAATTACAGTGTTACTTGAAGTATTTACAAATTTGTCCACTGGGTGGCGCTGAAGACTGCAGTGTATTACACAAATCTGTGGACCTTGATAGTTAATTTTTGCAAACAGCATAGAAATAAATTTAGTTTCTATATTGAATTATGTGTAGCAATGTAGAATAATGTAACATAAGAAACATATGATCTTTTTTGTACACTATTGTGGGCACTGGAAGTGTAACTGGGTTTCACCAAGGTTTATGTTCACTGATTGCATCCTTAACATATAAGGGATTGCGATGACAATTTTAGACATTTTTTGGCTGCAGGTTAGTAAGGGGGTGATTCTACTGATAACTGCACATGAACAATTTTATTTCTAGTTGATCTTTGCAGGCCCTCGTGTCTGTTCTTGGGGGTATAATGAATATATCTTTGTGTTTTCATCTGTCGGTGGTGCTTCTAACACCATTTAAATTGTTCCTAAATTACAGATTCCATCGTGAAGGAGCCATAAGTCCATCTTCTACCCTAACCGCAGTGGAAGCAAGACTCGCAAACCTCTTCCAGTCAGACTTCTTGGCCCTGCTGGCAACCTTTGAGTACGTCTGTTGATAAGAATTACATACACAAGCAGGGAAAATACTAGACCTAGCTAAAATATGAAATTCAATGTTCTTTTAATTTTTGCTCATTAATGTACACTCTCTCCCCCCCCCCCCCATCTTTACAGAAAAAGAAAAAAAAATTAAATATCACATGGTGATAAGTATTCAGACCTGGTCAGTATTGAGTAGAAGCAGCTTTTGAGATACTACAGCCATGAGTCTTCTAGGGAATGACGCAACAAGTTTTTCACACCTATTTGGGGATCGATCCTCTGCCATTCATCCTTGTAGATTCTTTCCAGTTGGTAGAAGCCATTCTCAAGTCTCTCCAGAGATGCTCAAGTGGGTTTAGGTCAGGGTTCTGGCCGGGCCAGTCACCGAGTTGTTCTGAAGCCTCTTCTTTGTTATTTTTGGTGTGTGCTTAGGGTCATTGTCTTGTTGGAAGGTGAACCTTCGGCCCAGTGTGAGGTCCAGAGCACTCTGGAAGAGGTTTATAGGATATCTCTGTACTTGGCCGCATTCATCTTTCTTTCAATTACAACCAGTCATCCTGTTCCTGCAGCTAGAAAACACCCTCATAGCACGATGCTGTCAACACCATGTTTCATTGTTGGGATTGTATTTGGCAGATTATGAGCAGTGCCTGGTTTTCTCCACATATACTGCTTAGAATTAACACCAAAAAGTTCAATCTTAGTCTCATCAGACCAGAGAATCTTATTTCTCATAGTTTGTGAGCCCTTCATGTGTTTTTTTGCAAACTGTATGCGGCTTTCATATGTCTTGCACTGAGGAGAGGCTTCTGTCGGCACACTCTGCCATAAAGTCCCAACTGCTGGAGGGCTGCAGTGATAGGTGACTTTGTGGAAATTTCTCCCATCTCCCTACTGCATCTCTGGAGCACAGACACAGTGATCTTGGGGTTCTTCTTTATACCTATCACCAAAGCTCTCAGGATTGCTTTGTTTGGCTGGACGGCCAGGTCAAGGAAGAGTTATGGTCATCCCAAAATTCTTCTATTTAAGGATTATGAACGCCACTGTGTTCTTAGGAACCTTCAGTACTGCAGAAATTATTTTGTAACCTTGGTCAGATCTGTGCCTCGTCTCAATTCTGTCTTGGGCAGTTCCTTAAACCTCATGATTCTCATGTGCTCTGACATGCCATGTGAGCTGTAAGGTCTTATATAGACAGGTATGTGCCTTTCCTAATCAAGTTCAATCCATTTAATTAAACACAACTGGACTCCATTGAAGCAGTAGAACCATCTCAAAGAGAATCTGAAGGAGATGGACAGCATGTAAGTTAAATATGAGTGCCACAGCAAAGGATCTGAATACTTATGACCATGTGATATTTCAGTTTTTCTTATAAAATAAATTGACAAAAATTTCTACATTTCATTATTTTTCTGTCAACATGAGAAGCAGAGGTACACCAATGAGCAAAAAATTGACTTTTTTGATCTTACCAATTGGCTGCAATGAAACAAAGAGCTAAACATGTAAAGGGGTCTTAATACTTTCTGTATCTGTATATATATATATATATATATATATATATATATATATATATATATACCTTTATCTTTCTATATGTTATAGTGTGCCCTCTTGTGGACATTATGTTGATAGCAGTAGACACTTATACATTCTCCATCCACTGCAAATGCAGAGATGAAGCAGCCGACCTAGGTTCAGAGATCCACGTATCATAAGTCATTTATTATACTGATTTCTTGTGATAGGGAAACCTTTAGGCACCCTTAGCAAAGGGGAGCCAGCTGCCCATGAACTTATTTATAGTTACGCTTCTAGGTTTCTAATTAAATTATTGTAAAATTATGACAACTTGCTTTTGAAAATAGAAAGGTTCACCTGCATCCAGTAGAAACAGTAACTCTTCATATTACATTGTGGATCTAGTTTTGGAAGTTCACTAATGTCAGGACACATCAGAACCTGTTCATATTCTAGTTTCTACCTACAGTTTGATGTCTATTACTTTTGTAGATGAGTGTATGAGGGCTGAATGTTACAGTTATATATTGCATTTATGCTCTTTCTGTTCTAAAAGTAATATAATATAGCAATTCTTGTCTAATATCTTATTATTGTTATTATATTTTTTAGGAAAATTGATAAATTCAAAAGAAATGTTATAAGCCAACAGGAATTTCGAGCAGCCATAGAGAGCAGGTATATATCCGCTTATGCTATGTGCCTTAAACATGAATCCAATGACATATAAGCCATTCATCTCTCCTCACTGCATCGTGCGTCCTAATGTCTTTCCAAACTTGTAAAATACAGCTGATTTTCTTTACAGGAACAGGGACACTGTCACCAGATTCTACCCCATTAAACTACCGTATATACTCGAGTATAAGCCGACCCAAGTATAAGCCGAGGCCCCTAATTTTACCACAAAAACCTGGTAAAATTAGTATTCTTTTTACTCAGGTATAAGCCGAGTTTGGGTTTTCAGCACATTTTGTTGTGCTGAAAAACTAGGCTTAAACTCGAGTATATATGGTACCAGCCAAGAGTTCCCTTTTTCATGTGAAATCTTGCCCATAAAAAATAGAATTTCCAAAGTAGTGAAAATGAGCAGAGAAGAGTCATATTCCGCCTTACATGAGTCACTTTTAGCAGTGAGATCATAATTGAAGCAGCATCAGTAGAGCAAATTTAAGTTTAATAAAATTAGGGTTAGAAAAACAGACTTATAAAATCGTATAAAAACTTGTGAAGTTGTCCTTTGTTAACACGTTTCAGGGATATACCCCTTTCTCAAAACCATAGGACTAAAAATATATAGAAAGACCTATAACCCCTTTAACCCCTACGATGCATTGGTCATATGAATGGTTACTTTCACTTTTTAGTGAATTTCCCAGCTCCCAAATATATACTATTACAAAATAATTTCATTCCCTAGTGTAAGAATTTTAGACAGTGGTACATTTAATCTTAAATTACTTATTCAAGCTTCCTAGGCAACGGTACCCGGTTTCCCCAGAGCCCACCGCAAAGCAGGCCCAGCTTTGTTCGCGGTGGCGGCCAAGGCGAGGTACAGAGACGTTGAGCAGAATCGTAGTCAGGGACAGGCAGGAGGTCAGGACTGGTAGCAAAGGATCAGAGTCGGGGGGGAAAAAGCAAAAGATGAGGGCAGGCCGCAAAGGAGCGTAGTCAGGAATTCAACGGGAATTCAGAACACAAGCTCAGGGCATCAGGAACAAAGTTTTCTCCAAGGCACAAGGCACAAAGATCCGGCAGGAGACTCAGGAAGGGGCTGGGAATATAACAGAATTGGCAGCGGGCCAGCGGCAATTATCGGCGTGCTGGCCCTTTAAATCTCCAGAAGCCAGCACGTGCACCAGACTGCCGGAGTCATCGCTGGATCGAGGTAAGGTGAGCACAGCTGCAGGGGGCCGGGGGCACGGAGAGGAGCATAGGTGCGCCTGCGACCTGGGACGTCAGTCACAGGAACACCCCTGACAAAAAGTAATAAACAAAAACACATAAACATAAAACACATTGGGGGTCATTTTTAATCTCTTTTCAAACGTAAAGCTGGCAGTGTTTTTTTCCCCTTGCCGTGCCTCTTGTATCTTATTCATGAAGTGTCAGCTCCACAATTTTGGTTGTTTTCTAACATTCCCAACTTGTTCTGTTTTTGAGCTTGAAATTGTGTCGCTGCTCACCATCACTTTTCCGGTGCTTCTATTTTGGCAACTGGTGTTGTGGCACAATTTTTGGCGCACAAATAGAGCAGCTAAATGCTGGTCTAGGGAGTTCTATTTTACCTTCGTGAAAGTGGAGGCAGTTCTTAATCTTTGGATTTGTGTGCTAAATCATTAATCCCTTGCGCCACAAATGTAAATCACACTTAAAATTATAGCACACTTTCACCTGCACCCAGATTAATAAATCCCCCCCCCCCCATTAAGTTTCCCAACATCCGACAATGACCATTCTATATAAAAATAAGTATTTTAATATGACAGTGCAGTGAAAGCTAAAATAAAATGATGCAACTGCATCTGGGTGGTTTTTTCAATTCTGTGGCATGTGGAATTTTTTTCCAGCTTCCAGCACATTACATGAAATACTGGGAAAGTTGGTATCCCCACTGATCACAAGAATGGGACCCCCAGCAATCCAGAGAACCAATAAATCCAAAAGTCCCATTCTCGCTAAAGGGTGGAGCAGCAGGATGAGCATGCACCCTGACACTTAATTCAACTGTATGGTAGGGTTGTGGAGCACAGCTCTCGGGTATTTCCAGTCACTGTCTATGTGAGTATGAGAAGTTAACTGAGTGCTCTGCTTTGCAATTTTCGGCACTCCCATACTATGTAATAGAGCGGCCAGACAAGCATGAGGCCACCTATTAGTGAGAACGGGACCCCTATTTTTCAGACTGCTGGGGGGTAAAGTAAAATAAAAGTCTAAGATATAAAGCATAATACAGCCTATCTGCTTTGCCTAGTGCTTTGTTGATGGTACACAGAGCACATATAACATTGTTCTTTTGCACCCATCTTACATGCTTTCACAGCCCATATCCTATCATAAATCTTATAAATATGTGATTACTCTAGCAATCATGATATCGGCTATACTGTAAAGCGATCCCATAATAGTCCCATACAAGTGAATGGGAAGCTAGTTGAACACTTGGGTCACATGTGGGCTCCTGTTCCCGTGATCACCGGTGGTCAGACCCTCAGTTATCAGACGCCGATCCTCTGTCATGTTAAAGGACACATGCCGATACTGGAAATAACTTTCTTCAAGGACTTTCTAATACATTCTAATCCATTATCCAGGTGTTTGGAGTTTGCTTTTATGGCAAAAATTACTCATCAGATTTTGAGACTCTCAAATACAATACTATACATTGTCTTCAAGCGATTAGATTATTCGTCTTTAAAGCGTCATACCTGTATACCTGTATACACACAGTGAGTATGTTACACAGGTTGATGGTGCTTGTTGAGTTTGTATAGGTTGATATAATATCAGTGTGTTTAACTTAATATTACTGGGTATCTGAACCCCCTCCCTCATCATCTTCCCACTGCTCCTGTGCCTTCCTTTACACTGTCTCACAACCTCTGTCGCCTTGATTCCCACTATTGTCTCCTAATCCCATCATTGTCTCAATGTTCCATCACTGTCTCCCATTCAGCCCTCATGCAGAACAGCCATTGTTGGAGTGTGGACGACTGACATAAAAATGAAAGTTTTATAGGGATGCTGTGGTCATTCATAGTAAAGCCTGTTGTATGTTAAGCACATGTCTGACTAGTTTCCTAGTTCAGCTGCCCCAATGCCACCAATACACTGGGACACCTTGAATATGCATAGTTTAAAGGGACAAATAGCTGTGGGAGAATGGTGTGGTTCCCAAGTGGCTGAGCCATTCAATTACTGATGGATGGGAATATATGTATATTCTAATATTCTAGTATATATCATTTATACCAAATTGTCTTATCTTTTATTAACTATTTCATTTATATACAGAGAAAAAAATGTGTTATTTTGTATATTTTTCGCATTGGTTTCCTTATACTTTAGTATCTCCATCAGTGTCCATCGGAATCTGCGATGACATTCCATTTCTTTTTAATTTTTCCACTAATATATATACAATGTCATTCCTTTTTAGTGATTCTGGGGGATTTGTTTTGTTGTTATCAATTTTCCATTCACTCGCACATAGTTTAGTAGGGTCCTTGGTAGATCCAATAGTGTAACATGCTGTATAGGACAGAACAATTTTTCCTAGTAATTGTGGCTTCTATGAGTTAAAGTGCAAATGTATACAACAGTGAGAGGTAAGCCAAATATTACTATCATTTTGTAGGCATTGGTATAAGTCACGCCTTTTATTCTCTTTTAGGTGAATTTTTCGAACTTACTCGAATTCTATTAAGGCATTGCACAGTGTATATTTCTTCCTAAATGTGTGAGGAGAATAACATAAAGCCATCATTTATGATGTAGTTCTCATTTCTATGATCATTTAAAAATGTAAACAATTTGATAAATGTGAATATTCTAAATTCTGGTAAATTTTCTTTCTTATATTGTTATATTATACTTTATGTTAATATGGCCGCATCATGGCTCCACGTCTGAGCAGCTGTCTTGTCTGAGTTCTCTATATCCTCACGTTCTAGAAATGGGAGTTTTCCAATGCAGAATATGACTTGTCCTCATTTCATACGTCTCTAAAGGTTAATGCATCTAACCTTTAAAGAGCTGTGTGCACCGATATAATTGCATTAAGTATATTACCATATTTTATTGTGAAGGGCTATATACCCTGTATGTACAATATAAGGACAGAAAGAATTGCCTTTTATATGCTAATCAGCTGTGATATACATAACTTTACAGGACATTTAAGTAAGTGGCCTATTTAGTCCTGAGAAAGACATTTATGTCTAAAGCCATGACAGGGAATCTTTCTGTATTTCTTACAAAGGTCTATTTTATTTACATAAATCTGTCAGAGTGATGAACAGTCTGCACGCTGAGCTGAATGCTTACTTTTGGCATAGTGTTCTTTACCCTTACAACAAGTAAAGGAACTTACCGCTATTCCCATCCCCTCTGCAACCTTCTTCCATCAGAAGTCAGCTGTCCATTATCAGCCTCTCCACGTAATGAATGAAGCCTTGTTCATCATTATTTTCTTAAATCATCCTGATTTATTCCTGTGTTTTAGGGATTATGCTTAAATTGTGCTCCGGGGATGAAAACACTTATTTGCTATTGAATGCATACAACCACTTTTGGAATATATGTATGCCAGGTTTCTTTTTTTACAATATGCTTTCCAAATTCACTTCTTTTTCTCATGAAAAGCAATGTTTTTGTACATGTCCTTTCATGCCAACCAGGGCGAGTGAAAAGCCTTTTGAAGTGCGAGCTTGTTTAAGCAATACCACTGTTTTAGCCTAATGAATACGGGCTTACAGAGAGGACAATCCGACATGGCTCTGTATGCTGGTATTTCATCTGGCCAAGCTCTCCGTCAGGATTTTGGGTTTGAAATTCTTTCACTGATGAAAAACCTGATTAACCTCTGATATTCACGTGTGCGCTCTCTGACTGTTTGAGGGGCAACGAGGTGACAAAGAGTTAATGGCAACCATATGCTTGGATTATTAAGGGAGCCTTCCAGCCAAACAAGCTCTGTGATTGACTGGCACTGACTTCTGTTTCAGGTTCGACGTGGAGATTACTGATGAAGACTTTGAACAGCTACTTGACAGAATCCCCCTTGACGGAGATGGGAACATCAGATACCCTCACTTCATGGCGATGTTTGATTCTGGGTA